>NW_022589786.1:2556392-3030820 GCF_004348235.1 Phoca vitulina
CACGCGGCACACTCGCCAACAGCGCGCTCGCGCAGCTCACGTGACCAGGACACACAGCACGCCGCTCCCACACCCCACACCCTCACACGCGGCACACACGCCGCACACGCCCCCCCCCACCAGCCCCACAGCCCCTCTGCCCCCCGTCCGTTTGGCAGCAAGGCCTCCCCGTCCACTCCCGCCTTTTCTCGACACCCCAGGTCAGCCCAGCGCTCAGTAAACTCAGACGGGCCGCCCTGTGTCCCGCAGTGTTGCGGGCGTCTGAGTGATGGGGGGCAGGGGCGTCCCCACCGGGTGACTCTCGGAGCCTCACTTCCAGTGACAAAACAGGCCGATGTCATCAGCAGCCCTCACAGGACTGTGGGAGGGTAGTAGGGGCGGCAGTTTGCCACCCGTGCTCGGCCCTGTCCCCTGGCCGTCCCCGGAGCGCCTTACCTGTTCTGTTTTCTACACTGGGCTCTGAGCATCCTTCCACTTGGAGAAGGAGATGCTCAGGAACGATGTAAAAATCAGAACAAAGCTTGAAAACCAGGGAACTCATTTAGGATGTGCACATGCTTTGTCAACGGTGCCGTGTCCTGAGTGGGCTTGAGTCCCAGTGGCGGGAGGGAGGAGACCCGGCCGTCGTCAGAGTGGGCAGCAGCAGACTGCCCCTTCTTCCTCACTGCTGACACGCTCCCCCTCTCCTCACAGCCAAAGAAGTCTCCTACCTGTATGTGAACACAGCGGACCTCCACTCCGGGCCCAGCTTCGTGGAGTCCCTCTTTGAAGAGTTCGGTAAGGCACCCTCTCCCAACCCCAGCTGGGAGCTGTCCCCTCCCTGAGTGTGCAGGCCCACTGCCCCAGTCTCCGGAAGGGTCCTCGGATTGGGTGGGGGCCTGGCTCTAGCGTTGCAACACTGAGTCACGTTGGGCAGGTCCCTTGACCTCTCTGGGCCCTGCCAGCTCTGAAAGTCTAGTCAAAATCTGTATGGTCACGGGAAGTCATCCCCAGGGTTTGAGGAAAGGTAGGGAGGAACATGCAGGCCAAAGAAGGTGCTGTCTCTCCTGCTGCTCACATCCACTGGTGGTGGCCGCCTGACCCCTGGGTTGAGCCGTCCTGCGCCCCAGCAGAGAGGGGAGCTGCGGGGGGCATCGTGGGCATGGGAGCAGGCACACCAGGCGGCGGGCAGGGTGTGTGCGCCCCCTGATCCTTCCCGAGGGAAGACAGCACTATTCCGCTTCAAGGAAGCTGCGGGTCAGGTGAAAGTTGCAGGGATGGAGAGACTGACGGAAGACGCGGTGCCTTCATTACCCACTTCTTGAAAATCTCCAAAGCACCACACGAGATATCTCATTTGGCCCTCTTGATAACCCTGGCAGACAGACAAGGCGAGGGATTATTGGGACCGGTTTACAGAGAAGACCAAGTCTCAGAGTGATGAAGTCGCTTGCCCAGGGTTTCTAACGAAGGAGGTGGTAGAGGCCTCCTGACCCCAGATCCAGGCTTCTTCCCATTCTACCGTGCTCATCCCTGGCTTGCTCTGCCCCAATGGCCTGCCCCTCGGTAGACTGTGACCTGAGCGACCTCCGGGACATGCCAGAGGATGACGGGGAGCCCTGCAAAGGAGCCAGCCCTGAGCCAGCCAAGAGCCCGTCTCTGAGACACGTGAGTCATGGCCTGGGTTCCCACACCCTCCGGCCCTCTGTCCCTCTGAAGTGGCCAGTGAAGCTCTCCCCACAATGCTTGAGTCCCTCCTGCCTGTGCAGGACCCTGTTCTAAGGGGAGAAACAGGTTGTGAGAACATTTCAGTGACTCATTATGTGCTCACTGCGCCCATGCTGAGCAGGGATAATGTGGTGAACTGATCTGTCAGTTCAGGCACAAAGGACGTTCCCCACCCCAACTTCTGATTGCCATAATAAACGTGGAGTGTGAGGAAAGCTCCGGACCAGGGCTTGGTGGCCTCTGCCCTCCTCCTGCTGCCATGTGGTCTTAAACAAATCACCTCCCCTTTCTGAGCCTGTTTTTCACTTACAAAATAAAGGTTTGGATCATATCTAGGGTTCCCAGCCTTCATCCACGGAATTAAGGCAAAGGGCCCGTAATCACATCAAACACTCTCTGTCAACTGCATAATTCAGTATCATCATCACCATCCAATGGTACCAACTGTTGACCCCTTACTACGTCCTTGACATGCTCACAATAGCTGAATGAGGTTGGCACGATTGTTATCCCCATTTTACAGGTGAGGAAATGAGACTTAGCGTAAGCGACATGTCAGTGCCCACAGCTCATAAGTGACAGAGCTTAATCCCGGTGAAGCAGGGGTGCCGTGGCCCCAGAGCCTAAGCTCTTAGCCACGAGGCCGTGCTGCCTCACTAAGTAACGTGTCTTCCATGTACCTGTCTTGCTGTTCCTCACAGGTATGTAGATGTGGTTGCAGAGCATTGCAGAACTCAGAGCAGTTTTTGATCACTTTGCATGCGCTTACTTAATCAAAAGCCTGACTACGCCTATGTGGCACTCCACAAAACTTTTAGATCTTGCGGAGAAGCCCTGATGCTGAAATAAGTTGGGCAAGAAATAGAGGACCAAGCAAACTCTCAGGGTTCCCACCTCTGCCTTCTGCCACCCTGTCAGAAGTTCCGGCTTCACCTTCAGAACATGCATCCCGCCTCCTCGGGGCTCCTGCCTCTCTCTGCCCCAGCCTCCTTGCCGTCACCCCACCCGCTCCCTCTGATCTCCTGGCCTTCTTGGTCTCATCTGCCTCCGTTGTCCCCCTTCAGGCAGCTGACCTGCCTCCACCGCTTCCCCAAAGGCCTCCGCCCGAGGACTACTATGAAGAGGCCCTTCCCCTGGGCCCGGGCAAGTCCCCTGAGTACATCAGCTCCCACAGTAAGTTCTGGTCCCCCAGGGGGGACTCCTCTCCTAAAGCTCCCGTGTGTCCCTCTAGGGCTGGAGCTCCAAGCCCGGCACCGGCCCAGCCCTGCCCACATCCTGGGGAGAAGCTGCCTGAGCCCCTGGCCTCTCTAATGAAGGCCTGGGGAGGCCAGTGGGCCTAGCCCCAGGGATCAGGGGCTTGGTTCCAGCCCCAGTTCTGTGCGGTCTTGGACAATCCCCTTCCCTACTCTGAAAATAAGAAGGGGCTGGATACATGCATATAAATGTGCGGGGACAGAGGTACACAGATGGCCACTGAAGCTGGTGCTCCCCCACGTGCTCCTCCTCGGTGGACCCGGTGAACCGGTTTGTACTTCAGCCTGGCCACACCTGAGAGGAGAAGTAAGTTATAAAGTGAACGTGTGGGGTAAAAAAAGCACGTGGCCAAAACCAAAAGGTCTTCCTATTGTGGGCACCCCAGGGAATTCACATCTCTTAAATTGGCCACAAAGGAGAGTCTCTGGATTTGGACTCCTCTTTCCATCGGTTCCCTCCAGCACTGAAACAACTGGCCGTTTTTTTGAGGATCAGATAAGTCACTGGCTTAGATATAGGAACTTAACATCACACACAAGAAACTATATTATGGTTTTTGGGTGACCCAGCGTTTGTAGTTGAACTTTTATAAGATAATGTTTATGTGGTGCTCCACTCTCATTCAGTAGCACAGTGGAGTATTTTCCAACTGCCAAAAAATAAATGAAATAGGTCTGTCTGTGCTGATCAGAAATGAATTCCAAGATACCTTCGTTGATAAAAACCTCGAACACAGAATACTGCCTATTATATGATTCCATTTGTTCCTTAATACGGTACACACACACTCATGCGTTCATTTTAGCAATTTTTCTAGGATATGCAAGAAACCGGGAACAGTATTTCCCTGTAGAAATCTGGGTGAAGGGAACATAATATTTTCCCATTCATACTCTTGTACTGATTGTGCTTATCACCATGGTCATATTTTTTTTTTATTGTAACAAAATATACATAACATAAAATGGGCCATTTCAACCACTTTAAAGTGCCCAATCAGGGACATTTAGTACACTCACCGTGTTGGGCAGCCATCGGCTCTACCCAGGGTAGTTCCCAGACATTTTCATCACTCAAGGGGGAAAGCGCATACCCATTAAGCAGTCACTCTCATTCCCCCTTTTCCCCTGAGCCTCTGGCAACCACCAATCTCCTTTCTGTCTCTATGGATTGGCCAATTCTGAATATTTCACATAAATAGAACCATACAATGTGTGGCCTCTGGTGTCTGGCTTATTTCCCTTAGTATAACGTTTTCAAGGTTAACCTGTATCACTGCATGAATCAGTACTCCTCTCCTTCTTAGGGCCACATCATCGTCCATTGTATGGATAGACCACATTTTGTTGAGTCAGTTGATGGACATTTGGGTTTTTTTCCTCCTTGGGCTACTGTGGTATATTATTTTTAGGATTAATCAACTAGTTAAAACAAAGTGAAATGGTGGGGTTGGACCAGGTGATCAGTGGCTCTCTTCAGCCTTGAAAGTCTTGCGGTCTGTGTTGCTGTAAGCAGCTGTTTGGATGTGAAGCAGCTGACTTTGTTCTATTTTATCCACTTGAGGACAGGAGAGGAAAGTGAGGACAAAGTGCTGCTGGGCCCTGAATCCCAGGTCAAACCCCTCGGCTGGGTGAAACTGTTCTACCTCCCCAGGGAGCTCACACTCCTCTCCCATGGGGCCGCGGGGATCCTGGGCCAGGAGGGAAGGGCGGGCCTCAGGAAGGGCCAGGGGGCTGGACCAGGGAGAGAGTGCCAAGCCCGTCGGGGAACATCCTTCCTCTTACACAGTGACCAGCCCAGCCAGGTATTCAAGAGCGCTGCCCCGGGTGTCCCCTCCCTCTTCCCCATCGCACCCCTGCCCCCCCCCGCCCCACCCATCCATCTCACAGGATATTACCGGCATCTGAGGCCTCAGAGGACCTGCTGGGAAGGGCAGGCTCTGCTCATCACTTGGGAGACAGCACTTGGTATCCCAGTCGTTGGGAATTTCAGTGCTGCTGTCCTCAGGAAACAGATGGATGGCAGGGGCTGGGAGCCCAGAGCAGCACTTTGAAGAACAGTGTGGTACGAGAGCCAGTTGGACTGCATGAAGGAAGTCTTCCTGGAAGAGGGGATGTGCATCTATTCCCTGAGCTGACAACCTCAGTTCTCATGCAGGTTCTGACCCTAGCAAACGGTGTATGGCTGCAGGGCTCCCATCTGTAAAATGGGGCTCATACCTACCTCCCTGCTTTGTAGGAATCAAAGGAGATGGTAATAATAATGACATCTGGCATCTGTCCAGCACATTCTATGTGCCAGGCACTGTGCCAAGAGCTTATATGCATTGTATCACTAGTCCGAGGTGGGAACTGCTCCCGTCACCGTAGGTGAAGACCATGAAATGCAGAGAAACTGGGGGCTTTTATTTTTTTTATTTTTTTTTTAGATTTTGTTTATTTACTTGTCAGAGAGAGAGAGCAAGAGAGAACACAAGCAGGGGAATGACAGAGGCAGAGGGAGAAGCAGGCTTCCCGCCGAGCAGGGAGCCCGATGGAGGGCTCGATCCCCGGACCCTGGGACCATGACCTGAGCCGAAGGCAGACGCTTAACCGACTGAGCCACCCAGGCGCCCCAAAACTGGGGGCTTTTATAGCCATAAATGGTGGTGACAGATTTCACCTCAAATCTGGTCAAACCCAAAGCACGTGCCCTTAACCCACTGACCTTCAGAGTGTGCCCCAGGGGCCATCTGCATCAAAAGAACCTTAATTGTTTAAAAAAAAATCCAATTTCTTGGAGTTCCATATAGTTTCCATTTGTACATGTTTTTTAATGTCCTGTTAAATAGGTTTTTTTTAAATGCAGATTCCTCAGCTCAGCCCACACCCACACTGGTGAATCAGAATCTCTAGGGAGACGGTCCAGGGATCTGCATTTTAAAGAGACCCCCAGTAATTCTGATGCAGAATACAGTTTCAGATAGCACCCCCCACACCCCTGCACTGTGCTGCCCCTGAGCGGGAGTGTGCTGGGAACATTCCATGCAGGGAGCTGTTGTGTTCACTATTGTATGAGCTATACCATTAGCTCCTCTAGTCCAGGTCCTCCCCGTAGTCACAGAAGTTTAGGGGAATCTCCATCACAAGAGGGAGCATACGCATCAGGAAGGGAGCAGAAGGACTGAAGTGGCAGAAGATGAGGGGGGCTGAGCCCAGGCAGCTGGAGCACCACTCCTTGCAGTATAGGGACGAGGGCTATGACCAAGACACACACACACACACATACACACACACCACCACCACCACCACCACCACCATCCCACCGCTGTGGGATCACTGAGGAGGGGCTGACTATTCTCTGTCTGAGAAGGTCAGAAGAAAGATCTTTGAGCTGGGTATTGAAGGATGAGTAGGAGTTCTCTAGCAGAAGCTAAGAGAGCACACGGAATAGCATGAACACAGCCCTGGAGGTGTGACAGGCCCAGCAGGGCAGCTTCTGGTGACAGAAACACAGAGAGCTTGTGGGAAGCTGGAGCAGATGACATGCAGAGAAGAGGCCCCTCACCCTGGCCAGGGAGCTGCACTCTCTCTTCCCCAAGGAGGGGCATGTTGTCTGGGGTCTTCCCCAGCCACGGCCCCTGCAGTCTGCCTGTCTTTCTCCAAGGTGCCGCTCCTTCTACCAACCCCACAGATGGCTGCAGCCCAGCCCACTCCATCATGGATGGCTACTACGAGGATGCAGACAGCAGCTACCCCACGACCAGGATGAATGGGGACCTAAAGAACTCCTGTAAGTACCGAGAAGGTGTTCAGAATGGTCCTGTCCTCAGAGAGAAGGCTTTGACCTGACCATTGGCATGCACATGCATACCAGCCCCTCTGGGTTGCCACAGAGGCCCCAAGCCCTTGTACTCATGACCCTCGGGTTCAGTGGAAAGGCATGGGAGTTGGGAGCCCTGGATCTAGCCATTGCCCTGACCCTTGGTGACTGACTTTGAATGAGGCGTTTGTTCTCTTTGAGCCTCCAGTTGCCTTCTGTATAAAGTGGGGATTTGCTGGGTGCTGTGAGAGTCACCTGAGACTAAGGACACGGAGATGATGGGGTATGACAGTAGCTGATGTTAGTGGAGTACTCACCAAGTGCCAGACACTGGGCTGAATGCTCTACAGTCCCTGATCCTAAGAACCTGATGAGGTAGATACTGTCATTGATTGTGACCATTTTACTGATAAGAAAACTGAAGCTCTGAGAAGTGAAGTCACCGAGGTCGCAAAGCCACCGGTAAATCTACACAACACTGTGCCCGTGTGGGGGTGTAGAGATCACCATGGTCACACCTCATGCCCACCCCCTCCTGGTCCTCGAATCCCAGGGTAAGGACACCTGCAGAAGGGTAAGAAGGTGCCTCCCAGGCGAGGACACAGTAACGGGCCCTTTCCCGTGGCTCCCGCAGACAATGACTCTGACCCAATGAGCAGCTCCTACGAGTCCTATGATGAGGAGGAGGAGGAAGGGAAAGGGCCACAGCCCACGCACCAGTGGCCCTCGGAGGAGGCCTCCATGCACCTGGTGAGGGACAGCAGGATATGTGCCTTCCTGCTACGGAAAAAGCGCTTCGGGCAGTGGGCCAAGCAGCTGACCGTCATCAAGGAGGACCAGCTCCTGGTGAGTGGCCGCGGAAGTGTGCCTCTAGGCCTCACATGGACTTACGTGTGTGTGTGTGCGCGTGTACGTGTGTGTGTGTGTGTGCAGGCATGTCTGCCTCTGTTCCTCTGGGTTTGCTTTGTGCACAGAGGCTCAGTGCTTCTGAGATCAGGGCTCTCCCACTGGAACAGAATGAACACACACACACACACACACACACATACTCAAAGACCTGATATAGACTTTACCAAGTTTTTGTTTCTCCAGGAATGAATTTTTTATCAGTTTAAAACAATGTTTATTGTTTTCATAATGCAACTAAATGTGTTTATGTATAAAACTAGGGAAAAACATAATGAAAATGATTTTTGAAGCCACCTAAAATCCCATCGACCAAGAGCTAACCACTGTTAAGTTTTTTTTTTTTAAAGATTTTATTTATTTATTTGACAGAGAGAGACAGCGAGAGAGGGAACACAAGCAGGGGGAGTGGGAGAGGGAGAAGCAGGCTTCCCACTGAGCAGGGAGCCCGACGTGGGGCTCGATCCCAGGACCCCGGGATCATGACCTGAGCCGAAGGCAACGCTTAACAAATGAGCCACCCAGGCGCCCCTACTGTTAAGTTTTAATATCCATGTTTCTACTCTCATTTCCATTCATTTGCCTTTTCTAAAACTGAGCCCATGCAGCACTTACTATGGAACTTGCTTTCTTAGTTTTTTTTTTTTTTTAATTTGCCATCTCTCATCGCCATCATTTCATAAAAGAAAATATACCTTTAATTCCAGAGTAGGAATACAGACATAATTTCAGAAAAAAATTATTAGTTCTTTACCCCAAAATCCATTCAGAAGTCTTATCCAACATATATCCACTTGAAACATGATTTTTTTCTCATCCTGGAGCAGTGAAAAGCTCACCCCAGGCCAGAACCAGTCCAAAGGTCATGATTTATTTCTTCCCACTCCTTATGCCATTTTTTTCTTGAAATATTGCATTGGTTAGGATCTCCAACACAATGTAAATAGAAGTGGTGAGAGCAGGCGTCCTTGTCTCAGTCCAAAGCTCAAAGGGAAAGTTGCAATAATTCACTATTAAGGCTGATGTTTGCTGTGGGTGGTTTGTAGAAGCTCCTTATTATCACATTAAGGAAGTTCCCATCTATTTCTCTAGTTTGGTAAGAGTTTATATTACAAACTGGTGGAGAATTTTACCAAATGCCTTTTCAGTTTCTATTGAGATGTGGCTTTTCTCCTTATTTTCCATTAATATGATGAATTATAGGGTTGGTTTTTGAAGGCTAATGCATTCTTGCAGTCCTAGAATAAACCCTATTTCGTCTTGATACAGTATGCTTTTATATGTGTCTAGATTCTATTTGCTAGTGGTTTTTTGAGGGCTTTTGCAACCATGTTGAGATTAACCTATCATTTTCCTTTTTTGTAATGTCATTGTCAGGTTCTGGTATCAAGGTAATGCTGGCTTCATAATAAGAACTGGGAAGTGAGGGGGTCCTTATTGATAAACTATTGACTTCCCAAGCCCAACCCTCCACCTCTGCTAGAATTCTCTCTCCCACATTCCTGCTAGGTAGCACATTAGTAGCAGGGAGCTGGCTTCCTTGCAAGCCAGCCTGTTTCTTCTCTGGTTCTTTAGACTAGAATGGTCTTCCTAGTATTGTGCTAAAATCTGCCTCTTCCTAATAGGTGGCTGTGCCCCTGGGGCCCCTCGGTAGCCCTTGAGATCTGAAGGTTGTCCAAATATGCCCCCCTTCCAGGCTTCTTTTCTCTGGGGTGAATAGCCACAGCCCCTATCTTCATGCAGTGCCCACAGCTGGGCTGGGGTGGGGAGGGGGTAGGTCGAGCTCCCCCAAGTCTTTGTGTGAGGGCATCTCCCTCCTCTGCCCTCCAGTCCAGAAGGGTGAGCCCTTCTCTTCCTGTCCAGTGTTACAAAAGCTCCAAGGACCGGCAGCCGCATCTGAGGCTCACGCTGGATGTCTGCAGCGTCACCTACGTGCCCAAGGACAGCCGGCACAAGAGGCACGAGCTGCGCTTCTCCCAGGGGGCTACCGAGGTCTTGGTGCTCGCACTGCAGAGCCGGGAGCAAGCCGAGGAGTGGCTGAAGGTACATGGCACCTGCCCTTCCTTTCCCCCTTCCTCAGGTCCAGCTTTCAGCCAGGTGGGCTCCAGTCCCTGGAAGAACAGGCCTTGCTCAGGGGAGGGGTGGCGATCAGAACCCTGTGCATGGCTAGGGCTGACATGTGGAAGTGGGCTTCAGACATCTCCAGGAGATAGACCTCAGGCTGAAGTAATGCCTTCTTTCTAGTGATTTGAATCCTCTAACATCCTCACTGTGGGCTTGTCTAGCCTGCATATGTATACCTCCTGGAATGCGGAGCTTAATATCTTTGAAGGAAACACATTTTATCATTAGATAAGCTAAACCTTTAAAAAAATTAAAAAGAGGAAATCCTTCCTGTCTTAGGTGAAATGTGTATCCTCGGAACAACCACCTGTGGCCCAGCTTCCACATCTTGCCTCGGACTGTAGAACAATTAGTTACTGTGTACTGAGCGCGTATTTTTTGCCATGCATTGTGCTAACAGCGTTACATACTTGACCTCATTTACTCTTTGCAATGGGACTATTATCGTTCCCATTTTACAGATGAGGAAACTGAGGCCTAGGAATCTTCTGTGACTTGCCAAAAGTCACCCAACTAAGTTGTCAGGGCCAAGAGTAGAAGTTACCAAGGAAATCTACTCCAAAGGCCATAGGCAGGGTGGCACAGTGATGACAAGGGAGGACTTTGGTGGCACACAGACTTGAGTTCAGGTCCCAGGCCTAAATGGCACTTACTGGCTATGTGATCTTCAAATGACTTTGCCTATCTGTGCCTCAGTTTCCTCTTCTGTAAAATGGTTCTTGTAAAGATTCTAGAGAGCATTTAATATAGTGCTGCCAGACAGTAAGTACTCAGTAACTGTGAGTGATCACTGTGTCCTGGTGGTGGAGCCACCATCCCCAGTCCCTTACTTCGGGCCGCCATGTCCCTGCACCCTGGCCCACTTCCCCTCCGGCACCTTTCTCCCTCATCCTGTGATCCTCCTGCTGGGACAAAGAAACCAGACACCACCCTCCCTCCCCATCCTCCCTTCCTTCCTGTGATAACCAGCTCTCCCCCTGGGAGGTTTAGTGCTGCTCATTATCTTTGTCTCAGGGGGGGAAAGAAGGGAGAGAACCTGCCTGCTGGGGGAGGCTCTGCCCTCCAGGGGCCGGGTGGGCCAGAAGAAGGCGCCCTAGACTGGAGACTGAGACTGGAGTCAAGCCTGGACTAGAGACTGTGTTGACGTCCCGATACGGGGAGGTCATTAGCCCAGAGATTCAGGGCAGGCAACCACGGCTTCGCTTCTCGGAGCCCCATCATTCTCTTCTGTGATGTGGGGATCCCAGTTGTCTCTGCCCCTCAAGGCCGCTGTGTTAATACAACAGGATAATCCATGTAAAACCGCAGATGGGTGAGCAACAGGTGACGGCCGCCATTATTTCATGGTCTGGATGTTTCTGCAATGGGAGTGAGTGCCCTGGAATCTCCATGTCCACACCTTTGAAATGGAGGGGGTAGCCCCCGGCTGCGTGCAGGCTGTTGCCAAGGTTCCACACTGTCACGGGAGCCAGTCCCTCGTGCTTGTGCGGGGGGTCCTGGGTCATGTGGCCCTTCACACCCACGATCTCACTGGTCCTCGGGCAACCCAAGGACGTAAGCAGAGGACAGTATTATCCCCATGTGACAGACAGGGAAACTAAGGCCCAGAGGAGGAAAGTGGCTTTCACAAGACTGCACAATTGATTAGCAACGGAGCCCAGTCTAGAAGCCATGCCTCTTGTTCCCCAGCCCCCTCTCTTTTCAATTCAAGGGGAAAGCCTGTTCAAACCCTGATGTGCAGGAGGCCACATCAACCCATTCCCACTGCCCAGGGATCTCAGCCCCGCTGCTCGATGGCCCTGACTGCACAGACCCCATTCTTCCTTCTGCCTCTACGGTACCCCTGCCCACCTGCTCACGGCTGTGCATCCTCTCCGCAGGTCATCCGAGAGGTGAGCAGGCCTGCCGGGGCGGCTGAGGGCACAGACGCGCCCCAATCCCCAGTCCTCCTGTGCAAGCTGGACCTAGACAAGGTATGTCCTCCATGCCAGGCAGCGGGGACTCAACACGGGCTCTGCCCCGGGGGGAACCACAGGCCGGTGGTGAAGCCAGGCACCTGCCTCAGACAAGCCATGAGTGCCCCGCTTGGAGCTGGCACAAGTCGGCGCTCAGTCTGTGTCTCCTGAATGAATGCAAGCATGAATGAATGAATACCCACGTCCAAGGCGCAGTGTGAGCCCGAGGAGGGAGTAACTAGCCCCGCCAGGACAGGAGGAGGTCACAGTTGAACGGAGCCATGAAAAGCAAATTGGAAGCTGTCAGAGGAGTGTACCCCACTGGGACGGGAGTGAAGTGGACACTTGGTAGTTGCTCAGGCAGCCGCTTTGCCGGGTGCCGGTGGGTGATCAAGGGAGTCAGCCCCCAACCTACACACATGAGTCTTGCACGACGTAATAAAGGTTAGTGTTTCTAGAATATGACTGTGTGGCCAGCAATGTCTGGTAGGCTTTACACGTATTACCTACTTTCATTTTTATGACAGCTCTTTGACGAGTTCCGTTTTCAGATGAGGAAACTGGGACACAGAGAGGCTAACCCCGAGTCCCATAGTTAATAAGAAGCAGAGCAAGGATGTATACCTAGACACCTGGCTCTTGATGACTTTGCCCCCCATCTCTCAAGGGGGCCGAGCTGAGCTCTGCTTGCTGAGTCATTCGTGAGCCCCGTGCCCCAGGCATTGTGCTGAGCACGCAGGTGCAAAGCTAACAGTAGTTCACACCCACCCTGCGCCCCCCCCCCCCCCCGGGGGGGGGGTCTGACACAAAAGCCCAGCTGCGTGAGCGCTGGGAGGGAAAAGCACCAGGTACCCTGGGAGCGTCTGCCAGGGGCCTGCCCTTGTCTTAGGTGTCAGGGAAGTTTCTCTGAGAGAGCACATTTATGATGAGGGTGAACAACTAGAAAGGAGGGGGACAGAAAGGGCATTCCAAGCTGAGGGAGCAGGCCCCGGAGCAGGGGGAAGCAAATGGAAGGTGGCCAGTGTGGCTGGATTCAGACAGAAGGGGGCTCGTTTGGCCTATTAGAGTGGTCCTTTCTAGGACCTTTCCAACTGCACTGAAGGGGGCAGGGGTTCACGCTGGCTGGAGGGGCAATGGGGGAGGGGGAGGGAAGATGGCACCTGTGTTAAGCGGAGAGCCTGCTTCTCCCTCTCTCGCTCCCCCTGCTTGTGTTCCCTCTCTTGCTGTGTCTCTCTCTGTCAAAATAAATAAATAAAATCTTTTAAAAAAGAAAGAAATACCTACCATCCGTATACCATTGCAGGGCAAATAGAACCATACGTTGTTTCACAATTTACAGGGGAGATCCTTTATACTTTCAACAGATCTATCCCAATTCTGACGGTTGCCATGTTTCCAGCCTTTGGAAATTGAGGGAAGCCCAAGGCCTCTCTTGTCTCTCCAGGCCCCCAAGTTCTGTGCTTATAGCAAAGCATCCCTGAGCCTGGTCTGGGAGGTCCTTGGCAGGAAAGGTGGAGAGGCCTCAGAGCCTGTTCTACTACTTTTTAAGTGGGTTGGTGCCACTTTAATCCTGTCCCAAGTCTAACTGGCACCATTTAGCTTTTTAAAGCAAGGTGGCAGCACACTATGCAGGTGTGAGAGATGATACCATCTGTTGGCTCCCTGGAAAAGGATGTGATTCAGGCGAGAAAACTTGGGGCGAGGAAAGGATTTTCCCGGGTTCCCATGACTAACAGGTGGTACCAGGGACAGAATTTCTTTGAAGGTCCATCTGACTCTGCCTCGCCACCTCCGTAGTACCTACTAGGCACTTAACTGACCTTGTCTGGATGAGTGAATGAACAGACGGACGGGCGAGCGATGGGTCCGAGGTCAGCATATGAGTAAAGTTCTGTTGGTTACGATGGAGTTGCTGCTATGGTGTGTGTGCATGTCTTCACCACCCTCCTACCCGAGTCAGGACCATGAAGACCCCTCTGTTGTCACTGTTCACATTTCCTGGTCACCAAGTCCTGCCATAACTATTTTGAACACGCCAACTCTTCCCTTTTTCTACATCTTGTCATCTTAGCTCCTTCTTTTACCACGTCCCACCTTGCCCTGGATGACACTCTCTAATGTGGCACTTTGGCTGATAGTCTGTCCCCACGATGCCACCAGAGGTCACTTCCTAAACCAGCTGCATTACATTAGAATCCTATTTAAGTACCTTCCCAGACCCTGTCACCTACCGAATATGGGACATCCTAGGAATTTATTACAATGCGTTGCAACTAGGTGCGTGGCTCCCCAAACGGATGATGAGGGATTCAAAGGTACAACCGTCCTAAGTCAGCCTGTCTTCCCCAGACCTAGAGTAGTGTCAGGCACAGGAGAGGTGCGGACAAATATTTGTTAGGCAATCATTGTGTGCAGAGGTTGGGGGGATTGAACCAACAAAGGGGGACTTCTGAGTGTGCCCTCTGACATGGGGCTCTCTGTGTGTCCCCCCCCCCCCCCAGAGACTGTCCCAAGAGAAGCAGACCTCAGACTCGGACAGCCTGGGCATGGGTAACAGCTGTTCTACTCTAGGCCGCCGGGAGACCTGCGACCACGGTAGGAGCCTCTGGGGACTCAAGCCGGAGAATGCCACAGCTGGGAGGGGCCTTGCATAGGGATACGGTGCAGAGCAGGTCCTGACGGCTCTGGAGATCTGGGGAAGGTCACCTGGCCTGTCCACACCTGCAGTTGCAGCCAGGCCCCAGGCAGGCTGAAAGGGCCGTTGGGAAGGCTGGTGTGGGTGGGTCTGGGACTTGGGGCTCCCTCCCTTCCCCTAACCCATCTCCATGGCAACAGGCAAAGGGAAGAAGAGCAGTCTGGCAGAGCTGAAGGGTTCAATGAGCAGGGCTGCGGGCCGCAAGATCACCCGCATCATCAGCTTCTCCAAGAAGAAGCCGCTGGCTGATGACCTGCAGACATCCTGCCCCGACGAGGAGGTTCCATGCTGTGGTGGGTCCTGGGCACTGGGAGGAGGAGAGTCAGACCCTGCTGCTGTGCGCCCCCGGGCTAAGCCAGAAAACCCTCTAGGCCTCTTACACCTTGCTCCCAGGGCAGAGGAGAGAATCCTACCTAACCCCGACTCCATCAACAATCCATGCCTTTACATCACTTCTCTCCGGTGAGGCCCTAACACTCAGGAAAAGGAAAAGCCACCTGACTCTCCTATCTCTGTGTTCCCGGCGACCTCAGCTCCAATCACTGCCCGTCTGTGGGCCTCAGTTTCCTCCACTATGATGGGAGGAGAGTGTCTTATTTCCTCCCAGCACATAACATGCCAGGTGTGTAAGTTATAACCCAGTCTTATAAGGAAATGGATAAAAATATTTAAGTACTTACAAATGCATTCAGCGTGAGTTAAACATGGTTATAAATGCCTTCAATGTGAGTTTAACATGGTTTGGAAGGGAAGATATATTATTCTGTTTTCATTAATGCAGTGTTCCATGTACTGGACTCCAATAGAAAATTCTGTATTTTGTTGGGTTTTTTTGTTTTGTTTTTGTTTTGTTTTGTTTTGTTTGTTTAAGATCTTATTTATTTATTTGACAGAGAGAGATAGCGAGAGCAGGAGCACAAGCAGTGGGAGTGGGGGGGGAGAAGTAGGCTTCCCGCTGAGCAGGGAGCCCGATGCAGGGCTTGATCCCAGGACCCTGGGATCATGACCTGAGCTGACAGCAGATGCTTAACGACTGAGCCACCCAGGCACCCCAGAAAATTCTGTATTTTGGATATGCAGTGATATTCCCTTAAACCTGAAAAAATAGTATAAAATCACATGGCTATAAATAATTATTTTGTAACCAGTAAATCAGGGCATGTTATGGGAAAAAATTATTTAAATCTAAAATGTTGAGAGTGAATTCTAAACCCATTGGTCATCAGCCTGTGCCTTGCTCATTTTAGAATTCTTTCTCTTGGCTAGACACTTTTGTTCCCACATGCTGCCACCAGGTGTCAGCATCACCCATTATTTTCTGTCTCACTAATAGTTCTGCTATTTTGGGAGGAGGAAAAGCAAAAGGGATAATAGTTGTGTCTTTTACTCACCTCTACAGTAGTCCCCTGCCCTTTTCACCAAGCTGGGTATGGTACAAAGGCTGGGTATCAGTATATGAATGTGATCATCAGTCCCCATTTCAGATAAGGAAATGAAACTCAGAAGAGGGTGCCAGAGGTCACAGGCCCAGAGAGAGTGAGCTGATCCAGGACCCACAAGGCCTCTTTCCAGCTAGAGAACGAGGGTTGTCCAGGCGCTTGTCCCCAGGGTGTAGACCCATGCAGACTCACAGCCCCCACCTTGGGTTTCCCCAGGGCCAGGCTGTCAGGAGGTCACCCCGCTGGTCTCCCCCTCCCAGGCTATCTGAATGTGCTGGTGAACCAGGGCTGGAAGGAACGCTGGTGCCGCCTGAAATGCAACACTCTGTACTTCCACAAGGATCACACAGACCTGCGGACCCATGTGAATGCCATTGCTCTCCGCGGCTGTGAGGTGGCCCCAGGCTTTGGGCCCAGACATCCATTTGCCTTCAGGATTCTGCGCAACCGGCAGGAGGTTGCCATCTTGGAGGTGAGAGGAGAGAATCCAGGTGGTTCTTGGTGGTGGCAGCTGAGAAGAGGTTTGGCCTGGGTGTGGGCTTTTGTCTTGGGGGCCTTGCTAACTGACATTACAGGGACTGAGGAAAAAGGGAAAGTAAGCCCACCTGCTGCCAAATGACCGAGAATGACTGCCAGTGAAAATACAGGACACCCACTTAAATTGGAATTTCAGATAAACGACAATGGTTTTAATGCAAGTATATCCCATGTGATATTTGGTATATACCTATACTGAAAAAGTATTCGTTGTTTATCTGAAAGTCGAATTTAACAGAGCATTCTGCATTTTTATTTGTTAAATCTGGCAACCCTAAAACCGAAGTTTGTTTATTCTCCCCTGTCTTAAAATCCCAAGTCTGAAAGGCATCTAGTCTGATCTAACCTGGATCTGATTCTGGAATCCCCTCTAAAACCTTCCTACCAGTGGCCGGCTGCCTCAGATCAACCACTGCTCTTCAAGGCAGCCTGCCCCTCCCATGAAGCAGCTACATTTTTAGAAAGGTGTTCTCCACACTGAGTTGAAATCTTTAAGCTCCGTGAAGGCAGTAACCATGCCTGTTCTGCATACTTTTGGTTTTTCCAGAACCCAGCATGAAGCCCAGCCCATATTAAAGGCTCAATTACTATTTGTTGAACAAATGGCTGAATGAAAATGTGATTTCATCCCACCCATTCACGGTTGTTCCTACCCAGTGGTACTAGCCCTCCTCTCTGAGGTCCTGCACGATGCATGGAGCCTCTCCTCTACATGTCCCTCATTTGGCTTTTTAGGATTTACAATGTAAACACTGGAGGGAAAGTTCAAGAACTACCCCCTCATATTACAAACAGGGTAACTGAGGCCAGGGCAGCCAGGTGCTTTGTCCAAGGCTCCAAGGGGGGTCAGAGGCCTCTTGGCCTGATCCTAGAACAAAAACCCAGCCTCTTGATCTTGTTTGCTTTGCCCAGTACCCACTGCCTCACCCAGTTCTTAAATTTCAAGAAATATTGCTTTGGTCACTCACTTTTATTTTTGACAGGTTGAGAAGGGCCTCTTATTTCTCTTAAATTAAACACAGAGCTTTCTGGCGAGAAGTGTGCTTCCTTTATTCAAGTCTAACATTTGTGTGCTCAGCTGATTTTATAAGAATGCTCTTTAAATGAGAACTACCGAGAACTATGGGTTCATTTAACCAGCAACTCTTGGCAGTTTTCCTGTACACTAGTACTACAGATAATTGGCAGTTATAAGGGAAAAATTTCGATTGGGTTATGTGAGAAATAGTCTCCTCTAATAAAAAAGTAATTTTTTTTTTTTAAAATTCAGGGAAACCCAAATGTTGTTTTTGCCTCTAACTGGTCATGAAGACTCTGAGGATAGTGAGTGAGGGTGTGTGTCTTAGAGAGGTGGTCAGGGAGGGCTTCTCCAAAGAGGAGCATTAGAGCCAAAACCTGAATAAAGAAAGGGTGGAAGCCACTTGGATTTCTGGGTGTGTATTGCAGCCCTGTTTCTCTTGGACCCCTAAGTATTGGGTACATAGCAGGTACTTTACAAATATGGGTTTGGCTAAAGTGAGCAGGTAGCCTGAGGCCCTAACAGTACCAAAGTGAACTCATCAGCCTGTGCCTCCTCTCCCTCAGGCAAACTGCTCAGAGGACATGGGCCGCTGGCTTGGGCTGTTGTTGGTGGAGATGGGCTCCAAAGTCACTCCCGAGGCACTGCACTATGACTACGTGGACGTGGAGACCTTAACCAGCATCGTCAGTGCAGGGCGCAACTCCTTCCTGTGAGGGCCAGCACCCCCCAGCCCCCCCGGCAGCCTCTCAGAGCCTCTGAGTCCGGCCATGGGCGCTGGGAGGGGAGGGAGGAGGAGCTGAGGAGGACTCTGCTTCCTTGGGAAGTCAGAGTGGGTGCCTTCCTCCTCCAGCAGGCAGGAGCGAGCTGGCTAACAGAGGTAGCCCAGGGTTGGGGGAAGCTGTGGATGCAATGAGCAAAGGAACAGAAGTCCTTCTGCATAGTGACTGGGGCTGGGCTCTCATGCCATGGAACTCAGGGTCTCACACCCTTGGCCATCAGGGCTGGTCCATGCATTGGAAGAGCCGGGTTCAAGTCACAGCTCTCACGACCAACAGGTTGGGGTGGTTGCTTGCCAGCTTGGATCCTCTGTGTCCTCGCTTATAGAATGGAGGGGATGAATTACTCACCTCTCGGGTTGCTGTGAGAATCATGGGGCTCCCTGCCTCTGAAGTCCTTAACACAGCAATGGCCCAGCGCTGCCTGGCATGGTTGCTGTTACTAACCTTCCAACACCCATCACAGAATCAAATGAGGGTAGACAGGAAAGCTCTATAAGCCACAAAGTGTCATTATCATTGCCATCATCATGACACCTTATATTTTCTAGATATGCAAGATCCTGCCAGGATCAATGGCCTGAGCCCCGTGTATACGATGATGTTCCTTATGAAAAGATACAGGTGCGCTCCCTTGGGAGGGCTGGGAATGTGGCAAAGGCCACTGATTTAGCTCTTCCTCTCTCTCTCTGTCACCACTCCTTTTTTCCTGCACATCAGGGATAATTTCCATTTAAGCAGCAGCTGGAAGGGGAGGGAGGACCCTTCTCATCATAGATCATGGCTCTGGGTAAGGAATCCCTGGGAGAGGAGGCTGGTTAGTACAGCAAGAAGCCCCTAGATCAGGAAGGGGAGAGGACTCTGTATACTGCAAAGCACTACACCGGTCTGAGCAAGGTGTTGGGCCCTCCACCGGTTCACTGCTCTGTGAGCTGATGCTGCTGACTCAGTGGTGCGTAGGGGGTAGCCACTCCATAGACCTTCACCTGGTGGCGTCACAGTCCGGCCTCAGCTCCCAAGACAGTCTCCCTGTCTTGTTCACTAAATCAAGGAGAGGCCAGTGAGGCCTCGGTAGCCATCACATGAACAGACTGCTTCTGGCAGCGTGTCCTACATCTTTTCCTCCCACGGGAGAGCCAGACTCTGGTCTGATCAGACCCTGGTGGGTGCGTCAGGCCTCACAGCTGGGGTAGAGAAAAAGAGGGGATGAAGCTGCCAAAGAAAGCAGACGTGTCTGCACGCCAGACCCCCTGCCTTGGACAGTGCTGGATGACACCGAGCTCCCACCTCTAAGACTCCCTTTTCTAGAAACTTCTCCATCCTTCTTCTGCTTATATGGTCTTTCTTCAGATTCAGATGAACCAGTGGATGCAGCTTGAGATCTTTCTCAGTTGCAGTGATTAGTAGCCAGACAGCTTAGTACCTAACGGCATGAACTTTGAATTTAGGGCTGAATCTGGGTTACCTTGGGCTTCACTTCTCTAGTCCTCATTTCCCAGCTCCAGACGAATACTATAAAACCTACCTGATTGGATCACTGCAAGAACTAAATGAAATACTGTATGGAAAGAGCTTAGCAGCACGTAGACATCAGAAGCTCTCACATGGACTAAATAGTACTATTGTTATCAATATCATTATTATATTACATTATTATCATATTCCATTCATGGTTCCCTGAGCTCTGACTGGATTCTGGGTGTTCTTAATACTCTTCATGCACAAATGTGTAGCCAGTTTAGCGGCGCCTGGGTGGCTCAGTCAGTTAAGCGTCTGCCTTCAGCTCACATCATGATCTCAGGGTCCTGGGGTCGCACTGGAATGTCTGGCTCCTTGCTCAGCGGGGAGCCTGCTTCTCCCTCTCCCTCTGCCTCTCCCCCTGCTCGCACACTCTCCCCTCTCTCTCTCAAATAAATAAATAAAATCTTTTTTAAAAATGTAGAGCCAGTTTATTAAGTTATGTAACTTCCACCATTGGCTGATGTCATCCATGACTTTTTATCTTAACTGGGAGCTCTACATTTAGCAATTTTAGAAAATTTGAAGGACACTTCCAAATGATGTCAAGACAGAAATAGCTATGATAAATCAAATATGGTCACCCACAGCCCTCTGAGACTTCCACATTTTCCTCTCAGCAGATATTCCAGTTTAGGGATGCCTTCTGCAGCCCCCAACAGGAAGATATGAGGATCAAATGATACACACTAGTAGAAGTAGTCTATAAAGTGTTGAGTGCAGCCCCAGTCTAAAAACGTAAGGCCACGATCTCAGAGGTCCTGCAATCCTCACCCACCACACTTGGAGCAGAATACACCCCTGCCTGGAGGGCTCTGAGCCTACCTGCCCTTCACCTCCTTTCTCCATCTCCCGCAGGACGAGGAGCCCGAGCGTCCCGCGGGGGCCCAGGTGAAACGCCATGCCTCCTCCTGCAGTGAGAAGTCCCATCGAGTGGATCCGCAGGTCAAAGTCAAGCGCCATGCCTCCAGTGAGTTCTGGGTGGGAGCGAGGAAGGGAAAGAAACAATCCACAGGGTTGGGGATCTCAAATCAGATTCCTCCAGGCAGTGGGCAAGTAAATTAAGGAGTGAAGCGAGATGTAAGAAAATACTCTACCGTAAGAAAAATGACAGCACAAGCCAAGTGCTAAAGGGCAGCTAGGCTGTGGCCTCCGAGGGGGAACAACAGGGAATGGGGTGGGGGGAAGACTGTGGGAACCTGGAGTGCTCAGCCTCCACCTAGAGAGGTGGCTACTACTCAGCTTCAGCCAGTGGCTCCCACGGAACCTGGCAGCCCAGGTTCGCAGATTATTCAAGACCAGAAATCTAGCCTTTATAGGAAATCTACTGACTTCTTAATACTAGCAACTAACTTTCAAAAATTTTAACACGAAGGCCAGATACGTTTTTATGCTGCGATGTTGCATATATATGGATACACATATATACACGTATAAAATTCACCCTCAACTTCTGTCTGTTCCAAAGGCTAAAAACATTTATAAATTCTGATCTGGGGGAGCAAGTGGAGAAACGAACCCCTCCAAATACCCTCAAGGCAGCTGCCGTGAAGGGCACGGCTCACCTCTGTGTCCCAGCCCGCGCTCTCCCTAGCACCCCATATAGGAGCTGAGTGAATTTTGCCTGATTGCCACACTACAGAATAAAGGCTAAGCATGCCAGACTCTGGTCAATTCTGTTTGATTTCCGACACTAGTCTCTGCTCCTACACGTGATTCACGAGCCGGCTGGCTTCCTGTAGGACAGCATATTCCAAGAGCCTTTTAGTTATTGCTTTACAGTTCTTCCCCCTGCCCCCGAACAAAGTCAAGTTCTATTCCTTGCTTTTTGAAGATTTATCTTTTAAAGTACTTTTCTTTATTAGATCTCCACTTCATTAATGTAGATAATCTCTTCTGGGGGTCAGGAGACCTGTATTCCTTTCCCCACTTGATCATTAAATTACTATGTAACTTTGGAAAAGTCCCTTCCCCTCTCTGGGCCTGAGTTTTCCCCCTGCACAGTCAGAGGGTGGTTGTGTCACGTTCCTTACACTCTGCTCTCATCGGCACCACCGGAAATACAGGCCTTTATGGAATGCCCATTTTCAAATGGAAAAGTAGGGGTGCCTGGGTGGCTCAGTCGGTTAAGCATCTGACTCTTGATTTTGGCTCAGGTTGCGATCTCAGGGTCTGAGATCGAGCCCCACATTGAGCTCTGCGCTGAGCATGGGGTCTGCTTATGATTCTTTCTCCCTCTCTGCACCCCCAACTCATGCTCGTGCTCGCTCACTCTCTCTCCAAAAATTAAAATTAAAAAATTAAATGGAAAAGTGAACTGAAATAAACATGTAAGATTAAAGAAACCATAAAGCATTCAAACAACAACAACAAAGATAACACAATAGATTCTTTCTTCAAATCAAATATTATATTGAGTGATGTATAAAAGAGATATAAAATACTGGGAATCGCAGATGGTGGTTGGGGGTTTTAAGGTCCTTATCTGATAAATATAACACTGACAACACTTTGCTGGTGTACCCATTTATTTTTAGTTTACCAGTCTATAAAATCCAAACTTCTGGGAGAAAACTGCCCTGGGATGCTACTGTGTATCTGGGCAGTTGGGGGAAGTATGGGGCCCCTTCTCTGCCCTCCATGCTTTATTTATTATGATCAGACTCGAACTGCAGGGTAGTTGGGACAGGAATTGATTTTTGCATGCATCACTGGGTGGCCACTGCAGTCCCTATGAGAGTTAGAGAGACAAGACCCCATTTGTCAGTAAACCAAGGGAATCATTCCAAACACCACACCCCACCAGCTTAAAAGGGCTGTGAGTGACTGTCTGAAAAAAATAAATAAATAAAAATTTCCCTGAAACGTTGGACCATGGCATTGCCCCAGCTAGGGCTATAATGCATGGCACAGAGCCCAGAGTTAGGCACATATGGGCTCAACCTGGGCTCTGCCATCGTTAGCAGTGAGACCCGAGCTCTCTGTGCCTCAGAGCTAATATGAATAAGTTTTATGAAGATTAAGTGTAAATGAATATAAATGGCCTAGCTTATAGTAAATGCTTGATAAATTTTTGCCATAATTATTTGTAATTGTCCACCATAATGTAGAGCCTGCAACAGACTTCTGGGCCCTTCTCTCCCCCGACCCATTTTCCAGGAATAAAACAGGCAATACCTGACCCAAGGTCTTGATTCTCTGCAGCTCTGAGTTGTATGTCCCTGTCTCCTTGTCTTATATATACCTGAGAGTTGACTATAAAATGCCCTTTTAAAACTAAAGTGTGTTATACATCACAAAATTTGTTTCATATCATTATCTGACATTTACTAAGCACTTCCACCAGATACCGTATCAAGTATTTTTCATGAATTCTTTCATTTAAAACTTACCACAATGCTGGGGCGCCTGGGTGGCTCAGTCGGTTAAACGGCTGCCTTCGGCTCAGGTCATGATCCCAGGGTCCTGGGACTGAGTCCCGCATCGGGCTCCCTGCTCAGCGGGGAGTCTGCTTCTCCCTCTCCCTCTCCCTCTGTGCTCTCTCTCTCTCTCGGATAAATGGATAAAATCTTTTAAAAATTTTTTTAAAACTTACCACTATGCTAAGAGGTAAGTTTGATCAATGGTCCCACATTTACAAATGAGGAAACCAAGACCTGGGGGAAAGGCACAGAAACAGCGCAGTCCACTGTTGCCTGATGTCACACAACTAGTAAAGGGGGAAAGAGAACACAAACCTTGGTCTGCCTCATTCCAAAGCCCTTGTTCCTAGTCCCTGTGCTCTGCTGCCTCCCTTTTGCTCCTGTTTCCTTGGAGGTTTCACACACTAAGGATATAGATCTAAGTATTCCCATTTTATAGATGGAGAAGTTGAGGCTGAGAAAGACGCTAAGGCCCCTCCAAGTACCCTTACCAGAGATCAGAAATGGGAGCCTTTGCCTGCCTTCTACTTCTGCAGGTGCCAATCAATACAAGTACGGCAAGAACCGAGCTGAGGAAGATGCCCGGAGGTACCTGGTAGAAAAAGAGAAGCTGGAAAAAGAGAAGGAGACAATCCGGATGGAGCTGATGGCACTGAGGCAGGAGAAGAGGGAGCTGAAGGAAGCCATTCGCAACAACCCAGGTACCTACGTGGGCATACCCTGGGCACTCAAGCGGGGACCGGGCTCAGCCCTGACACCTCCCATGGCAGAGGTCAGCTGGTTATCCAGGACAGTGCGCTTCTCCTCCCCTTCTTCGTCCTCCTTCTCCTCCTTCTCCTCCTTCTCCTGTTCCTCAACATCATCATCATCATCCTTCCTGACTAATGAAAGTGCCCTCAATCTAATAACTGCTTTTGGGTAAGGGGATAAAAAGGCATCACAAAAAAGTGTACACTTAATGTAGTAAAATTCAATCTGATTTTAGAAATGTTAAAATGAGTGTGCCTTAGAATCAAGGAAATAAGAGATATCATTTTGAACCTCCCATTAAGTCACTCATTCACGGAAGGGCTGAGCACCCAACCGTGTGAGACACTGGTCCCCGTGCTGGGGAATGATGGACAGACACAGTCCCAGGATCCTCTTCCAAAATCCAGGGCCATGACTCCTGCAGGCCCAGCCTGCTCTGGGCTCCTCTGCACCCCACCTTCTGCTCTTCCCTTTGAATTCTCTCTATAGCTGTAGTTTGGCATACTTTCAGCGTGAAGTTTGCACACAGGCTTGAGGGAACAGAAGCCTTGTCCTTTATAAAATACATCCAAGGTCACACAGCCCGGTGAGAGTCCAATGGAACCTATGGACCCTTTTCCCAAGGGGAAAAAAAACCCACAGTTCACAATGTCACAGACAGTTTCAGTAACCAAGAGCTCATGTGCTCCAGAGCTCAGCCATAGGTCACCTGGGAATCCATACACCTAACAGAGAACTTCTACCTTAAAGGGTAAGGCTTTTTCTGTGTAGCCAAGAACCAGAATCTGTGGGAGGGAAGCATTAAGAGAAAAAAAAAAAAGAAGGTAGTTTGGTCTCAATACACAGAACTTTCTAAGAGTCAAAACAGGGTTTGGAACAGGCTGACTATCCTCCTTACCCTGCTCAATTTTTTTCTGTAGCACATCACTTTGTAACACTGGATTATTTATTATGTTTACCATTTTTATTTATTGTTTTTTCTCTCTCTCATACACACACATACATACACGCACACACACACACACACACACACACGAGCTCCATAAGGGCAAGGATCTTGGCCTGTTTTGTTTTTTTTTTTAATAATATATAATGTATTATTTGTTTCAGAGGTACAGGTCTGTGATTCATCAGTCTTACACAATTCACAGTGCTCACCATAGCACATACCCTCCCCAATGTCCATCACCCAGCCACCCCATCCCTCCCACTCCCTTTCACTCCAGCAACCCTCAGTTTGTTTCCTGAAATTAAGAGTCTCTTATGGTTTCTCTCCCTCTCTGGTTTCATCTTGTTCCATTTTTCCCTCCCTTCCCCTATGATCCTCTGTCTTGTTTCTCAAATTCCACATATCAGTGAGATCATATGATAATTGTCTTTCTCTGATTGACTTATTTCGCTTAGCATAATACCCTCTAGTTCCATCCACATCATTGCAAATGGCAAGATTTCATTTTTTTATGGCTGTCTAATATTCTGTTGTGTATATATACACCACATCTCCTTTATCCATTCACCTGTCTATGGACATCTAAGCTCTTTCCATAGTTTGGCTATTGTGGACATTGCTGCTATAAACATTGGGGTGCACGTACCCCTTCGGATCACTACATTTGTATCTTTGGGGTAAATACCCAGCAGTGCAATTGCTGGGTTGTAGGGTAGCTCTATTTTCAACTTTTTGAGGAAACTCCATACTGTTTTCCAGAGTGGCTGCACCAGCTTGCATTCCCACCAACAGTGTAGGAGGGTTCCCCTTTCTCAGCATCCTCGCCAACATCTGTCATTTCCTGACTTGTTAATTTTAGCCATTCTGACTGGTGTGAGGTGGTATCTCATTGAGGTTTTGATTGGATTTCCCTGATGCTGAGCAATGCTGAGCACTTTTTCATGTGTCTGTGGGCCATTTGGATGTCTTCTTTGCAGAATGTCTGTTCATGTCTTCTGCCCATTTCTTGATTGGATTAGTTGTTCTTTGGGTGTTGAGTTTGGTAAGTTCTTTATAGATTTTGGATACTAGCCCTTTATCTGATATGTCATTTGCAAATATCTTCTCCCATTCTCTCGGTTGACTTTTGGTTTTGTTGACTGTTTCCTTTGCTGTGCAAAAGCTTTTTATCTTGATGAAGTCCCAATAGTTCATTTTTGCCCTTGCTTCCCTTGCCTTTGGCGACGTTTCTAGGAAGAAGTTGCTGCAGCTGAGGTCGAAGAGGTTGCTGCCTGTGTTCTCCTCAAGAATTTTGATGGACTCCTGTCTCACATTTAGGTCTTTCATCCATTTTGAGTCTATTTTTGTGTGTGGTGTAAGGAAATGGTCCAGTTTCATGTGGAAACTGCATGTGGCTGTCCAATTTTCCCAACACCATTTGTTGAAGAGACTGTCTTTTCTCCATTGGACATTCTTTACTGCTTTGTTGAAGATTAGTTGACCATAGAGTTGAGGGTCCATTTCTGGGCTCTCTCTTCTGTTCCACTGATCTATGTGTCTGTTTTTGTGCCAGTACCATACTGTCTTGATGACTGCAGCTTTGTAATTGAGCTTGAAGTCCGGAATTGTGATGCCATCAGCCTTGCTGTTCTTTTGCAACATTCCTCTGGCTATTCGGGGTCTTCTCTGGTTCCATACAAATTTTAGGATTATTTGTTTCATTTCTTTGAAAAAAGTTGATGGTATTTTGATAGGGATTGCATTAAATGTGTAGATTGCTCTAGGTAGCATAGACATTTTCACAATATTTGTTCTTCCAATCCATGAGCATGGGATGTTTTTCTATTTCTTTGTGTCTTCCTTAATTTCCTTCATGAATATTCTATAGTTTTCTGAGTACAGATTCTTTGCCTCTTTGGTTAGATTTATTCCTAGGTATCTTATGGTTTTGGGTGCAATTGTCAATGGGATCAACTCCTTAATTTCTCTTTCTTCTGTCTTGTTGTTGGTGTATAGAAATGCCACTGATTTCTGTGCATTGATTTTATATCCTGCGACTTTACTGAATTCCTGTATGAGTTCTAGCAGTTTTGGGGTGTAGTCTTTTGGGTTTTCCACATAAAGTATCATATCATCTGCAAAGAGTGAGAGTTTGACTTCTTCTTTGCCGATTCGGATGCCTTTTATTTCTTTTTGTTGTCTGATTGCTGAGGCTAGGACTTCTAGTACTATGTTGAATAGCAGTGGTGATAGTGGACATCCCTGCCGTGTTCCTGACCTTAGGGGGAAAGCTCTCAGTTTTTCCCCATTGAGAATGATATTCGCTGTGGGTTTTTCATAGATAGCTTTTATGATACTGAGATATGTACCCTCTATCCCTACACTCTGAAGAGTTTTAATCAAGAAAGGATGCTGTACTTTGTCAAATGCTTTTTCTGCATCTATTGAGAATATCATATGGTTCTTGTTCTTTCTTTTATTAATGTAGTGTATCACATCGATTGATTTGCGGATGTTGAACCAAACTTGCAGCCCAGGAATAAATCCCACTTGGTCGTGGTGAATAATCCTTTTAATGTACTGTTGGATCCTATTGGCTAGTATTTTGGTGAGAATTTTTGCATCCATGTTCATCAGGGATATTGGTCTGTAATTCTCCTTTTTGATGGGGTCCTTGTCTGGTTTTGGGATCAAGGTGATGCTGGCCTCATAAAATGAGTTTGGAAGTTTTCCTTCCATTTCTATTTTTTGGAACAGTTTCAGAAGAATAGGTATTAATTATTCTTTAAATGTTTGGTAGAATTCCCCCTGGAAAACCATCTGGCCCTGGGCTCTTGTTTGTTGGGAGATTTTTGATTACGACTTCAATTTCCTTACTGGTTATGGGTCTGTTCAGGTTTTCCATTTCTTCCTGGTTCAGTTTTGGTAGTTTATACATCTCTACGAATGCATCTATTTCTTCCAGATTGTCTAATTTGCTAGCATATAGTTGCTCATTATATGTTCTTAAAATTGTTTGTATTTCTTTGGTGTTGGTTGTGATCTCTCCTATTTCATTTATGATTTTATTTATTTGGGTCATTTCTCTTTTCTTTTTGATAAGTCTGGCCAGGGGTTTATCAATCTTGTTAATTCTTTCAAAGAACCAGCTCCTAGTTTCATTGATCTGTTCTACTGTTCTTTTGGTTTCTATTTCATTGATTTCTGCTCTGATCTTTATTATTTCTCTTTTCCTGCTGGGTTTAGGCTTTATTTGCTTGTCTTTCTCCAGCTCCTTTAGGTGTAGGGTTAGGTTGTGTATTTGAGACCTTTCTTGTTTCTTGAGAAAGGCTTGTATTGCTATATACTTTCTTCTTAGGACTGCCTTTGCTGCCTCCCAAAGATTTTGAACAGTTGTGTTTTCATTCTCATTTGTTTCCATGAATTTTTTTAATTCTTCTTTAATTTCCTGGTTGACCTATTCATTCTTTAGTAGGATGCTCTTTAGCCTCCATGTATTTGAGTTCTTTCCGACTTTCCTCTTGTGATTGAGTTCTAGTTTCAAAGCAATGTGGTCCGAAAATATGCAGGGAATGATCCCA
This sequence comes from Phoca vitulina, assembly GCF_004348235.1. NCBI lineage: Eukaryota > Metazoa > Chordata > Mammalia > Carnivora > Phocidae > Phoca > Phoca vitulina. The sequence continues at coordinate 2,584,807 of NW_022589786.1, forward strand.
ATCTTTTGGTACCAGTTGAGACCTGATTTGTGACCCAGAATGTGATCTGTTCTGGAGAATGTTCCATGTGCACTAGAGAAGAATGTGTATTCTGTTGCTTTGGGATGGAATGTTCTGAATATATCTGTGAAGTCCATTTGGTCCAGTGTGTCATTTAAAGCCTGTATATCCTTGTTGATCTTTTGCTTAGATGATCTGTCCATTTCAGTGAGGGGGGTGTTAAAGTCCCCTACTATTATTGTATTATTGTCAATGTGTTTCTTTGCTTTTGTTATTAATTGGCTTATATAATTGGCTGCTCCCATGTTAGGGGCATAAATATTTAAAATTATTAGATCTTCTTGTTGGATAGACCCTTTAAGTATGATATAGTGTCCTTCCTCATCTCTTATTATAGTCTTTGGTTTAAAATCTAATTTGTCTGATATAAGGATTGCCACCCCAGCTTTCTTTTGATGTCCATTAACATGGTAAATGGTTTTCCACCCCCTCACTTTAAATCTGGAGGTGTCTTTGGGTCTAAAATGAGTCTCTTGCAGACAGCATATCAATGGGTCTTGTTTTTTTATCCAATCTGATACCCTATGTCTTTTGATTGGGGCATTTAGCCCATTTACATTCAGGGTAACCACCGAAAGATATGAATTTAGTGTCTTGGCCTGTTTTGTAACAGCACCTGGTACAAAGTAAGCACTAAGCACCCAATAAGTATTTACTGAATAGAATGAATGAATGAATGAATGAATGAATGAATGAAACTAACTTTTAAATCTGGTAAGACCTAACACAACTCTTGGCATGAAAAGATACTAATACAGGTTTGTTAGTTTAGATTAAAAAGCAGCAAAATCCCAGTAGGGGATTATAACTGTTACAATTAAGAGAAACCAAAGTGAAACTGGCTTAGAAATGAAAAGACGGACACCTGGGTGGCTCAGCCAGTTGAGTATTGTACTCTTGATTTCAGCTCAGGTCCTGATTTCAAGGCCATGAGATTGAGCCCAGAGCCCAGCCTAGCGCTGGGCTTCGTGCACAATGGGGAGTCTGCTTCTCTCCCTCTCCTTTGCCCCTTCCCCTGTGCTCTCTCTCTCTCTCTAAAATAAATAAATCTTAAAAAAAAAAAAAAGAAATTCCAAAAAAAAGCATTAAAAAAAAAGAAAAGAAAAATGTAGGGGTACCTGGCTTGCTCAGTTGGTAGAGCATACAACTCTTGACCTCAGGGTCATGAGTTCAAACCCTCTATTGGGCTTAGACCTTACTTTAAAAAAAGAAAAAGAAAGAAAAAAAATTAATTGGAAAACTGAGCAATCAGATATAGCAAGTTCCAGGGATTTAAATGTATCACCAGAAAGTATATTTCTCTAATTCTGGCTTCTGCCTTCCTCCATTGGCTTCATTCTGTGCCCCTCGTGGTGGCATAATGGCTACACAGCTCTAGCCCTCACCCAATCCTCTCAGCTGCCCCAGCAGAGAAAACTTCTCTTCCCAGTGGACCCCACAAAAGCCTCAGGATTCACTCTGATTGGACCAACTTTGATCTCTAAACCAACCACTGTGACCAGAAGATGGAGATAGGTTATGGCCCAGGTCCAAGTTATATGCCAACCCCTTGAACTAAAAGTGAGGTCAACTCCATCCAAACTAGAGGGAATGGGAGGAGAATGTGGTTTCCCAGGGGAAAATCAAGGTTCTATATCCAGAAGGTGGGGAAATAGGTACAGAGCAGGTAAAAAACTATACAACCCAGCATGGAGCTGGAACCCCAGGCCCAGAGTCCATCTCTGAGTAGGAACTAAGGGCTGGAAAAACCCTCTGGGAGGGACAGACTAGAACCTGAGGTCCTGCCGAATTCCCTGAGGCTTCAGGCCAGGCTCGGCTGTTTCTCACACATGTCTCTGGACACACAGGAGCAAAGTTAAAAGTTCTGGAGGAGGCCGTGGCCGCCCTGGAATCTCAGTGTCGGGCAAAGGAGGAGCGCCGGATCGACCTGGAGCTGCGACTGGTGGCTGTGAAGGAGCGCTTGCAGAGATCCCTGGCAGGGGGCCCAGCCCTGGGGCTCTCCATGGGCAGCAAGAACAAGAGTGGGGTGAGTCCATGCCCTTCTGGGCCAGAGGCAGCTGCTTCTTAATCCCCTCACAAGCTATAGATCTTCATGATCACTCTTTGGGGGTGGGAATTATTAACAGATGAGCAAGCGAACACCCAAAGAGGAGCAGGAACATGCCAAAAGAGAGCCTCCCAAAGAGCAGGTGGCACTGCTAGGGAGGGGACTCTCAGAGCAAGTTCTGCCTGTGTTGTCTCCCCCCGCAGCCCTGCCGTTTTATCCTGAATGTGATCCTAGAAGTAGCCTTTGGGTTACTGATAAGTATAACTACGATATGTTGAGTAAGAATAACAATTGTGTGTTGAACAATAACCATAGGTCAGTACAGCATTTTAACTTCTGTTATCTCATATATCTTCACGGTAGTCCTGGGAGGTAGGGCTAGGTGTATTGGCACCACTGGACGTACAAGGAAACGGAGGTAGAGATGTTGAAGGACTTACTCAAGGTCATTCAGTTAAGTAGGAGGCAGGATCCGCAATCCAGGAAGTCTGACTCCAGAGCCTGGTGTTAGCCACGGTACACATGCCCTGTCTTAGGGCCCCCGGTGTACCAGGCCATCCTCTGGGCTTTGCAGATCCATCATCTCCAGTGCTCCAAGCAACCCTGCAAGGTAGATACTCTCACCCCGACTGAGAACCCCCCAGGGAGAACTTGGCTGACCTCCGTCCCCATCTGAGTGTCTCAACCTCAGCACTACTGACATTTGGGGCCAATAATTCTTTTTATACGGGACTGCCGTGTGCATTGTCGGATGTTTAGCAGCATTCCGAGCCTCTACCCGCTAGATGTCTGTAGCTCCACACCCAGTTGACAACCAGGAATGTCTCCAGAAATTGCCAAACATCCCCTGGAAGGGCAAAATCACCCCCATTTGGGAACCACTGGTCTAAATTACCAAGAGTCCCATGTGTTATTCTTTCTCATAGCACTTAGCCACAATTTATGTAAACGTGTGTATATGGATATACGTGTGTGTATGTGTGTGTATTTATGTGTCCTTACTTGTCTAATGTCTGTCTCCCCCACTGGATTGTATTTTTATTAAAAATTGGACTATGTCTGTTTTATCATTATAGCCTTAGCCTTTTACAGAGTCTGCAGATTAGGAGTGCAACAAATGTTTGTTGAATGAATAAAAGTTATGCCTGCTTTCAGACAAGGACATGGAGACTCAGAGATGAAATAACTTGTCTGATAGATTTGAGTTGTCACTGGGAACTGCATTCTTACTGTTGTTGTCCGAGGCCTCATTGCCTGGTCAGACCACACCCGATGTCTCTGAAGCTAGGCCGTTCCTTCTGCCCCCCTGCTTCTTCTCCATGGGGCTTTCCAACCTCAGTTACAGATGAAGAGCTTAAAGGACAAAGGCAAACCCACAGAGGGCTGGAGGAGGAGCTAGAAGTGGTTCACTCATGCCAGCTGCTTCCTCCCACCAGTGTGCCCTGAAATTCACATTCCAGATGGCTTTTCCCACTACTTGTGATCCTTTTTGCTGGCCTTTGGAGATAAAGAGAAGTCTCTAAATTTCCTGCAGGCTTAGCCGTTAATATGCCACACTTAAGGAACTACATCCAGTAACGTACTAAGCAATTATCTGGAAAAGTTAAGGGGTGAAGGCACTGTAGAAGAGAAGGAATACAGGGGAGAGGTGAAGAGAGAGGGCGGTGGGGTTTGAATCCCGGCTCTCCCACTCACCAGCTGTGTGACCTTGAGCAGTGACTTGACCTTCCCATTTTCCTTATCTGCAAAATAGGATGCTTAATAATGGTACCTACTTCAGAGGCTTGGAAAGGCTAAATGAGCTAATCCACGCAAAGCCTGGTGCATAGTGAGGGGTCAGTAATTTTAGACATCATTACTTTTATTCCAAGGCCCTCAAGTGGTCTTCCTTCCCTCACCCTGTTTGGTGCTGGCATGTGTGCACAGCGCCTTCTATTTGCATGCTTTGGAGGGCAAGCCAGGTGTGGGTAGCCATCATTAGGCCTCACCTATGTAACTATTTCTCCTCATCAACAGGAAACTGCGAATAAACCCCAGAACAATGCCCCAGAGCAACCTCTCCCTGTCAACTGTGTTTCTGAGCTGAGGAAGAGAAGCCCATCCATCGTAACCTCCAACCAAGGAAGGGTGCTACAGAAAGCCAAGGTACAGCAATAGCTCAGTGAATTAAAATCCAGAGATCTGGCAGCCTCCTTTCCATGGAACCTCACCAAGAGGTTCTCGGCCCCACCTCTTCCGGTTCAAAGTCCCAGGCTCACTCCATGATACTGGCCCACAGTCCGATCCTCTTGGGGCCGGCTGTGTTCCAGAACTTTTGGGATTTTAGAAAGGTAATACAGTACATATACTGTATATGATGAAAAACCCCAAAAACTTCTCAGGAAGTACCCTGAAAGCAAACATGTTAAGAATTCTACAAGAAGGCACGTGAATATTCACACCATGTGGAGTAGATTATAAACAGCCTCACATCAGTTCAGGTCAGGTTTTGCACCAATGGTGTTTGTGCCGAAACACTTGAGAAAAATCTTGGTTTCAGGGCTTTCTGGATTTCAGAATTGGGGATAAGAAATTGTGGACTTGAGGGGTACCTGGGTGGCTCAGTTGGTTAAGGATCTGCCTTCAGTTCAGGTCATGATCCCAGCGTCCTGGGATGGAGCACCTCTTCGGGCTCCCTGCTCAGCGGGGAACCTGCTTCTCCCTCTCCCCTTGCTCCTCCACCCTGCTCATGCTCTCTCTCTCTTTCTCTCTCAAATGAATAAATAAAATCTTAAAAAAAAAAAAAAGAAAGGGCGCCTGGGTGGCTCAGTTGGTTAAGCGACTGCCTTCGGCTCAGGTCACGATCCTGGAGTCCCTGGATCGAGTCCCGCATCGGGCTCCCTGCTTGGCAGGGAGTCTGCTTCTCCCTCTGACCCTCCCCCCTCTCATGTGCTCTCTCTCATTCTCTCTCTCTCAAATAAACAAATAAAATCTTTAAAAAAAAAAAAGAAAGAAAGAAAGAAAGAAAGAAATTGTGGACTTGAAAAACAAACACCTGAGCATTAGGACATGAGATTAGAGAAGTGACCAGCCAGAGACTGGATCATCTAGACTATACAGCAGCAAACTTTGTCTATAAAGGTAAATATTTGAGAGCTTGTGGACCACAGAGTTTCTTGCAGGATGAGTCAGCTCTGCCACTGTAGCAGGAAAGTAGACAACTTGTAAACAAATGATGGACATGGCTGTGTCCCAATAAAACTTTATTTATGGACACTGAGATTTGTATTTCATACCATTTTCACATGTCGAGAAAAATTATTCTTTTGATATGTTTTCAAACATTTAGAAAGGTAAAAACCATTCTTAGTTGATGGGTGTTACAAAAACACACAGTGTGCCAGATACGGCCTGTAGGCCAATTTGTTTCTCTTTGATCCTTGTAGGCCATTGGAAGAACTGTGAATTTTGTTCTAACATAATGGAAAGTCATTGGCAAGTTTTGAGCAAAAAATCTGTGGATATGAATTACATTTTTAAAAGACCATTCTGGGGATGCCTGGGTGGCTCAGTCGGTTAAGCATCTGCCTTAGGCTCAGGTCATGATCCCAGGGTCCCGGGATGGAGCCCCACATCGGGCTCCTTGCTCAGCAGGGAGCCTGCTTCTCCCTCTGCCTGCTGCTTCCCCTGCTTGTGCTCTCTCTCTCTGACAAATAAAATCTTTAAAAAAAATTTTTTTAAATAAATAAATATTTAAATAATAAAAAATAAAAGACCATTCTGGGGGTGCCTGTGTGGCTCAGTTGGTTAAGTGTCATACTCTTGATTTAGGCTCAGGTTGTGATCTCAAGGTCATGATCTCAGGGTCTTGAGGTCGAGCCCCGCATCAGACTCCACGCTGGGTGTGGAGCCTACTTAAGATTCTCTCCCTCTGCCCCTCCCCCTGCCTCACGTGTGCTCTCTCTCTTAAAAAAAAAAAAAAGACCATTCTGGAACAATGTTGAGAACTGATAAGGGGATAGGGGAAACCAGTTAGGAGTCATCCAGATGAGAGATGAGAAGGGTATAGTGGGGGTGATTTGAAGTGGCTGGCTTTGGAGGTAAAGCCAAAGGATTTGCTGATGGGGATGTGGAGGATGAGAAGAAAGGAATCAAGGATGACTCCTAAGTCATTGTGCTGAGCAGCTGCAGTTTAGATGGTGAAGACTGGGAGAAGAGCAGCAGGTTGGGAGTGGGGAATCCTCCTAGCAAGAATGTTTGAGCCATCCCATTTTACCCAGGTTCACACCATTACCTCCAGAGCTGGCTGAAAACCCTATGCATCATTTGTGGGTAAAAAGCCATTCACTACTGGCCAGGACTTCAGTATCCCTCCCAGATGAAGCCCTACATGGCTCCAGGGGAAAGAATGGAGCCGGGTGGGCTGCCTGCCTTCACCCTTCCTTGCCAAACTGCTTTGTCTTCTCTCTCCTCAGCCTCCTACCTCACCCCACCCCAGCATTAGAGCCAAGCAGAGACTAGCCTCAGTTTCCTTGTCTGAGAAAGACAAACTTTGTGATATTTGAGCACCCATAAAGATGAGGCCCAGAGTGGAGAAAGGACTTACCCACGGCTACCAAAGGAGGGTGAGACTAGGACCCGTGGCTCTCTAATCTGGCCAGTGGAGATCTTTATGTAATTAGGTACAGTGGAATGTTTTTATTCTGCAAGTCACACTAGAATATTCAGCAACCTGATTTTTCTTGTCTTTCTGGACTTCAGGAATGGGAAATGAAGAAGACCTAGAAAAAGGATGAAGATTTCATTCCAAAGGAAATACAAGATTGTATTGGAAACACTTTTTTCACAAGGAGATGCCAGAACACTGGAAGTAGCCCCCACTGGAAGTAGCCTCTCCAGGGCACCCAAAAGACCAGCCTTTATTGTCTGCATGATTACAGGGGATATGGGGAGGGAAGAAGTGGAAGGGAAGAAGGACATGGAGGGTGTCGTTGTCACTTCCCAGAGGGTGGAAAGCAGGGGTGGAGGGAGATAGAAATCTGCACGGTTGTAAAGGTTTTGTTAAATGTCTTTGCCCTCACTTCTGAAGAAGAAATGAAAGCACATGTGAATAAGCCATTCCATCCCATTCTAGTGTCCCACTCCTAGGCTGTAGGGCAGAGGAAGACAGTGCTGAAGCATCGGTAGGTAGTACCGTACAAAGAGACAAGCCTTGATCATCTGCTCACACTTGTGCCATTTGGATTCATATTGGGCATCCCTGACAACCTCTGGGCAACATAAAGAGGCCAAAAAATCAATAGAATTTCCCTGCCTGCGTAAAGGTGAACAAAAGCTATAGACAACATGCAAATTCTGCAATCATTCCTTACGTGCTTCAGAACTGGGCAGATGTGGCTACCAGAACCCCGCATTTGAGTTGTTTTCATATTAGAGATCTGATACGCAGCAGGCGAGGGGAGGTTCAGCCGTGGACTTATTTTCAGGTCACAGTGAGAGTGACAGGAACGTGGATTTCTAACGTCCACAGGATGTTGCAGGCATTGGAGGGTGGGGTCATTTGTGGTCAGTCAGGTCCTTTACCTATTTCATATGACACTCAGGCTCCAGGAGCTAGGGCTAGAAATCCAACTGATGCTCAGTATGTCTTTATCCTGATTTTGCACTTGAAGGCTCTCCAGTCTGCACTTCCTATCTGCTGTCAGGTAAAACTGTCAGGGAGAACCAAAGGGCAGTGGCTCATTTCTGCCAGGAGTGCCTTTTACTAACACTTCATACTTTTATAGGGAAGCAAGAACCTCAAGTCTTGGGCAGTCCCCTTACTGTGCCACTCATTACTTTCTCAAGACTGTAGGCACTTTTTAGGTCTTTACATTTCCTTCCAAAAAAGATAAAACCAGTTAACTGTTAAGAGCTCAAAGGTTAGCTCCAGGAGAGAGAAAGAAAATCCCAGAATAACCTTTGGACCCTTTGCTGGAGGTTTCACGTACTTTACCCTACCTAGGGCTTTACATACTTTTGCCTTATCCCAACTTTACCACTCTTTGAGGTAGCTGGAGACCAGAACAGGGAAAATAACCTGACCAAAATCACCTAGCTGGTCAGAGGCAGAGCAAAAGGCTTAGGGCCTATGAGCCTGGATCCACACAGGGCTGGGTTTGAGCCCTGCCTCTGCCACTAACCAGCTGGTGAGTCTGGGAAAGTCACTTGATCTCTCCGATTCTTGTTTTCTTTATCTGTGAAACCCAGGTTGACAGTTCCATTTTCCTCCCAAGACCATTGGGGAAACTCAATGAGATAGTATATGGGAAACATCTTGCACACTGAGAAATAGGAAATGCTCAGTCAATAGTGGCTCTTATTATTAGCTAGATAAGAAATGTCTGACTAAAACTCCCGTGTTCTTTCCACTGAAGAAATGATGTTTATATGGTAATCACAGCCATCAAAAAGCTAAAAAACAACTAATCCATAACTGACAGTTTTCATCCAGATTCCACTTAAACATCTTCAGTGAAAAAGAAGCTCACATAATCTGGATTGTTAATGTTCTTTCTAAAAATGTGGATCCTAGAATGACACCCAACACTCCAGTTATGTCCTCAGCATGTATTCTTCCTCATGCAGTTATTTGGGGGTTGAGCATTTTTCCCCACCGATAGATCTTGGGGATCGAGAGGGGGAACACTACAGAATTAATAATAAACATTTATTGAACACTCCATGCCTCAGGCACTGTGTTCACAAGGTTCACAAGCACACAACCTGTGCAGTCACAAAGATTAGTAGGGCCCTGGGCTTGGTGTAATGCTCTGCTCTTACCCTCTTAATAATTTTTGAACAAGGGGTGTCACATTTTCCTTTTGCTCTTTAAATTGCGTAGCCAGTTCTGGTGCTAACTAATCACTTTTCCAGGCATCATCCCTTTTGTTTTCACTAAAACTCTGTGAGATAGGCTCTATTATCTCAGTTTTCAGTGAGGGAAACTGAAGCCCAGAGGGGTTATGTAACTTGCAGGAGCCCACAGGAAGTGGTGGAGGCAGCAGCCCTTCCTCTTAGTTCCAAGGTTCCATTTCATCCATGCCTTACCCCACCACCCCTCTTGCACTGCAGCATTCAGAAGCACACTAGCACTTAATAGATAGATGAATGATGGATGTACATATGCAGCATATTTGGTATAAGTCAGTTAGCTAAGAGAAGTGTAAACAAAATGGCTAAAGCATAGATGCCAGTCCTCATCTGTTAAAATGCCTTGTTTGGTTTTTTGTTTTTGTTTTTGTTTTTTTTCAAGGTATAGGCTCATGGCTCTAGGGTGGATTTGAAGCTCCATCCTTCCTGACACTGCCAAGTGTTGGGACTATCAGATTTCTAGTGTCCCTGGATCCTCAGTGGGGGACCCTGAGCAGGTGTACCAACCCCTCTGAGCCTCACTTTTCTCAAATGTAAAAGGGGATCATAATCCCTCCTTGACCCATGTTGCCCTTCTCCTGAGGCCAAAAGGAAGCATCATGTGTTGGTTACAACACATTTGGGCTGGGCCCTGAATAGAATAAAAAGATGCAAAAGTCTCCAGCTCTGTTCTCAGGGAACTCAAAGCAGAGAGAAAACTTGACCCAAATAGCTACAGTACAAGTAAGCCATGTTATGGTGATGAGGGCACACTTCCCATTCCTTACCTTAAGGACTATCCAGTAACTAGTCTGGCAACTCCAAGTGCCCTCAACCCTAATCACCAATCTATCCTCACTTCCTGACAGTTTTCCATACTAAATCTCTCTAAAATTCATCCACTTCCTCCTATCTCCACTGACATCAACCATTAATTCATTCAACAAATATTTGTTGAGAACCTACTATGTATACCTACTGTACTAGATGTCAGAAATCATGACTGTGAACAAGACACGCACCCTCTTGCTCAAACTCTAGTTGGGAGAACAAACAAAAAGAAAACAAAACAAATAAAATACAAATATGGAACCAGAAATGTGCTGGACACACCTAAAATAGTAGCTACTTTAGATAGGGTGTTACAAAGGTCTATTAAGGGGTCTCCAGGACAGAATACAGCCCTCCCTTGCATGGACTAGTACAACAGCTTGTCTCCCTACCTCTTTGCTTAGACCCAGCCATCTCCATCATACGGGAGTCAAAGCGACCCATTAAACATGTAAACGTTTTGTAACATGTTCCCATTGCAATGAGAGTTAAGACTCAAGTTCATTCAACAAAAAATTTGTGTACTACATTAAGACACTGTTTCATCGTTCATTGGCAATAACCAACTCCTCTCTGCCCTAATGCAGTTCACATTCCAGTGAAGGGAAATGAGAAAATACACAACATTTAAAAACATAGCGAAGTCAGAAAACAAGGGAACTGGAGAAAAAAGCAGGGAAGAGTGATGGCGGAATTGGGCTTCAAGTTTTTTAAATCCCTCGCGTGATCTGTTCCGCTAACTGTGTTGTGTTGCTTGGCCCTCTTTCCTTCATAGTTCAGCGCCTTACTCGCAATATACTCTCCCTCTGGACTGGGTCTTTGCAGATGCTGTTTACCTCTACCTGAACCACTTTCCTCCTCTTTTCATCTACTCATTCTTCAGCTTTCAGTTCGAGTATTTCCTCTGGGGAAACTGCCCACACTTGGCCACAGCGTATTCCACGCTTCCGCGGCACCACGTCCCCCACCTTTAACCACCAGTCATATTTTGACTTGAAGTCGCGTTTGCATTCACTTATTGTTTACAATTTCACGGAAGCTCCTTGAGGGTACGGCTGCGATCCCCTGTGCTGGCGGCGGATTTCGCGACCAGCACCGAGCCTAAGTCCCGCCACAGAAACCCGCCCTACGCGCCCAACACGCTGGGGACCGGAAGTGTCGCGTTAGGTCGGAGACACCGGAGAGGCACCAGCACCGCGCGCGCACTGACAACCGGAAGTGTGGCGTTGGAGTCCGTGGCCCTGGGCTGGGAGCGCCCGCAGAGGCTGCCGGGAAGCGTGGTATCTCGCTTATCTCGTCATTTGGAGCAAGTGCGCCTGCGCTGCCTCCGTCAGCCGAGATCGGGAATATGGCCGCGCGGTCCGTATGGGCGGTCCGGCGGCTGTTGCAGCGCCTCCTGGCCTCGAGTGCCGCGTCCGAAGGCAGGTGAGCCAGGCAGGCCGCGGGTCGGGGGTTGAGGATAGTGCGAGACAAGAAAGCTGGAAGGGCGGTTGTGGGCTGGAGGGCGCGAGATGACCCACCAAGCCTCTCGGCTGTCCGATCCGGCGCTCACGGCCCCATTTTACAGAGAAGGAAACTGAGGCACACAGCCGCGCCTCCTTGCTAGGCCAAGGAAGAGCCGAGGTCACGTTCCTCGGAAGTGGGAACTCTTCAGCCCCGAGCATCGACTGAATTGGGGATGTACGTGTCCCGGCCCTTTTCTCTCCAGCTGAGGTGTCTGCAGTTAAATTGGAATTCTCCCCGCTGACTCCCTGTGTGACCCTAGGCCAGTCCCTTCCCCATTATCTCGGCTTCGCTTCACCTGTCGGTAAAAGGAGGGCGGTCGACTTGGTCTCCAAACGGCCCTTCCACCTGCCCTCGGGAGTCTATGTAGTTGCATTTGCTGCTTTTCACCATCGGCTGCGGCACCTTTTATTGATTACTGATGCTGACTCTAGAACTCTCTGGATTGTTCTTTTTATTCTCCCATTCAGTCGAAAAAACTGAGGTTTGGAAAAGTTCAGTAACTTTCCCAAACTCAAATACTCTGTAATGGTGGAACCCAGATTAGAAACCAGTCAGGACTCTAGAATCGGCGCTTTTAATTAGTAAGCAACGTTAATTATTCTGAGGGGCGACTCTGTGTTTGACTGTTCCTCAGAAAGTATAAAAATGAGTGAACTGTGGGGTAAGGTTGGACTTCTGAAATGTAAATTAAGCTGCGGGGAATCCGGGAATTGCGCATAACTATTTGTCACCTTTTTATCTTAACACACTTGACCTAGCACCCAGCCCTAGCACCTGGGTGCCAGATTGAATTCAGGGTTTCGGGCTTTTTAAGTCTTTTTGGCAGTTTATGATGTAGGGAAGTGACCAGAAGAAAAAAGTTTGCTTCTGATAAAATTTCCCCTCACTCCAGTTCTGGAGCAGGAAGAATTGAAGGGATCAGCCTCAACTGTCCTCTTCAGACTTGGGCTTTGGCCATTTTCTCTTTAAACTGGCCCTGGGAGTGTTATGACCTACTTTCAATTGGATAAATGTAGTTTGTTAGGAGTTTAGGAGGAAGGAGGTATTTCACCCTGTGTGATTTGCCCCAGATCTAAGGTGACCATATTTTCTGAACCAAAAATGTGGAACCACATATAATCTGACACCAGATTGTAATAATTGAGTTCAGGCCTGGCCTGGAAAGTCTGGGACATAAAAGTCATCTGGCCCATAGCTTTCTACTGACCGTTCCCTCTCCCTTTTTTTTTTTTTTTAATTTAAAAGATTTTATTTATTTATTTGACAGAGAGAGACACAATGAGAGAGGGAACACAAGCAGGGGGAGTGGGAGAGGGAGAAGTAGGTTCCCGCCGAGCAGAGAGCCTGATGCAGGGCTCGATCTCAGGACTCTGGGATCATAACCTGAGCCGCAGGAAGCCACTTAACCAACTGAGCCACCCAGGCGCCCCACCCTCTCCCTTTCTTGAAGCAAACTCATTTTACCCCCTTTAAATCTTTGCACGGATGTCACCTCAATGACTGCTCTTCAATATATGCCAGTTTATATGAGTAAATTATTTGTTTTAAAGATCTTTTGTACTCACAGATTGATTTTGTTGATTTTACTTTGAATCAGATTATGGGAATCCAGAAAGTGTAATGGAAACTTCCTTGAAAGAGGAGTCAGAACTGCTATAAGCGAAGATTTGTAAAGTAGCCCCTGCCCTAAATTTCTTCCTTTCTAAACAACTATATGTCAGACATTTGAGCTGTATGAAATTGTAGATGACAAACATGATTGAATATAAAGGTCCATTTTATTCACCTGTTTATAGTTCACAGTCTGGAACGTATAGTGTTTTATAAGTATTTAATTGACTTCATTTTACACAGAAGTGAGTTCTCAACTCAGAATTTCTCTTAAAACAGGTTCTCTTTCTTAAGAGCCTTACTTCAGAGCTTGTCAAGAAAGCTATAGAATTCTAGGCCTAACTCCAGTTTGACACAGTCCCTTTGCTGGGCTTTATTTTCCCTATGTGTAAAATGAAGGATTGAATCAGAAATTATTTGTGTTTTGAATTCCCGCTTCTGATATGGCCCCGCTGGTTCTGGGCATTAGAACTTGGTTTTCTCTTGCTGACTTTTGTGTCCCCACTTCTGGCTATTCCTCCTGCCTTGTGTTCAGTAGTCTGATTCAACAGAATACTAGCTATGTGATCTTATGCAAGTCATAAGCCTCTCTGAGCCTCAGTTTTCCCATTTATAAAATTGAGATGATAGGGGTGCCTGGGCGGCTCAGTGGGTTAGACATCTGCCTTGGCTCAGGTCATGATCTCAGGGTCCTGGCATCAGGCTCCTTGCTCAGCTGGTTGTCTGCTTCTCCTTCTCCCTCTGCCCCTCCCCACCACTCATGCTGTCTCTTTCTCAAATAAATAAATAAAACCTTTTTTTTTTTATTTTTTTTTTTTATTTGCGAGAGAGAGAATGAGAGAGAGCATGAGAGGGAGGAGGGTCAGAGGGAGAAGCAGACTCCCTGCTGAGCAGGGAGCCCGATGTGGGACTCGATCCCAGGACTCCAGGATCATGACCTGAGCCGAAGGCAGTCACCCAACCAACTGAGCCACCCAGGCGCCCAATAAATAAAACCTTTTTAAAAAAAAATTGAGATGATAATATAATTTCTCTCATACACCGTGAGATGTAAAGATGATTTACGTAAAACCTGACAAAGGTGTCTGGCACTTAGTAAGCCCTTTCTAAGTGTTGGTGTTGTTACTGTGACCGCAAGCAGTTTGGCTGTGTGTGATGGCATTTCTTCATGTGCCCCCTCCCTCCCACTTAAGGGGATGGCCACATCCTTTCAGCACCGCCACCCAGAGAACTGCTGGTGAGGACTGCAGTTCTGAGGACCCTCCCGATGAGCTTGGGCCCTCTCTGGCAGAACGAGCCTTAAAGCTTAAAGCTGTGAAACTGGAGAAGGAAGTCCAGGACTTAACAGTGAGTAGATTTTGTCTGTCCCTCACATCCCCTCTCTGTTTTAAATATCCACGGACAATTTTTGTGTCCTTTTTTTAAATTAAATTTCCTCTCATTGGCTCTTTACCTCTCCCCCCATCTCCACTCTCCTGCTAGGTATACTAGGCAAAGTAGTCTCTCGTAGTTAAAAACATGTTATGTCACAGTACTTGCATACCAGAGGAGGCTCAGGGCCTGGCATGTAGTAAAACCTCTATAGATATTTGTTGAATGAATATGTCATTTATCATTGTACTCTGCCAGTCAGACTCCATCTGGCATGCTCTGCCATACCGGGGTGACAGACAAGCTTTGAGGGCGATAATTAGAGTAGTTCCAAAGCAAGGCCACCCAGAATGGTAAGGAGGTAGCAAAGCATGTCTTGTGAGAGCAATTAAAGGAATCAAGGATTATAAGAATGAAAGAGGAAAAGATTAAAGGAGCTAAACTAACTGCCTTCAAAAGATGACACGTTTTTAAAACTTACTGTTTGTTGTCCTGGAGTTCAGTTCAACAAAAGAAAGAGGGTTGGCAGTATTGGCTGTGTCTGAAAAAGGAAGCTTGCGCTCAAGATAATGAGCTTGAAAACTGTTGTGAAGTGTTAAGAGTAGGAGGCTAAATGACAGCCTATCAGGGCTGCTGTGAAGAGTAAGTTCCTGCTTTGACTCGGGATTTGTAGTAGCTGATCGAAGATGCCTACAGCTCCTAAGTTTTGTTTTTATAAAAACCTATCCCAAGGGTGAAATTTGTAAAGTAAGCAAAAACATTCTTTTCCACCAGCAAGCATGTATTTTCTGATCATTTTGACTTTGCTTTTGGTGTCAGATGAGATACCAGAGAGCTGTAGCCGATGGTGAAAACATAAGGCGGCGAACCCAGAGATGTGTAGAAGACGCCAAGATATTTGGTGAGAGATTTATTTGTGATAAAAACTAAAATACCTTTGAGTTTGGGACACCTAGGTGGCTCAGTCGGTTAAGTGTCCGATTCTTGGCTTCAGCTGAGGTCATGATCTTGGTCAGAAGGTTGAACCCCGCGTTGGGCTGTACACTGGGAATGGACCCTGCTTGGGATTCTGTCTCTCCCTCTGCCCCTCCACCCCCTGCATGCAGGCACTCTATCTCAAAAAAAAAAAAAAAATACCTTTTAGTTTAAGGATACTTACTAGCAGTTTTGCAAACTGAACATAGTAAAAAACACATCTAGGTCCTAAACCAATCCTACCCTGCCCTTCCACTCTTGCCATATGTTTTCTAAGATCTTTATTGGGAATGTTGCCAAGTCAACCATTTGCTAAAATAATGCTTGCCTTTGTTTTGACCCAAACCTTTGTTACTTTATTTTTCAAGCATGTACACTTAACATTCTAGTGCTTATACAATCAATTCTGTTTAACTCATTAATAAACAAGTGAATCATTAAGATGTTCAGAGGAGAATCCAAAGAACAAGATGCATGGGCAATCAGGAATACTAAAATTTGCTTCGTAGAAGCAAAACTGGTCTATATCCATAGTGCAGTAATCAACTGTATCTCCACCAGAGAGATAAAGTGGACAAAAATCATTTTCATTACTGTGGACACTACAACTATTTTCACTACTATGGACAAAAATCATTTGCATTACCATCAGTATTTACAACTTACTAAGTTATAAAATAAAAGACAAAGGCTCGGACCATATGGAAGCAGATAACTCTGGAAGTTGTACTAGATCACATCTATTTTTTCACTGATGACCAAATAATCTTTTTGGTCAATTTGAAGTCTTTCAGGGGTGCCTGGCGGCTTTGTGGAGCATGCAACTCTTGATCTCTGGGTTAGGCTTTTGAGCCCCACATCGGGTATAGAGATTACTTAAAAATAAAATCTCAAATATATATATATATACGTTTGAAGGCCTCACATTTAAAAAAATAAAAAATAAAGTCTTACAGAAATTTTTCTCTGAACACACAACATCTCGTTCCAAACGTGTTCATGAAAGTGTTAGTAACAGGGATTGAAGGGTAGAGGGCAAATCTGTGATTACTTGCCGTGCTCATAATTTCATACAGAGCATTATACTTTGACTTCACATAGAATGAAGGTGCTTGAGGAGCCCTTGGATTTTATGTAGTCCAATCTCCTTTTACAAGTGAGCTGAAAAAATTAATTGGTGACAGAGACATGAGTCCATTGTCTCCTGACCCCCAGTCTATTAGTCCTTCCCCTATGTCACACTAGTTCCTGTTCTCTGGATTTTATCTGCTATTTGTGCATAGGATTCACTTCATTCCTATCCTGTCCCGTCCAGCCCCAGTGCTTTGGCATAGCCTTCTGCTTTTCATTCAGTGCTAGAGACATCACATTTCAAGGCTATGAGTATCAGCTTAAGTACTGACCCCCAAATTGTATTACTGATGTTTCATCCAAGTTTTAGTGTCTTATTTCCAACCATCAGGACAGAGCTTGGCAAATTACAGCCTGTGTGTTAGTCCGTAAATACAGTTCTGAATTTCATTATTAAAAATTTATAGAAATAAATTTTCTCATTTATTAAATAATCATCTACATAAGATCCTTGATTTTTGCCTCTTGTCCCACAAAACCTAAAATATTTACTATATGGCCCTTTAGGAAAAGTCTGCTCACCTTTGAGCTATAAGGAATTTCTGTAGCAAATAAACCAACTGGTTTCTGGGGAAGACCTCTTGCCTGCTTGAGGGGAACAGGGTAAAATGGCTTACCAGAAGTCAAGCTTTGATGGGTTATATCAGTTATATCAATTTCCTCAAGAATTGATAAGGTTCCCAGGAACAAACAAGTATTAGCTAAGCTCAAAATAATTTGATAATCTAATGTATTCATTTAGAAAGCAAAATGTGTCTAGCAGTATGCCACCTAAGTTATTTGCTTGGGTCATTTCCTTCTAGTGGCCAGGAATACTTAGAAAAATTGAAGATTGGTCACGGAGCATGGAGGTAGAAAAAAAGTAGAAAGCTTTTATTGTTTTTAGTTAATATGTAGTATAGCATAATGACCCTCCTTCCAGGAATAGTTTTGTCTCAGTAACTCTTCTCTTAAACAGGTCATAATGATTCTCCCTCACCCCCCACTCCCAAGAAATGGTGCAGACACCAACTTCCTACTGAAGTAACAGTAATTAGAATAGAATCAGAGACTGAACCCCTCACTATACACAAGAGAACCTGGGCTTCTGTTTACCCAAATTCATACAACTTGACTGAACAGAAGCCAGGGTTCTTTGTACCATGGCAGTGTACAAGTCTGCCCAGAAGCCTGCCACTTTCAAAATTCTATTAGCATATATGTCTTCTTTTAATAGCCAGGAGATGCCTTTAGTACCCTGATTGATCTTTATGAGACATCCTTTTCTCTTGGGTGGAGTTTTTATCTAATCGGCATACTTCTCAAGCCTTTGGCAAATCTCTTCTACCTTTCCAGCTGATTTTATTAATAGCCATTAATATTTATGGCTGCCATCCCCAGTGGAGGTGGGGGAGGTATCTCATGGAACTTTGATCACACCAAGTCTGGTTCCCTGGAAATGCCTGCTGGTTTTACTCTTTCCTCTCCTTCGCCTCCTCTTCTACACCAGACCAGGTCTCACCAGCATTCCTTCATTTGGTTCTCCTGTTTCTTCTGATATCTTCTCTTCCTGCCCATCTGTCATGCCCTAGCACCCCAAATCCATTATATATGTTATTAGACTAATTTGAATCCTATTACACTTGTTTTTCTCAAGATGCTATAATGCATCTCTATCACCCAGAAGTTAAAGATAGAATTTCTACCTCTCTCAGTTGTTCCTTCCAGAATCTAGGCAGCAAGTCTAGAAAATTTCTTCTCCGTCATCTCTTTTATTGCTTCCCTGTAGATAATCTTCCTTTTTACCTCTGAATACAGTTAAGGTGGCTGCCTATTTTTTGACTCATGGCCTTAAAACTGTCCCTCGATTGGGGTCCGTGGGTGGCTCAGTTAAGTGACTGACTTCAGCTCAGGTCATGGGATCAAGCCTCGGGCTTCCTGCTCAGCAGGGAGTTTGCTTCTCCCTCTACCTCTGCCCCTCATGCCACTCGTGCATGCACTCTCCCCCGCCCACCAATGAATAAATAAAATCTTTTTAAAAAAAAAAAAACTGTCCCTGGATTAAAACCAGATGAACAAAAGCCTTCACCCTTCACTAGTTCCCACCAGGGCTTTGCTGTTATCATAGATATCTGTAATGATGACATTCCTTAACATTTCTGTAAGAAAAATCAAGATGCTACATTGGGAGTAATGAGATTTCTCAACAATTGAGTTTACTTTTAGAACAGTTCATATGACTAAAAAGATTTTAAAAGTTTTGTGGCCCATCTCTAGCAAATATATGTAACTTTCGAGCAGGCAGTTGGAGACTCATCTCATCTATGGAGTATCCTGCTTTCCTGTCCCTGTTTAGCCAATCCTCAAGAATAAACGATTCTTGAAGCTCCCTTAGCACGGTCTTGTCAACTAACTTTTGTATTATTGCCCCCTGCCCCATGAAATGCCAATATCTTGTCCCTATTGAGAATGTATGTCTTAGCAAAATTAAGACCTACAAGAATTTTCAAAATGTACATAACTCAGTATTAAAGGTGAATAGCAATAAAAATACAAGAAACAATGATCCAGTTTTTAAAGGACGGGTTTCTGAGCCTCCTGCATGCAGACTTACCTAGTTCTTAGGTTCTCACCATCTTCCCCTTTCCCTAGTAGGCTTCCCAGTCATATGCCTTCCAAGAGAAACCCCGGTTTGTCAGTTGGGTAAGCTGATAATCGTTGATGACGATCCCTGGGTCCTGTGTGGCAATCCTCCCACTTCCTGGGGTATCCAGTATACCAGCCACTTCTCTGGGCCTTCCCCATACTTCACCCCCAAGAGCAAAGTGATTTCCTCACAAACAATAAAAGTGTCTGGTTTCTCTAGGAATTCAGAGTTTCTGCAAGGACCTGGTAGAAGTGGCAGACATTTTGGAGAAGACTAGAGAGTACATTTCTGAAGAAACAGAGCCTGGGGACCAGAAGCTCACTTTGGAGAAGATCTTCCGAGGCTTGTCACTTTTAGAAGCAAAGCTGAAAAGTGTGTTTGCTAAACATGGTCTGGAGAAGATGACACCCATCGGTGACAAATATGACCCTCATGAGCATGAACTCCTCTGTCACGTGCCAGCTCGTGTTGGGGTGCAGCCTGGCACCGTGGCGTTAGTAAGGCAAGATGGCTACAAGCTTCATGGCCGCACCATTAGACTTGCCCGGGTGGAAGTGGCAGTGGAGTCTCAGAGAAGACTATGAATGGGCCATGAGGAACCGAATGTTCTCCCAGGGTACAGTCACCTGTGTTTCCTTTATTTATTAAACTAGGTTTGTATTGTACATGAGGTACTTCATGTGATCTGTTTTGGATTTAGTCATATTGGCTTTATTTCTAAGATACTCTACTGATTTAATGTGACCTATTTGGTCTCATCAGAAGTCTTGCCATTGGGCATTTGAACAATGTGACAAGTGATCCTATGGCCTTTGTCCAAATATGTTTAAGAAAATTATTTTAAAATTGGTACTCTGATGACTATCAATTGAAAATCTTTTTAAAATGTGGAAATGAGTATATGTTTATGTATTTTCAACTGAATGTTTCTTTCTAATGGTCCCTATAACAGGAATTATATAGGATCTTGTATTTCATGGGAAAAGGAGATGGTAGGGATTGGTTCAACATCTGGGTACTTAGATGATAAAGCTTTAGAGTTACATGAATTTAGATCATTTGGGTTGGTTTTTATACACATAGATTTTTAGGATTTCCCCTTTTTATTTTATTTTCCTTTTAGCCATCTTTTGTCCTTGTAGCCCCCACCAGGTAGGCCATATGCACACTCATTGTCCCTTTCCAATTCCCATTTACAAGGGCTAATTAAGGCCCAGACAAGACTTGGGAGCCAGAGCAGCATAATAGAGCTTAGGCTCTGTAGGCATAGAAATGAAGTATCAAGAAATTCAAGATACCAGGTTCCTCTCCAGCGAGTATGATCAAGAATCCTTGCGCTTTCTTTGCTGAGTTACCTTCCAGTAATTTTCGGCCTCCCTAGGTATATAATCATTTCAGGGAAACCAAGGCAGCACCAATAGCTAATGACCCAAATCAGTCTATGTAGGTAATTTACCTACAGCTTTTCTCTCCACTAGTCCTTAAATTTTCCACTTTGTCAGATTTGCCTCATCATCCTTTATTAGATTATGCAGGGAGGTGGTCAGGACAAAAATGTTAGGTTTCTACGATTTCTCATTTCATTTAGTCATGCTGAATTTTTTTATTTGGTACTCACAAATCACTACCTCTCTCACACTGATAAGCTTTATTTTCTAGTTTTCATATCTGTCTTATGTTTATTAACATCTAGCTGTCCTTTATGTATTGACCTCCTAGAATTAATGAGCCTATATGTTTATTTTTTACTTTTTTTAGCCTTGCTTATGGCTGGTGTTCTGTAAAAGATTTGTTCAATAAATGAGCAAGTGAATGACCTATCAATCAGGCTTTAGAAAGGAGGTCAATTGTGGAGATTTTAATGTTAGAAGGGGCCTTAATGATGATCTCATCTCACCCTTTCAGCTTCTTAAGCATGAAAACGTCTTTTTGGGACTGGACTCAAAAAATGTCTAAAACTAGTAAACTAAATTTCAGTGAGAACTTGAATAAGGAACAACTAGATATTAACTTTAATCATTTAAGATCCAACAGTTCTATAATGAACATGCAAATATGTCCCCAGTGGACAAAGATTGTTAGATGTCCAGATTGCATAGGTTTAGGCTTTTTAAGTTAGTTATCCATAAGATAAATCCATTTCTACTGGAACTTTATGACCCCATCCTGTGGAGTATTAAAAGTTATCCTCTTAGACATCATAGATAGTTCTAGCAGACTCCTCATATGTATCAATAAAGCCATCCCCCAATGGGCCCTGCCATCTCCACCAGAATTAGATATTTAAAAAAAACAAATGGGTGCTTTTAAGAAGCAAACAAAAGACTGGTGGTAAGATTTTAAAACCAGAACCTCTTTGGGCTTTCCACTAAGTGCATACTGTAAATTTAATGAGCAGTTGGATTTCACAATAGGAATTTGTCTTTTTTTTTTTTGCCTTTATTCCTTTGAGATTGACAGATGGTGGCAACAAGAAAAGGAGCCAATTGCAATTACCTATGTGTTCTTGAATTACTAGCTGTCATTATCAGTGAATTAGAACAACCATCATTTTAGGTAATGGAATGTTCCAAGTACTTGAAGAGTTTTCTAATCCTTGCAAACTCCTGTTTTAGCAAGTAGATTGAGAATAACTTTAAGCTCTTTTATTATTCAGTAGTTATGCAGACTTAAAAGTGTAAATTTAGAAGTTGGAGCTACAATGGTAAGAATCTCAAAAAGTTGGGCTTTTGGGAGCCAGAGCAGCATAATAGAGCTTAGGCTCTGGAGGCATAGACTTGAACATAAATCCCAGCCCAGTCACCTGTGTGATCTTGGGCCCCAGTCATTTCACCCTTCTGAGCCTGCTTCCTTGTTTGTACAATGATATAATTCCCTCACAGTATTGTGAGGATTAAATGAAATGTGTAAATTGTCTACTGCAGTAGGCCCTCAAATATTTATTTTTATTACTTTTTATTATACATGTTATTTTGCCTATGTTTTTATAGCTGCCTAAAGTCTAGGGAAAGGGGAAAACTGGTTAAGTGCTGCTTCTCTATAAAAAAAAATTGTAATTTAATCAATCACAGTGACTTATTTTCCTTCTAGCTTCTGGTTTTTTCTGTGTTTTTTTAACTGTAATGCAAGAAATCCACACTTTTAGACTGGAGGAGCAAGAAAATTGTGTCTGTGCTCTTCTTTACTTTGATCTTGATGGTAAAGCGAAAAGATGTTGTAGGCCTGCAGATATGTAAGGAAGCTTTGGCTCACTTGAAGAGGGGATCCTGGTGTTTTAGTACATGGATTCTACAAACCTTGTACAGATTTTCTTCAGTGTCATAAGGGAATCAGTTTGATACTGATAAGTTAATTGGTGCTCTTTCATGGCAAAGGATCTGATAAGTGAAGAAAGGTTCTTGTACACTAAAGCAAATCAAATAGGGAAAACTAAGGATGAAATAGAATATTCAGAAGCAACTTCAATAAAACCTGAATTGACATAACTGCAGTTCGTGTGTTTAGTGTCTTTGTCTGCCTATATATTGACATTATGGTCCCTTCATTGACTGCTGACCCACCTAGTCGACACTCAGCAGAGGTACCTTGAGATCCCACAGCGGCCCAGCCAAATGGATGCAGTGTAGACATCATTCTGCACCCTACCTTGGTGTTGAAGTCTTATCTGTTTTCCTACCTCCTTGGCCTTGCTTCATTCTGATTCTTACGTATTTCTTAGATCTGGACTCCCGTTTCTGTCTTCTTTTCTGGCATTGCCTTATTTTCTTACACTTTCTTCTTGGTTCTAATTGTCTTATCTGCTTCAACCACTTCACTTGAACTGCTGGACTTCTGATCCTCTCAACCAGATAACTGACATGTGGCCTTACTCAGATCTTCAGCTTCCACGAGTCTTTGCCAAGCTCTGCCTGGCTTTGTACATCTGCTTCTCAGCTGGCCTCTACATACCCAGCCTCCTGGCTGAGTGGCCCTCTTTGGAGCCAGCCTTTCCAGCAATTTGGCCTTGGATTTCATTACTCTTCCAATCTTGTCTGTATACCCTGGCTCCCTAATACATTGCTTCCCATAGTCCCAGTGCTAGGAAGTATACTCTTACTTCTATCCTCTCAGACTGTCCACATGGTCAGGTTCACTGTGGAGATTTTAAAACATGGCCCCAAATCTCCTTGAATCTGGACTTTGTGGATGACCAATAGAATGTAGAAGTGACTGCTGGTTTCTGGACCCAAACCATCCTATCTCTGGATGTGTACCCTTAGAACTCAGCCTTCAGATTAAGGGCAAACTGAGGCAACTTGTGGAGTGGAACCGGGCCCTAGCTGAGACTTCAGCTGATAGCCAACACCATCTTGCCAGCCATCTCGAGTCATTTTGAAAGTGGATCCTCCAGCCCCTAATGGAACAGCCCCATCTGACACCACATGGAACAGAGATGAGCTGATCTCACCGAGCCCTGCCCAAAGCACATATTTATGGGCAAAGTAAATGATTGTTACTTGTAGCCACTAAGTTTTCGGTTAGTTTGTTATGCAGCAATAGGGAACTTGATAGAGTCACCCAGCTTCACTCCTGGTCTCCTAGTGTAAACATCACTACTACCTGAACAATAGACATGTTTTATTGGGAAGATGATTTTTCTCTGTTCCTATGCTTCTGCACCAGTAGGTTGGTTCAGTAATAAATATGTGAGGCCTTTTGTTTGGGGGGGGGAGTGGAATTTTAGGGTTAGTAAAATTTACCTTACCAAAAAGCTACACGGATTGGATTAAGTCAGCACATAAGAGAACTTGGCACAAAGTAATTGATGAATGCTTATTTAACAAAAAATTTAAGGGAATATCTTGAGTCATTGGGAATGAACTTAAAAAGTTTTATTCTGACATAAACATTGCCAAAAAGATTTTTTTAAGATTATAAGAAATGCATGTTTGTTCGTCTACCACTTTACTAGTAACCAGTTTGGCAGTTTTATGACTCAGAGAGCTGACTTAGAATCCCAGCTGTATGCTCTTTTACTATCTTCTGAACCCTTTCAGTCTGCTCTCTTAGCCACAATCTGACGAATTAAATATGGGTTTCCCTTATTTATCCTGAAACTCATCCCCAACTTTATTTTCTGCTAGAGGAATCTGTCCTTCACCATGTAATGAACTAACCACACTGAGCTGCTCTTGTTTTCTGAGGGTGAAAATGGGAGCGTATGCCTCCCTTCCTACCTTTCCTCCCTCTGAGAAGAGACTGAATGAAACCCTTCCCTTTGGATTAAGTAGAAGGCCGAGACACAAACTGCATGTAGAACCTGCAAATGCACGTCAGTGACAGCAGTCTCGAAAGCATCTGGCCTTGTTTCCACACACGCGGAGGGGAGCGTCTAGCCACCATGGCTGCCCACGCTTGGTCTGCAATTTGCTGCACTTGCAGACGCTGCCGAGCGGTATCACGTCCCTGATCTCATGTGACTGTCACAACCGCCTAGAAAGGGAGAGCAGGGAAACCGAAGGAGACACAGAGACGGCCCGTTAGCGAGTTAGGAACTCGCAGTGGTTAGACTGGAACCGAGGTCGTCCGCCTCTCGCATCGATCTCCCTGCAGCCGGGCCCTGGTCCTGATGCTGCGCGCCGGGAGCGCGCACACCTGCGCGTGGGCAGGCCGAGCCAGCCAATGGGGAGCCCGCATCCAGGAGGCGGGACGGGGGAGCTGCGGCGGACCGAGCCTGCCCGAGAGGGCTGCAGCTAATGAGCGCCTCGTGCTGGAGAGAGACGGCTGCCCGACCAATGAGAGGCAGTGGCCAGCCGGGCTGAAGGCGTAACAGCCAGTGGGGCGCCGGGGCGGGGCGGCGAGCCCAGCGCCAACCCGCGAGCGCCGAGCCCCGGCGTGCTGTCCGGATCGCCGCCCGCCATGGCCCGCGCTGCCCGGCTCCTCGCCGCGCTAGCTGCGCTCCTGGCCGCCGCCGCCACGGGCGGAGACGCCCGGCCCAGCAAAATCGGTGCGGGAAGGACGGGGTGGGGGCCTGCGCGGGGGGAGGGCTGCGAGGGAAAAGGGATCCTAGCCGGGAGCAACCGGGTGGGGGAAGGGGAAGGAAGCTGAGCGAGGGGAGGGGTCCTCGGGAAAGGAACTGGCTGGAGAAGAGGCGAGGGACTGACACTGGGCGAGGAAGGGGACCGGCGGTAGGCAAGGTGCTGATCCCGGGGCATGTGGCGACGGCTACCGGGGGCGGAAGAGAGGCTTGGGACCGGACTGGCCACTGATCTGACCAGAAGGTCCAGGGGCATCGAGCATCTGCGGTGGACGCCCCGATGGATGACAGAGAGGACCTGGTCTGGGTGATGTCATTCGTAAAGGTTTATTGAGGACCGTCTGTGTAGCAGGCACAGTGCTCCGTAGTTCCTGTCTGGAGGCGGGACTGCACAATACAGGGAAGTCAGCGGTAAGGCCGAGAAGGTGCCCCGATGGGAAGAGCGCTTCGTCCATCTTCCAGGCTCTGGGAGGGCTCTGGAGGGCTCCGTAGAAGGAGCATCTAAGCCAAAACCTCAGGGAGAGTAGGAGACAGAACCCATGGTAGGTCTGCTGGAGATCAGTTTGCTGAGTGACAGTGGAGAACTTTTAACAGCAGTCATCTTGGATTTTATTATTTTATTTTGAAAATTTTCAAATGTACAGCAGAACTGAAAGAACTGGATGTACAGTGATCAACTGTGTACTCACCACCTAGGTTCTGCCCTTAGCAAACTGCTCCTATACTTGCGTGTTTACATAGCTATCCCCCCCCCCCCATTAATTCATCTTACATCTTAATGCATTTCAAAATAAACTGCAGACATCAGGACACTTTGCTGAATACCTTCTCATGCATCTCATTAACGAAAGTTCCATATTTGTTTGCAGTTTATTTCTCTTAACAATTGTCGTTTCAACTCGACAGGACTCCTAAAGATTTTCCAGTCCCTCTAATATAAAATTCCCACAGGCAGGGATGCTAGGCTTCTGGTGTGAGGGGACAGAGTCTCCACTCCACTAAGCTGCCATCTTTGCACCCCTGTTGGCAGGGAAGCATGTCCCGTGGGAGCACCACAGACTTACTGGGCCAGTACAGTGCCAAGGCTTCTTTGGATTACAGAACCTCAGCTCAAGCCATAAACGGTTAAGACAGACAGACAGAAATCAATTTGGGACTGAGTGTTTAGGGTTTTCAAGGGAGAGAGAATCCTGAGAGCTAGTGTGGTCAGAGAAGACCTCAGGGAGAAGGTGGATTTTGAGCCAGGCTCCGAAGGTTGGGGAAGTTAGGCAGGCCGTGTCTGGAGAGCAGGACACTCCCTTCATCTCTCAAAAATGCAACAGAACAAGACACTTCACACTGGCCCCTGGGAAGGGGCAGGGCCTCCTCCCAGCACTCCTGTTTCCAACAGGGCACAGCTGGTTGCCTGCCTCGTCCCTGCCTACCTGGCCCCAGGGGTCACCCAGGGCAGGGCACTTGGCAATGCCAAGATGCTCAGTAGCCTTTTTGATTGTCCTCAGCTATTGGACAGAAGCCTCCGTTCACCCTTGGTGGTTTGGACTCGACACACGAGACTGAGGAGCTTCCTGTGAGGATGGCTTCACCCCCAGTCTGCTGCAGGGTCAAATCTGAATACCTCGGTGTGACGTTGGACCCTTTAACCCGACACACACACACACACACACACACACACACACACGTCCACACGCCGCCCTGCTCCTGCTGTTCTCGCTGGGGAGAATGTGTTTCTGCTACCGGGCAAAGCCGGTTGTCCTCCAGGGCCCTGGTCAGATGTGACTTCCCCTGGGAAGCCTGTGTCTCCACGGGCTCAGGCAGAATTCGTTGCTTCCTCCTCAGGATTCCCTGGAACCCTGTTGTTGCACTTGGTCACACGTTGTCATAGCTCATTGTGCAAGAGTCTGTCTGCCCACTCCCTGCATGAGCTCAGGAGGACAAAAGCCCTGCTTGATTCTCTTGTGCCCTAGCACATCTTATCACAGACCAGGGAGTGGGTGTCAGTTTGTGGGCGTTGAATGCGCTGCTTCTCAACGAGGTGAGCTCTTCTGCTTCCCTGTAGCCCTCTGGGCAGCTTCCAGGCCTCGTGATGTTCGTTCCTCTGAAGAATGGATAATTTGGGGGGAGCACACTGGTTGGAAAAGGCTAAGGGCACTCTTGGAAATGGCTTTGTAAACACTGAAAAGGAGGAAGTGGTTTGTTTTTTTCAAGATGCAACAAATACTTAGCTTTACCGCCTGCCAGGATCCGGGGGCCTGGTGAGCTGCTCTTGGCCCTTAGACGGACCAGGGGAGGAGAGCGTGCAAGCACGAGGCCCCGGGGAAGGAGCGTGTGCTGTAGGAATATGTGGGAGTGACACCCGACTTGTCTTCGGTGAGCGAGGCAAGCCAAGCTCTAACTGCACGCGGGGGCCACAGAAGCAGCGAGGCGAAAGGCGACAGCACCCCTGACAGGGAGCAACACAGGCCGCGGCACAAGGGTGAGAGAGCGAAGTCGTGGGTTCCACGGCCAAAGAAGTCGAGGCACACGAGCAAGTGGAGTGTTGGGGGGGCAGGGAGTGCGTAAGTGAAGGGGGGCCAGATCATAACCTTGTATTTTTGCCTTCTTGACAGGAGCTTGTTTCTCTCCCCTCCTCTGGCATGGGTCCAACAGGGGTCCAGTGAGGACAAATCAACACCAGATTTATCTCCTTTTCTATTTGGACCGACTGCCAGATGAGAGGAAAGCTGGGTCTCCAGTTGTGGGAGGTGTGGCCGTCCAGTTCAGTAGCTTCATAGCCGCCTTGCCGTCTTTGCAGAGTGTTACGGAGTCTGAGTAGCTAGATTAGGCTCTGTCTGGACAGTGGTGCCTCGGAACCCCTCAGAGCCCACATCGCCGGCGAAGCATTGTGTCAGTGACTTGGATGGGAACACGCATGGCTTATGAACCAAGTTTGCAAATAGCAGGAAAGCAGGAGGCATAGGAAAGACAGTGGATGATAAGATCCCCAAAGACATCAAAGCTGAAACTTCAGAACAGGAGTCCAAACCGGCAAAGGGCGCCCTTTGCGCGGTAGTGAGCGGCCCGTCCCAGGGTGCATTCCAGTCTTGGCAAACACCGAATGTAGAAGTGATTAAAGGGTCAGGTGGTAGGTTGCCCTAGAGCAAGGGTTGGCTGACTTCAGTAAAGGGACAGAGAGTAAATACTTTAGGCTTTGCAGGCCATCCAGTCTCCGTGGCCACTACTCATCTCTTCCGCCCTAGCACGAAAGCAGCCCCATAAACAAGCTCCAGAAAGAGTGCCAGTAGGACTCTGTTTGCAAAAACAGTCGTGGGCCTAGAATTGGCCCACAAGCTGTAGTTTGCCGACCCCCAGATTAAGGAGTGGTTCCCAAACACTGATCTCACCTAACAGTACTTGCGGCGACCAGGTTTTCACCAATTCAGAGTGAAATGAAAATAGGGACAATGTAATGAGTTTGTATAAAACTAAATGTATTTTCTTTAAGTGATCATCCGAAATGTTGAGATTCTTTCCTGCTAACGTGTCATTTTCATTCTAAAATGAGCGTTACAATAGGTGACAATTTTCAGGTTGTCCTTTGCTCTTTGTAAATAGCTTTACTAAAAAACTAGCCCGAGGATTTCCTTTTTGAGAGGTGATAAGCCTGCGAAATGCAAGGGCCTGGGAACCACCTCCCAGGGGGCGGTGAGGGTGGGACCTGCGGCCTCACGCCCATGCTCTGTCTCTCCCCTCCTCTGCCTCCTGGGCCTGCTGACAGCTGTGGTTGGGGCCGGAATCGGGGGCTCCGCCGTGGCCCATTTCCTCCAGCAACACTTCGGCCCCCGGGTACAGATCGACGTGTTCGAGAAGGGGACTGTGGGCGGCCGCCTGGCCACCATCTCCGTCAACAAGCAGCACTATGAGAGCGGGGCCGCCTCCTTCCACTCCCTGAGCCTGCACATGCAGGACTTCGTCAAGCAGCTGGGTGAGTGCACTGCGCCCGGGTTCCCCGCGTGTCGCATCCAGGGCTAGTGGCAGCCATTGGGCTCCTCCCAGAGGGCCCCGAAGGTCAAGGACAGAAGGTCATGTAGCCCCATCTCCTCATTTTACAGATGGAGCAGCTGAGACCAGAGAGGGGAAGGAACTTGCCTGAGGTTACACAGTGAGTTAGTTGCAGAGCTGGGATTAGAACCCAGGTTTGACTCCCAAGGCAGTTTCTTTCCCTTTCAATTTGCTGCCTCTCAGTAGCCACAATCATAATGGCTTCCACATGCTGTGTGCTTGCCAGCTACCTGGCATCCTTCTAGGTGGGATGTAGGCATTACATCACCCCCAATCCTCCCTACCCAGCCACCCTCCTGCAAGACAGGTGTTAGATCTCCTGAGGAAATGCCTACACCTCTGCTGCGGCCCCGCTGCTAATGAGTAAGAGCTGGATTCAACCCCGGCAGCATCTAGCGAAACCACAAATACGTAGACTGTTTGACACCCAAACTCTACTTCTTGGAAGTGACCCTGCAGGTGTACTTGCAGAAGAGCTAAGTGGCATACAAACGAAGTTATTCATCACAGCGTTGTTTGAGGTAGCAGAAGGTTGAAAATATCCCACCTGCCCACCCACTGGGACCTGAGAGTAAATATTGTTTAAGTACACAGCAGACTATTCAGCAGCCAGATTGAGGAAGTCCTTTGGGCCCAAGTATAGAGCAATCTTGGAGACACAGTATGTGAGTAAGGTGCAGAGCCACGCATAGTATGTGGGAGCAGAGGAGGAGTAACTCCTAGATATACATACTTAGGAGTGTTGGCAGAAGATATCTCTGGAAGGATGCTGAAGGCAAGTGGCCTCCGCGATGGGGAACTTAGTGGCTCAGGGACAGGAAATAGGAAAGTAACAAAGCCTGTGACTTGGGGCAGGTCCTAGAACCCAAGCCTCGGTTTCTACATCTTTAACTGGGGGTGCTGTCACCTCTTCTGCCTCTTCCCAGGCTGAAAGAGGACGAAGCGAGATGCTGAAGTCCCTGTGCTCTGTAAGCTGTCGCATGTGCAAAGAGCTGGGACTCCGTCCAGGTGGTCTCGGTGGCCAGGGCTGCCATCCGAGAGCCAGCTGTCAGTCCCTGGCCATTCTGGGATGACATCTGAATTTCCCACACTCATGGCTGAGTGCATCCCTGTTGAAAAAAAAACCTGTAAGCTGGTACATTATTTTAATTCTCACGTCTTTATCGACTAGCCTGCCCAGTGCATCCGTTGACTGTTTTAAACAAGCAGCATGGAGGAACAAACCGTAGTGTGTCCCTATTCCCTTTAATGGAGTGGGTCCATTTGCATCCTTCAGGAGGACCCTAAGTTTCGCTCAGGCACCGCTGGATCTCCAGGGGGGGCCCTTTGAGAGGGACCTGAGGCTCCTCCCTGTCTCCTCAGGGCTGAGGCACCGGCGAGAGGTGGTGGGCAGGAGCGCCATCTTCAGCGGGGAGCACTTCGTGCTGGAGGAGACCGACTGGTACCTGCTGAACCTGTTCCGTCTCTGGTGGCATTATGGCATCAGCTTCCTGAGGCTGCAGATGTGGGTGGAGGAGGTCATGGAGAAGTTCATGAGGTAAGGCGGGACAGGCTGCAGGGAGGGCGTTCCAGAGGGAGCGAGGAAAAGAGGTGGAGAAGGAACCGGCTGGCCTGGAAACTGTCGAGAAGGAGAAGGGGGACTTGCTTGCACATGAGAGCCCCGCACAGTTCAGTCCTGCTCCTGGGTGAGCCCCCAGCGCGAGGACTGGACTGACATGGTGCGGGGGTGGGTTTCTGGTGTTGTCACGCTGGCGTTCCTTCCCTCTGCGAAACCGATGACTCGGAGCAGGGCTTGCAAATGCATCCACCTACAAGGGCATACCTGGGGCGTGCGTAAGCGGAGGCAGCTGGTGGAAGAGAAGAATGGGAGTGGGGTGCCCCGAAGAGCAGGGCCCCACCTGAAGGGGGCGGCCAGCACTCTGCCGTGTGGGAAGGCCCACCTCCTGTGGCTAGGTCTTCCAGTTTTTTAGAAGAAGCTGGAAATCCAGAGTGATGCGTGAAATCTCCTGGTTTTTCAGTATATGCAACCAGTTCATCTTAGAAATAAGCCAAATGAAGCACATCTATAGGCCTCATACAGCCTATGGGTCATGCCCTTATAAGCCCTACTGTCCACCAGTTTTCCCATCTAGAACAAACTCCTTTTTTCACCACTTCCCTCCTCCTTGGGCCCCGGCCTCCTCCCCCACTCCTTCAGATGATGAGAACAAGTGGTCCGATGTCACTCTGTCCACTTCTCACCGTTCACCCACTTGCCATCTGGCACTCCCGCTCTCCCCTGAAGGTCCTCCCTGCTCCCTGGCCCAGACGCAGACATTCAGGATGGCCCCTCGGCCTCCTTGCTGGGTCCTGGCACTTTGCCACTCTCCCCACCTCCACACCTATGCCCTTCATTGCATCTCTACCTTCTACTTTCAGGTGTCCCCCAAACGTAATGTCCTTACCCCCTCTTTATTACGTCTTTCTCCCTTGTCCATTTTACCCAAACCTACAATGCTGACTTTTTTTCTTTCGTGGGAGAGGAACTCTATCTGGATGTCCCATTATGACCAGACTCAACACGTTGACAAAGCAGCCCAGGCAGAGGCAGCCTTTCAAAGACCAGTGCCTCTGGAAATCCATCAGCCGCTGAGTCCCTGAGACTGGGAGATCTGTGGAGGGACGAGACGAGAACTCGGGGGGTGCGTGGGAGCAAGCCAGAAGGGAGGCCAGGCTGGGCTAGCACAGAGAGTGACGACATTGGCGTGAGGCAGGTGCCATCGGGTCCAGCATGGCCCTAGAAGCCAGCTCAGAGCCCATGCTGCTGGAGAGAGGGATGTGTCGGGGGGTGGGGGGGGCTCTGGCCTGCTGCCTGGTAATACCCCTGGGTGGTCCCCTCTGTGTCCTCAGGCAGGGAGTGGCTCCGAGAGGTGCCGTAGTTGTCCTTAGCAGAGCCGTGATGCGAAGCCGGGTCTAGTGGGGTTCGAGAATATTTGCCTTACCCCCTGCGCTGTCCCTGTGGTTGGGAAAGGCCCACCGGGGTCAGCAAAGAGGCCAAGTAACCAGCCTCCTTTCTCACCCACTACATGGAGAGGAGAGGTGGGGCCCTGCTGGGCCTCCCGGGTGCGGTGAGCCAGGAGTGGGTGCTCAGCCGAAAGGCCGTTCTGTACACGGGCTCCAACTCTGCACATCTTCCAGGATCTATAAGTACCAGGCTCATGGTTACGCCTTCTCAGGCGTGGAGGAGCTGCTCTACTCACTGGGGGAGTCTGCCTTCGTCAACATGACCCAGCGCTCCGTGGCCGAGTCCCTGCTCCAGGTGGGCGTCACCCAGCGCTTTATCGACGATGTCGTCTCTGCCGTCCTGCGGGCCAGCTATGGCCAGTCCGCAGCGATGCCTGCGTTCGCCGGTGAGCCTCGGGCCCTCGGCCTGCCTGCTGCCCTGCCCCGGCCCACAGTGCCCAGAATGGGCTGGGCTCCCCGTAACAACCTCACACTCACCAGGCTCAGTACAGTTGCCTAAGCACCTTATTGCCTCAACCCTATTTGATTCTGGTATGGGCCCTCCAGGCTGGCAGGAGATAATGTTCACCCCACTTCTCAGATGGTGGAAGCAAAGCTCAGGTCTTAGGTCCGGTGTGTTTCCACCACTCCCGATTGGGCTGGTTTCAGAACCGGCCCCACTGGGGTCCATATACACAGCCTGCCATCCTCCAGCGCAGGCCGGGTCCTTCTCTTCTATCCTCCTAACATGGAAGTGCAGGCTCAGTCCTTGGTCCGCTTCTCAACCACTCACACTTCCGCCCACTGACTCCCAAGCATGACCTCCAGGCCAGACCTCTCTCCGGGACTGCAGACTCACGTGTCCGGTGCTACCCTTATGTCTCCACTGGTGGGCCGGGTGGGCACTCAGGGTGGCCAGACCTGAGCTCCTGACCTTTCCCCTCAAGGCTGCCTCTCTGAGAGTCTTCCCAGCTTGGTCGGTAATAGCTCCTTCCTGTTGCTCCAGCCAAAACCTGGGCTCATGCTTTCTCTCATATCCATCACATGGTATGTCAAGAAATCTCATCTGCAAAGGAAAGGAGGGAGGGAAGGAGGGAGGAAGGGAGAGAGAGAGAGAGAGAGAGAGGAAGAAAGAGAGAAAGGAAAGGAAAAAGGAAAGGAAAGGAAAGAAGTCTCATCTGCTTTGCCTTCCACATATATCCAGAATCTGACTACTTCCCACCACTGCTTCCTCCCTGGTCGAAGCTCAGCATCCCTCACCCGGATTACTGCAAGTCTCCTGCCAGACCCCCTCCCCCACCCCCTGCCCCCTGCAGGCTATTCTCAATACATCAGCGGGATAATCCTTTTAAAACAAGACACGTCAGGTCAGACCTATGTGTAAAACTCTGTAAGGGCTCCCACTTGCCTTCAAGTAAAAGCCAGAGTCCTTGCAGTGGCCTGCAAGGCCCTCCATGGTCCAGGCCCCACCACCTTCCCCACTCACCCCAGCCCAGCCACTCTGGACTCCTTTGCATGTCTCCAGCGTTCCAGATGCACTGGGGCTTTTGGGCGGCCATCCCTCCACCTGAACATTTCTTCCCTGAGACATAGTCGTGGTAAACCCTTACTCCCCACCATGTCTTTGTCCACATGTTCCTTGCCATTGACACTGCCCTACCGCCCAGTTTTCAAGCACACGGACGCCTCCTCCTGCCCCAGCAGTGCCAGTCCTCCTACCCTGCGGTGTCAGCTTCTCGCTGCCTATCTCATTTACTTCTTTCGTCTCTTCCCACTAGAACGTCGGCTTCCCAAGGGCAGGAAGCTCTGTCTCCTTTGCTTACTGATGTATCCCAAACCCTTAGAACAGGGCCTGGACCCGTGGAGGCACTCAGCCCATTTTTGTTGAATAAATGAACGAAAAGGTTTGTATGTGACAAGCACCTCCCTCGTGCCCAGGATGCAGCCCCTCCGGCTGCTGGCGTGGCTGGCTGCTTCCCAGCCTTCAGGCCCCACCGCATGTTCCCTCAGCGAGGCTCTCCTGCTCACTCTTCCAGTAGCTTGTGTGTACCCTTCAAGATATAATTCATATACCGCACAATTCACCCATTTATATTTTTAAGTAATCTCTACACCCAACAACCCAACGTGGGGCTAGAACTCACAACCCTGAGATCAGAAGTCACACGTTCCACGGACTGAGCCAGCCAGGTGCCCCCAATTCACCGAAGTAAAGTGAATTTGAGTTGTGCATCCATTATCACAGTCAATTTTGGAATATTCTCATTGCCTCCAGAATACCCCATACCTGTAGCCATCACCTCCCTGACAACCCCCCACCTTCTAGACCTGGGCAACCATAAATCCACTTTGTGTTTCTAGGGATTTGCCCCTTCTGGGTAGTCCGTATAAACAGAATCTTATCATCTGTGATCTTTTATAGATGGCTCTTGCATTGAGCCTGTTTTCACTTCACTTGTAAATTTTACTGTATTTGTGTATGTGTTGTCTCTCCATGCCCATGTTGGGGGAGGCTTGGCCTGAGAGGGAGGCCCAGCAGGTAGGATGGTGCCGGACTCTCCGGCCCCACAGCCCAGTGATTCTGAGAACCCACTGGCCACTCTCCCCCTTTGCCCAGGAGCCATGTCGCTAGCCGGGGCCCAGGGCAGCCTGTGGTCTGTGGAGGGAGGTAACAAGCTGGTTTGTTCCAGTCTGCTGAAGCTCACCAAGGCCAATGTGATCCATGCCACAGTGACCTCTGTGACCCTGCAAAATACAGGTGAGTGAGCAGAGCAGGGCACGTGGCCGCTCGATTTCCTAGACCAGGAACACTTCCACCAGTCTGTCCCTAAACCCTGGTCTGGGAAAGGCTGCCAAGTGGTTCCAGCACTGCCCAATGACACCAGAGGGCACTGTCGTCCTGATTCAAATGTCAGAGCCAGAAAGCTGAGACTCGCATTCAGCCAGCCCCGTTCATTTGACCACTGAGGACTGTGAGCCTCAGCCTTGCCCAAGGCCCTCCAGCTAGTCAGCCGCAGAGCTAAAGCAAAAGCTCCGGACTCCTGACTCCCAGTCCAGTGCTCCCTCTGCAGCCACACCAGCATGGAAAGCCCAGGACCCACCATCCCACCGGCCCCGCTGCACCTAAGCCTCCTACCCTCAGCGCTGGGCCCCAGGTGGAGATCAGTGGGTAGTGGGCAAGAAACAAATTGACTTTTGTGCTCTATTCTCTCTCCTTCCAGAAGGGAAACCCCTGTACTATGTAGAGTATGAGAACGGGGTGGGCAACGGGTCCGACTTCTATGACATAGTGGTCATCGCCACACCCCTGCATCTGGACAACGGCAGCAGCTCCATCACCTTTGAAGGCTTCGACCCGCCCATCGATGCCGCGCAGGGCTCTTTCCAGCCCACCGTGGTCTCCTTGGTCCATGGCTACCTCAACTCTTCCTACTTCGGTTTCCCCGACCCTAAGCTTTTCCCCTTTGCGAGCATCCTCACCACAGATTTCCCCAACTTCTTCTGCGCTCTGGACAACATCTGTCCCGTCAACATCTCGGCCAACTTCCGGCGCAAGCAGCCCCAGGAGGCCGCGGTTTGGCGAGTCCAGTCCCCCAGGCCCCTCCTCCGGTCCCAGCTGAAGACCCTCTTCCGCTCCTATTACTCGGTGCAGACAGCCGAGTGGCAGGCCCACCCTGTGTACGGTTCCCACACCACCCTCCCGCGCTTTGCCCTCCACGACCAGCTCTTCCACCTCAATGCGCTGGAGTGGGCGGCCAGCTCTGTGGAGGTGATGGCTGTGGCTGCCAAGAACGTGGCCCTGCTGGCTTACAACCGCTGGTACCAGGACCTAGACAAGATTGACCAAAAGGATTTGATGCACAAGGTGAAGACTGAGCTGTGAGGGCACCGGGGACAGCCCGGGAGCGTCCATCCCCCGCTGAAGAGGGCTCCCCCCCACAGCGGCCGCGGCTGGGCAGGCTGCGCTCGCCGCCAAGCCTCCTGTGTCAAGCTGCTGCTTCTTCCAGCGTGGGTCCAGGCGGCCCACTCTGCCTCTCTATCTTAAGGACTTTCACAGTGTTTGCTTCTTTTTAAGGGGAGAAGAAGAGAAGGGAAGGAAATTCAAGCCTGTGTATTCATTTTATTTATTTTTTTTTTAAGAAGAAATAAAAATCCATTCTCTCCAGCTGCTTCTGACTTGGTTTCCTAACTAGAAGACGGGGATGGATAACTGGGAGGAAATATGGGGCAGAGAATGCTGAGTCACATTTCTTTATTGCTTTTCATTGCCTACTCCCAAAATGTATGCGAGGCAGTGCCTACAATGAAACACGCATACAGGGGCGCCTGGGTGGCTCAGTCAGTTCAGTGGCCAGCTCTTGATTTCGGCTCAGGTCATGATCTCAGGGTCCTGGGATCAAAGCCCTGCATCAGGCTCTGGGCTCTGTGTTCAGTGGAGAATCTGCTTAAGATTCTCTCCTTCTGCCCTTCCCTCTGCTTATTCTCTCTCTCTCTTCCTCTCTCTCGCCCCCCCTCAAATAAATAAATCTTTAATAAAAATAAAGACATGTACCAGATGGTTACAAATAAAGTAGAAGGGAAGATCAGAAAACATAAGACATGATAATAGCTCCTATTTCCTGTGCACTTGCTAGATACCTTAACTAGTTAAGAACTAGGTACCTAGACACCACCCAAACCTCTCAACAACACTGCATATTGGGAGAGATGGCTATGGTGGGACCCAAGCAAGAGATGGTTACTGAAATGGTTACCTCAGTGAAGCTTTTAGTATACTTCTGAGCTTCCTGGCAACCAGTGGAAAAAGGGAAATACACCAGGCCATAAGAAGAGGAAAGCTTTTCCTTGGCACCTGGAAGAGTCAACCATTCTATCCATTATGCAAGGGTTGAAGAGTAATAGGGTGGATCTTTCTTGCAAGAATACAAGTGCCCAGATGGTGGAGAGCAGCCCTACCTTACCCGAAAACATTCACTCCAGCAGAGAAAGGACGAAAAGGTGTCGGGATGGAGTTCTGAGGTTAAGCTGAGACTGATGCCCAGTTCCCACCCAGAGCTGCTGAATCTAGGTCTGGGGGAGGGCCCAGAAACCACAAGGACATAGCATTGCCAAACAGTACTGATACTGTGCTTTCCTAACAGGAACGGCTCCCAAGGTCATCCAGCGAACTTCCCTCTTTCTGTAGAGATGGCGACAACAGCCCAGCTTGAGGAAATAACTCACCCAAGGTCTCTTGGTGAGTTCAGAGGGCTTAAATCTGGAGCGTCTCCCTAAAAATAACTAAATTCAGGAGTGCCTGGGTGGCTCAGTCGGTTAAGCCTCTGACTCTTGGTTTCAGCTCAGGTCATGATCTCAGGGTCATGGGATCAAGCCCTGCCTCCGACTCTGCTCAGTGCAGTCAGCTTGAGATTCTTTCCTCCTCTCTCTCCTTCCCCTGCTGCCCCTACCCTTGCTCATGCTGGCGCATGCATGCTCACTCTCTCTTTAAAATAAATAAATAAAATCTTAAAAAAAAATTTTGAATTCAGCATGGGACAAAATACCCTGCAAGTAGGCGGAGGCGTTTTTGCTGTGCTGGGGTGATAGAGGTGGTAGTGAAGAAGATAGCGCGTCTTGTCGGTTATTATAGGAACTACGAGGCCGGCACATCGGTAAGAACGCTTCTGGCTGAAGTAGTAGAAAACCAACCTTAAACTGGCCTAAGCAATTAAAAGTTCTTACCAGTTATGAGAGTCCAGGCACAGAGCAAGCATCAGCCCTGTATCGTGCCAGACCCATTTCTTCTCTCCTGGTCAAGGATGGCTGCCAAGAGATCTCTCCCGCCTGTGAACCAAAGCTGGTTCTGGGCCAGTTGGGCCCCCGCTGAACCGATGCGCAGTGACCAAGCAAATGCCGTGCGTGCTGACTGGCTTATGTCTCCGCTGCCAGACCAGTCATCAGGACACAGGGGATGAAATGAAGCTGATTGGCTTAGAAGAGCCAAGTCCCTCCCCTGGAGCAGAGGTGGTCTCACCCAAATTACAAATTTGGAAAAGTGGAAAGGGTGTTAGAGAGACGCACGATGTCAACCACACACAGGATGGGGCTGTGTCCCTGCCCTCTTCTCAAGGCCAGTGGAATCAACATGTAATGACATCCTTTCATGGTCTATGTTTGAAATGAAGATGCCATGGGCTGTCATGGTGTCTTTGATGAGCATTGGAACTGGGCCAGAGGGCCAAGGCCGATCTCAAACTTGTCCCTGATAACCATCCCTCCCTTGCATTGTGCACAGAAGAGGCAAACCAGGACAGTTACACCTGATCCCCAGTCCTCAGCTGGGGCTTTGGCTCCATGCCCCAGCCTGACTGCAGTGAAGCGGGCTCGTTCTTCGGGAACTTCCTTTATCTGGGTAGACGGCCTGAACAGCTCAGAACCAACGCCGGACACAATGCCCACACTTCCTGCTGGCCTGCTTCCTCAAGCCCCAACCCGGGAGCGGGATCTCACCACCTCTCTGCCTGCAAGGAAAATCCAGAGATTCCTGAAGATAGCAGAAAGGAGCATGGGGACCAGCAGGAAACCTTGGCCCCAGGGCCCAGCCGAGCCTTCTCAGCCCAGGACAGGAGCCCCCAAGGGCCCACAGCCTTCTGGGAGAAGAGAGAGCATTTGCAGCAACAGAGAGAGCCCTATAATCTGCCAAACAAAGAAGGAAGGAGGCCATACTCATCCGCAGTAGTCCTGGAGCAGTGTGGTGGACATTTAAAAC
Organism: Phoca vitulina; assembly: GCF_004348235.1. Lineage (NCBI taxonomy): Eukaryota > Metazoa > Chordata > Mammalia > Carnivora > Phocidae > Phoca > Phoca vitulina. The sequence goes on from NW_022589786.1 coordinate 2,623,619, forward strand.
TCTTCCCAGGGATTCCACTCCCAGAGCAGGTGACCTAAGTGAAACTTCAACACTTGGAAGTAGGGGAGGTTGTGGAGGGTAGAGTTGGGGATGACTAAGGAATGGCAGGGGCGAGAGGAATGCCTTGCTCCTGATCCACCTCTGAAGGAGCAACAGGAGCTGGGGCAGATCTTGAGCCCCCCCTAGAGGCCTCCATACGTGTGTGCATGCATGCATTCATTCACCAAGCCCTTCATCCCATTTTGCACTGGACACCGTGCTAGGTGCCGGAGATGCAGCGCTGAAGGAGGCAGATAAGGCCCCTATTTTCATGGAGTGGGGGTTTCACACCAGACAGTGCAAAACGGGAAACACACATCAACTCAAACCAAACGAGGTTCCTGGGCACGGTGCAGACCCAGCGCTCTCCCTGGACCTCCAAATGTCCTGAGCAATTTCCCTGCCTTTAAACCAGGGGACTGGGAAGGACCAGCTGCCAGCCCAGGCTTACGAGGCCACGCTCCTAAGCTGCAGAATGGTAACACTGGAAAAGACCCCAAAGATCCTAAATCCCACCTGCTCATTTCACAGACGAGAATACCGAAACCCAGACAGAGGAAAAGGCAGCATCCATATAAAACTAACTGGCATTTACTGAGGCTCTCTGTCCCACCCGGATGAGGAGTTTCCCCGCCCAATCCCTATGCCTCAGGGAACTCAGGCTCTCCCAGGACTAGAGCAACCCTCCTGCAGCTCAGTTCTTCCCACGCCCTCACCCCACAACCAGGCTTGAAGTCCATGTCCTAAAGCCCCAAGAGCGGGCCGTCGGGGCCTCAGAGATGAACAACCCTAGGGAGAAGGGATGGCTGCTAAAGGCGTCAGCTCAGGCTGGCTCATGAAGTCTATTTTCCATGTGTCTGGAACCAGGCCAAAGCTTCCTGGGGTAATTTTAACCAGTATCCACTCTAGAACAATACCAAAAAAGGTAAGTTGCTTACCACCCCAGACAGGCGCATACCTAATCATTGCCCTTTCATGAATTAGACTCTTAAAACATTCAGAGCTAAAACTGAAGGTAGAGGAGCCAAGCAAAGTATCCCTATATTGGCTCGTGGCCCTCTTATTGAAATTACCTCTGAAGTGCCAGCTATTCTTACCCTCAGAAAATAACCTCAATCCCTCAGCTGTCTTGGGGTAGGGAAGGTATTTTTAGACCCTAGAACAGCTGATTTAGGACTAGCTGCAGGGGCTAGAAGGTCGGGGGAGGATTGAATTGCAAGGAGCTAATGGGGGGAGCAGGGAGTTATCCAGGGGGCAGGAACCAGCAGGGGCTTTAGGACAAGTCAGTCGTCAATGCCTTTTTGATCAGCAGAGTGTCTTGATCTAAGCCAGTGGTTCTCAACTGAGGGTTGGTGGAGGGGAGGGGATGGGCGAGATGGGTGATGGGTATTAAGGAGGGCACTTGTTATGATGAGCACTGGGTGTGTATGTAAGTGATGAATCACTAAATTCTACTCCTGAAACCAATATTGCATTGTATGTTAACTAACTAGAATTTAAATAAAAAATCAAAAAGAAAAAAAAAAGCCAGTGGTTCTCAAAATGTGACCCCTAGATAAGGAGCATCAGTGTCACCTGGGAACACTGCATTAGAAATGCCAAGTTTCTGGGGCACCTGGGTGGCTCAGTCGGTTAAGCGTCTGCCTTCTGCTCAGGTCATGATCTTGAAGTCCTGGGATGGAGCCCCCTGCTCAGCGGGGAGTCTGCTTCTCCCTCTCCCTCTGCCCCTCCAGCCCACTTGTGCTCTCTCTCTCTCAAATAAATAAACAAAATCTTAAAAAAAAATAAATAAATAAAGAAGAGCCAAGTTTCAGCTCCCACCTAAAAAATACTGAATTAGAACCACCGTGTGTGGGGCCCAGCAATCTGTGTTTTAATGAGCCCTCCAGATGATTCTGGTGCTAGCTAAAGTTTGAGAACCAATGATACCAGCAAACCATCTAGACGGATCCCCTTGCACATAAGGCTGGAGGAAAGAATGATCTACACTGGTGCTTCTTAACTCTTGAGTGTTTGTTCAAAGCAAGGGATCCCAGCCCAGAAAAATGCATACCCACGTGGAAGTTTCAGGGCTGGCTGGCCTGGGTGAAAGACCACCACTCTTTGGCAATCCAGAGGCTCTGCTCTTCTCTGGGTCTAAGGCTGACCTGCAGAGAATCTTAGAGCTGAAAGAGACCTTACAGCTTACTTAGGCCAACCAAAGTAGGAATCTGCTCCACAATATCCATAGAGCCTCAGCATTAGCTAGGCCCTTCCAGAGACTGGGAGCTCACCGCTTCCTAAGAACTTGTTTGCAATTGTCCTCAGTTTATTCGGGGAGAGTTAGTGCTTGTTCACTCCTACATAGGTCTAGATCAACCAAGCTCCAATAACTTGGTTGAAATAGGCTTATAAACCCCAACTAAAGGAAGTATGTGACTGCCCTAAATGGTAGAAATGAATGCGGTATTTTTAAAATAACCTATCTCAGTGGTGGTGATGGAATATCCTCCTTTATATTGATCCAAAATCTACCTCCCTGCAACCTCCCATCCGCCCCCTGGTTTCGGCTTCGGAGCCACAAGGAGCAAACCCAAGGTCTTGCTTAACAAAAGACAGCGTTTACTTTTCATGGGCCTCGCTTGGCGTGGGAGCGCAGGGAGGGTGGTCTCTGGCTACCCTCAGCCTCCGGTTCAGAAGATGCAGGTGCAGCCCACCGCAATGGTCTCCATGACGGCGCGCTGGCGGCAGGGCCCGGTGCGTGGTGGCAGCGGGCAGAGACGACGGCGCACAGGCACCTGGCTGAACACGGGCACGCTCACCATGCTGCGGTCCTCCTGCATGGTGAAGGGGTTCACGCAGCCCAGACACAGGCACCGCGCCTCCGGCAGGTCCGCAGGGATGCGGCTCGGGTCGTGGTTGATGCTGCAAGAAGGCAGGAGAGAGGGGCGCCTGGGTGGCTCAGTCCGTTAAGCGTCTGCCTTCGGCTCAGGTCATGATCCCAGGGTCCTGGGATCGAGCCCCGCATCGGGCTCCCTGCTCCGCGGGAAGCCTGCTTCTCCCTCTCCCACTCCCCCTGCTTGTGTTCTCTCTCTCGCTGTCTCTCTCTATCAAATAAATAAATAAAATCTTTAAAAAAAAAAAAAAAGAAGGCAGGAGAGAGCCCTGAGTGGCAGGTGCTCAGGACAGGGTAAATCCGTGCCCATGCCCCACACCCCTACCTTTCCTAACTGGGGTGTTCATCCCCGCAGCAAGACTGTGCTCTGCTGGGGCCTGGGCAGTGATGAACTCCGGGTTCCAGGTGAGAAAACCGAAGATCTTAGAAGGCAAGCCAGCCCCAAGGTTATCCAGGCTCAAGGTCACCAGTCAGTCACCCAGTTCCCTTCCTTCATCCCCAAGTTGCCCATCCCAGTACTAGATTGTACTGTGGAATCGCAAAGAAGCCAACGCTTTCTCTGTCTCGTGCCCCCTTCCCCGCCACGTGTTTATGTTTATATATAACTTCATCCACGGGAAATGACGTAGGAGCACGTTGATGCCTAATCCTCACCAGAAGAGGAGTCAGGAGGCCTGGGTTCTATTCTGACGGCGTTTCTCTTCATTCAAGACATACTTTTCACACACCCACCAAGTGAGTGAATCTGTCCTAGGCATGAGGTGTTCACTGATGGGCAACACACACAGGTTCCCTCCTAGAGCTGAGAGTATAGGGACTTGCTTTGTGACCTCACCTTCCTTGTGCCTCAGCTTTCTCGTCTGCTAAATGGGAGGGAGGGAGTTTGTGGACCTGCAGAATCTGCATCACTCAGGAGCTTATTAGAAATGCAAAATCTCGGGGTGCCTGTGTGGCTCAGTCTGTTGAGTGTCTGCCTTCAGCTCAGGTCATGATCTCAGGGTCCTGGGATCGAGCCCCGCATCGGGCTCCCTGCTCAGCGGGAAGCCTGCTTCTCCCTCTGTCTGCTGCTACCCCTGCTTGTGTTCCCTCTCTCACTGTGTCTCTCTCTGTCAAATAAATAAATTAAAATCTTAAAAAAAAAAAAGAAATGCAAAATCTCATCCCTACCCCAGATCTCCTGAGTCACAACCTGCATTTTTATAAGATCCCCCCCCCCCCCAAAATCAAGGGCACAATAAAGTTTGAAGCCCAGGTTTGCGGGATTTTAATGGACTCTTCTAATGGCCACATTCCAGATACACATTCCACATGTGGCTATTTAAATTTAACTCAATCAAAAATTGTCAACTATACTTAAAATAAATAAATCTAAAATAAATGAAATAATCAAAATGAGTTTCTCAGTTGCACTAGCTACATGTCAAGTGCTCAATAGCCACATGAAGCTAGTCATCATCACAGAAAGTTCTGTTGAACATGCTCTTCTAGAGTCTCGGGACCTAAGATGTGCAGCTAAAAAGTATTTGGCCTGGGTACACCTGGTGGCTCAGTTGGTTAAACATCCGACTCTTGGTTTTGGCTCAGGTCATGATCTCAGGGTTGTGAGATCAAGTCCCACTTTAGGCTGCACACTCAGCAAAGAGTCTGCCTGAGATTCTCTCTCTCCCTCTTCCTCTGTCCCTCCCCCTGCTCCCTCTCACACTCTCTCTCTCTCTCAAATAAATCTTTAAAAAAAAATCTTTGGCCTGATTTGTGAGTGAGGACCCCTCCAGGTTAGTCTATTTCTTCATTACTCATTTAGCACACACACATTCGGCCCCTCCTGTATGCCAGGGTCTGTGCTTAGAAGGAGAGCTACAGTCGAGGTGAGACATCAGCCCTCTCATGTAGGGGCGGCAGGTCCTAACTCGCAAACCTGGCTGAGCACCCTCATCACGGGGAGATGTATAAAATACACTACATCAAAATAAATAAATAGAAAGAAAACCTGAAGAAAAAAAAAATACCACTTTCTGCGCCTCTTCCCGGAGACTGTGATTGAGTGGGCCACTCGAATCCTTACATGACTCTGATGCAGGCCCTGGGAAGGTGCCAGGCGAACGTGAGACAGATGCTGACACAGCAACTTGATGCCTCCTGCAAGAACTGTGACTGGGAGGAAGTGAGAGCCTTGCAGGCCCTTAGCGGGCATGTGAACCACAATCCCTGGGCTCTGCCTCCATAGCTCATTTAATAACAAGCCTATAAAACCTATGAAGTGAGACTCTTAACTATGGGAAAGAAACTGAGGGTTACTGGAGGGGAATTGGTTGGGGATTGGGGTAACTGGGTGACAGGCATTAAGGAGGGCACGTGATGTGATAAGCACTGTGTTATAGGCAGCCGATGAATTACTGAACTCTACCTCTGAAACTAATGATGTACTATATGTTGACTAATTGTATTTAGATTTTTAAAAATGAAAAAAAACAACAACCCACCTATGAGTATGAACCTGTATCACCGCCACTTACGCTGAGGAACCTGGGGCTCAGAGAGGCTAAGCCTGCCCTGTTCCACGCAGCCGGTAAGAAGCAGAGCCGGGATTCACACCAGGTGCTCAGGCCTCTGACTCCAAGGCCTGTGACAGTGATGGCGACGGTAGGCACGGTGTGCGGCTCGCCCCTGGCTGCCCAGCCCAGCTTACCTGTAGCCCCAGGGCGACAGGCTCCTCTTGTTGGACAGCCACAGCTGCAGGTTGACCTCGCACTTCCTCTTGGCCGGCTCGGAGCTGTTCCTCAGCTGGGCCACCATCTCCCCGAGGTTCCTCTCGTACTCCTCCATGCGGGCGTACGGCTTCGCCTGGGACACCAGGTCCAGCGGCACCTGGTGAGGCCCTGGAGCCAGGGTGCCAGGCCGCCCTGGCCCCTTCCTCTTGCCTTTGGGGTTCCTGGGCTGGCCCAGCCCCAGGAAGATGGAGAGGGTGAGAAGGAACAGCTGGGGAAGAAGGCCACATGTCAAAGGTAGGAGAGCCTGGTCTCCCGCTCTGGGCCAAGGCTCAAGGCCCAAGAAGGAGAGAGGGAAGAGAGCCTCTGTGGGGACCACCCTCACCTGCCATGCGTGGCCTGGTCCCGCGAGGCCACCACACGTGTACCACAAGTGTGTGTATGTCCCATAGTCATCGCTAAGTCCTACCTGAGGCACCTCTCAAACATCTCACCACACTCCACTTCTCTGGGCAACCATCCTCACTTCCCTCAAAAGCTTCCTACCTGGGCTCCCCACATCCTCCCTGGCTCCTTCAATCTGTTCTCCATACCATGGCCAAGGACAGGTGTTTGAAATGTAAATCTGATCATGTCACCCTCCAGCTTAGCAGTTCACCTTCAGGGTAACAACACCCCGACTCTGCCACACGGTCTGACCTTTACCTCCACAGACCACCCCTGATTCCTCTCACACCTGTGCTCCAGCCTCTGGCCTTCTCTGAAGCCCTTCTTCCCACCATGATCCTTCCTGCCACAGGGACTTTGCACAGGCTGCTACCTGCAGAGTCCTGCCTCCCCTCACCTTCTAAATGCCTCTTAGCCCTCATGTCTCAGCCCAGTGTCATGTCCTTAGGGATGCCTCAGTGGACTTTCTTGGGCTCCCAACACCACACGCCCCTTGTGTGACTGTAGACTTATTGTGTGTGTGTGGCTCTTTCATACGGCCGTCCCCCACCAAGCACAGACTTCATGTGGACAGACATTGCAACAGTTTCCACATAGTGTCTCAACCCCCGTGACTGGGTCAGTGAATGGCTGTCACCATCCCTGCCCTTCTGTAGCTCACCGTCTGGGATGGGGAGCACACAAGAGACAAGAAACAAGCCCCTAAATCTCTTGGGGCTTGTTGAAGATGATGAGGTGGGCTGCGTGTGGCTGGGGATCAGGGACACCTGCTTAGCTGGTGCAGTGGATTGGTCCCCCAAGGCCTTTCTGGGGAGCGGGCATGTAGGTGAGGTCTGAAGCATAAGAGGGAGGCAGATGTGGGCAGAGGGAGTCTAAATATCTCACAGGGAGGGGGGCAGTGTGAAAGGAGGTTTGAGTTGGTGAAGAGCTGTGCTGGGGAAACCATGAGGCTGAAATAAGAGTATGCGGAGGAAGCCGGCGGGGCGGGGTGGGGGGCTGTGAGACTAAGGTGGGGAATCAGGCAGGTCCCGGCTGAGGATCCCCGTTGGACACCATGACACCTGTGCTCCCCTCCTTCGTGCCCAGCCCTCTGCCTGCAGCCCACCATCCACGCCTCACCCACTTGTATCCAACCGTCGTCCTCCTGTTCCCACAGAACTGGGAGCGTCAGGAAAGGCTCTGGCTTGCTCGGGAGAAGCCCCGGGGGCCTGGCAGAACCCAGACTCCTCAGCAAGCCCAGGAGACACGGACCAGAACTTGGGTGGGGCCCAGGGCTCGCCAGAAGGGAGGAACCTTCAGGAGGGTTTCCTCTGGTCCCTGAATCTAACCAGGCTCCTACCTGCCCTGAGTCACTCACCTCCCCACCTGCACGGCCCACGCCTGGACTATCCAGACTACCCAGCAAGTCTTGCCCCTTGGAAACAAGTTTCAGCATAGCCCCTCCCGGCAGCGCCGCTGCCTGGCCCCAAATCCACCACAGAGACTCAAGTCCCTAAATTCTTCCTTTTTGGTCCTGGATTCCGGTGCAGAAAAATGTCTCCTTAACCGTTGGCTTTCCCATCTGAGCGTCTCCCGTGGGGTTCTTAAACTCTGGCTCTCCATTCAGAGAAACCCAGAACAGAATCAAAGTCCCCTTCCCTGGGAAAAAGAATCAAAAAGGACTCGCCCAAGGTCACACGGCCTGGATCTCAGGACCCCGGGGACTCTTTGGAAAAACCCCTGGTAACGGAGTTTGCCAGAATCTGCCCCGATGGCTTCGGCCTGAAAGGGCCTCACTGCGGACGGGCTGAGCCCAGTTCAGGAGCCCGAGCTGCTGGCCATGGCTGCAGGCTCTGAGACCAGTCTCTGTTTCTCTCTCACCCTGGGGGAGACGGCCGAGGGAGAACTCGCCTCTGCAGATTCCAAGCCAAACAGAGGCAGCCATTAATCAATAGGAAAGAAGTAACGAAACCCTCAGGCCCGAAAATGGGGTGGGGGTGGGGGTTGGGGGGGGAGCGCCACGTACCAGGTTGTGCGGCCAGTTCATCCCGCGAGCCAGGCGGCTGGCCTGCAGCTGCCGCCCGCCTGGAACCCCAGATGCCTTCGCCAAGAGAATGGCAGCAACAGGATGGAGCGAAGCAATTATAGCTCGCCAGGGGGCTGCTGGGGGGTGGCTGGGTGGGCTCGTCATCAGCTGGGAGCCTCAGGCCCCCAGCTGGCTGGGCCTGGCGCAGTGGCAGGCGGTGAGGGGCGTGGGGGCAGGCCAGGAGCCGGGCCAAGGTGCCCAGGGGCTGTTGACTGAGGGACAATGCCCTGTGTGTCTGGCGGGGCTCTGGCGGGTGGCCCCTCCGCCTGTGGCCTGTGGCTAGTCACTCGGCCAGCACCCGCAGGGCCGGCAAGACAATCAGCTTCGTTTGCTTTGGGGATGGCGAGGGGGTGAGGGTGGAGGAGGGATGGGCTGTCCGTTGGTCAGAAGAGCAAATGTTCTCGAGTGTGCCGGCCAGGAGCAGGACACAGGCCCCATCTCCCAGGGAAACAGCCTCAGGCACCCCGGCCTCAGCCAGCCTCAGGTGAGTTCCGTGGCCCCGGGGGGTCGGAGTCCCACCCACGTAGTTCACTGGCAGGGAAACTGAGGCCAGGGCGAGGAAGGGACGTGTCTGGGATGACACAGTGGGTTAGAGATGACAGAGCTGGGATTCATACCCGGTCCCGGCGCAGGGCCCTATCCCCCACCCCAGGCTGTTTGTCTTGGGATATTTTCTGCAAGGTTCCAGCCTGCCGTGAGCGTGTTTCTGAATCTGTGCTCTCACGCGGGCTAAGTCACAATTCGTGAGGACTTCATGGCTGCTTGTTCTGGCCTTCCCGACGTCCTGCTCCCCACCCCGTGCAGAGGGTCTTTGCTCCAGGGGCCTGCCCCTGTGTGGCTGTCCGTGACTTTGACTCTGTCTTAGCCTTGGTTTCCTTCTCTGTAAAATGGGAGTCATACCTAGGAACCAGCAGTGGCCTGGCCCCTTTTTTCCTGAAATCTCTCTGAGTCTCCCTTCCTACTTCTCTAGAATGGGGGTAATTGTAGTGGCCACTACTTGGGGCTGTTAAAAGGAGTAAAAGGAAATAAGCCATGTTTAACAGCTGGTACAGTACCTGGCATTTAGAAAGTGCTCAATAAATACTTAGCTGATTATGATGAAATAATCATATAATTGTAACTGCAAACCTTAGCGGTTCTAATTAGCATTAGAGCCAGCATGGTTCTCATTGCTCAGTCAATTCTCCTTCCTTACCCCTCGCGCCCACCCTCCCAAGAGAGCTCTGGGCTTCACAGGCTCCGGCCACAGTGTGGTGAGCTCGGGTGAGCCCAGGGTCTACGGGGCCTGGAATCCCACGCTGAACTGACCAGCCCCGCGGGTCGAAGTCTCTCACCTCAAGTGAACAGCCCAGGAGCGAGCCAGTCCACCCAGGGAGGCGGAGGAGGGGTGGGAGGGAGCGTGCAGAGGACAAGGAGGGACACCGTCAGCAAACATCTAGGACTGCACTGTCTTGTTGAGGGCCAGCCCTGGCCATTTACAGGAATTGGGTGAGGGGGAGAACAGAGTGCGACGCGCTCCTGAATGTCACAAGATTAATCTGTCCGGGGCAGGTTTCCACAGCATAACTGAGAAACTGGCTGAGGCTGGAGCTCATCGAGAGATACCACCATATTTGGTCAAATACTAGACAGGACTCTATTCTATCACTGGAAACTCCAGAGGGAGGGGGACTCTGAAAATACCTCCTCGGGCAGCAAGGGCCCCCACTCCCATCCCGGGCTGCCCGAGCCCCACTGCCACTGTCCTTGGAGCAAGCGGGAAGGGGTGAGGGATGCGGGCAGCCTCCTCGCTACCCCTCTGCTGCGGCTGGCAGAGCGTCCGACCAGCACACAGTTGGGGGGACCCCACTCCCACCCTGGCACCCACAAAAAGGGAAATTAAAAGGCAGGGACCTGGACGCCAGGGGTTTCCTCTGCTTCCCAGGACCCCTGAAACCACCACACTCTCCTACCTGCTGGCCACACACACCCTCGCTTCTGTATCCCCAAGTCAGGACTTAGCTTCTGGGCTTCCAGCTTCGGTGCTTGTCCATATAGATTCCAGGCTCCCAGCCTCGGAGCTCTGACAACGCAGGCCCGGGAATCTGCACCTAACAAGGAGCCAGGCTGGGAACTACAGGAGTCCTTACCCATCCCCTTCTCGTTCCCGACCCCACCCCTACTTTAGCACAGGAGACGGAGGCCTGGGAGGGGTGGGCCTCATCCAAGGTCACAGGCCTGTTGGTGCAGAGCCGTGGGGGAGGTGGGGGAGGCTGGTTAGAGCGCACCTCAGTCTCCTAATTCTTACTACTCTTCCCCCGAAGTTTACACCTACAGCTCCGGGCCAGGCTGGGACTCCGGGGGGAGGAGGGGGGACTCCTCCCAGTGGGGAGGGGGATCTGTGGGGTACCCAGGCAGGTGCTTGGGGAGTCACGGATGGGCCCAGTGACCATCAATGGGTTTCCCATTCCCGGGCCATCTCAGGCCTGGAAGATAGTCCCTTCTTCCAGCCTAGGTTTCTAGAAACCACTGAAGGGTCATCTGCCCTCAGGGATGTCCTAAGTGTGAACCCTGGCCCACCACCCTGGCGGACCACTGAGGGATGCAACCCGGGCCTGAGGGGGAGGCGGAAGAACTTGGGCTTCAGGGACTTCTGCGTCACAGCGAAGTTGGGGTCATCAGCACTCCTGAATGAGGGAAGGGGCGGATGGGCTAGAGAGGGAGAGGCAGCGGGGTGTCTAGCTCAGCGCCGCAGGGGCCCTCGGCGGCAGGGCCCGCCGTGAGCGGTGCTGTGCTTGCCACCAGGTGGCACCACCAGAAAGCCAGACAGCCCCAAAGAGGACAGCAAGCCCTGAGGGAACTTCATGCCGCCCTTCCCCCCCACCCCCACCCCCGCCCTTCCCTGGAATGGGCCCTGGCGCTAAAAATGTGGGGCCCAGGGGAGGGGGCATGAGTCCCATGCCTGCCCCTGGCCTCCCGAGGGACCCTACTGTTAGGGTCCAGCTGCAGGGACAGCTCCCATGTCAGAGCAGGGACGGCACAGCCAGCAAGAGTGAGGGGGCGGGATGAGGGGGGGCTTCTGTCCGCTGCGTGAGTGATCCCCTTCCCGTGGAGCATCTACCAGGTGCTAGGCCCTAGGCACTCGTCGGCTAGACATCGTCATTTACAGAAAAGAACAATGAATGATAATAACAGCTACTGCTTAGTATCTACTCACTGACTGCCAGGCACTGTGCCAAGTCCTTCGTGTGCATTGGGTCATTAAATCCTCCCGGCCACGCTGGAGTGAGGTCCTAATTTTATCCTTCGTATACAGGTGGGGAAACTGAGGTTCAGGGACCCCAAAGTCACAGAGCATTCAAAGGAAGTCTGTCTGATTCCCGTACATGCTGTTCCTTGCAGGGGAGGATGGAAAGGAGCGGCGATGTCCAGCCGGTCACCAAGGAGGGGCTATGCTTGCCTCAGCCTCACCCTGACATCCTCAAACGACCCGGACCATGAATGCTGGGGAGGTCACTGCACCCAAGCCCAAACCAGAGTCCTCAAGGGGATCTGAGAGCTCCGAGGGTGTGAGCACGGCACCCAGCAATGTTCCTGGCATTCACAAGATATTGGATGCATTGACTCAAACCAGATGTCTGTAATATGGAGGGGTAATGCTGGAATGGAGAATGGGAGGCCAGGGCAGCGGGCACCTGTAGGACGGGGGATTGCCCGGGACTAAGAGTTCAGACTCTAGAGATTGACAGACCTGAGTTTGAATCCTGCCTCTACCAGTCCACAGCTGTGTGACCTTGGGATGGTCGCTTGACTTCTCTGAGCCCTAGTTTCTTCTGCACAGCAGAGAGAATAATAACTTGGCCTGGCTAGCATGTTGTGAGGATCAGATGAGATACTGCATGTGAAAGCAGTTAGCAGAGCTCCTGACAAAAGTAAATGCTCAATTAAAGGTGCTGCCGTTGTCACTGTTCTTGTGAAAACACATTTTGATTTGGGCCTTCAAGGATGCTTCTGGGAGTGTTCTTAGGTGGGAAGGACATTGTGAGGTGGGAACAAGGATAGAACCTGCAGAAGAACGCAGCGGCCCCATTGCCAGTGGGCTCACCCTGGAGCCAGGAGGACCTGTGGGAGTCAGTGTAAAGACTTGCCCGAGTGGACCCAGTAAGGCCTGGGGAGGCGGGAGACTAAGAGGCGCCTCCGTTGCGAGATGGAGCGGGGCTGTGGCCGGGAGGGCGCATCCTCCACAGGAGGTCTTGGCTCTCCTGCCATGCGGCCCACCCCGGCGCCACCCTCCTGGGTAGGAGTCTTTCTCCCAGGCCCATATTTGCACAAATGCCTGCCTCACTGCTCACTCCAGAGACCCAGCCAAGAGGCACTATTTTAAGCTCCCTGGACGGGAACGCTGTTGGTGGGAGCAGACCCAGCCAGCAAGCTCCCAGTTCTCAAAAAAGGGAAAGGTCTGGGTGAGCGGGCGGCCCCTGAGATGGGCCGAGGGGCCGCCACACCCACAGGGTCCTCTGCCCAGGCCAGGAGCCCATGCCTCCTCCCCCGTGGGGGGCAGTCAAGAAAATGGGAGTCGGGGTAGGACTCTAAGAGGTGGACTGTGCTCTGGGACTGGGTGGCTAAGGTGTCCCTGCTGCCCAGCAGCGAGCCCTGAAAACACCAAGCTCGCGTTTCCGAATTACAGATCGACCCCCCCCCCCCGGACCTCGTCCCTTGTTAGCGCTTACCCGTGGCCCCTCAGAGCCAGGGCATGTCTTATGTAGCCACCAATAGCATAGGATCCCCATTTAAAGCATCTCCACTGGACACCCTCATAGCAGGGAGATCTTTTCTCTCTGAGGACACGCATCCTACTCTTTAAAGCTCTCGTGGTTGAAAATAATAATGATGATTATAAAAGTTTTATCTTTCATTATGCTGAAGTCCCCTCTTACAATGCAATATGGTGTAGCGGGAGGTGGCCGCCTTCAGAAATGGTGGTCGGACACTTGCCCAGCCCCTCATATGTGGCCACGTCCACTTCTCCTAACTTCAGTGAGCCCCCGTATCTTCCTAGGTTTGCTTAAATTTATCATAAAAATTATGATTTGCCAGGGCGCCTGGGGGGCTCAGTCGGTTACGCAGCTGCCTTCGGCTCAGGTCATGATCCCGGGGTCCTGGGATCGAGCCCCACATCGGGATCCCTGCTCAGTGGGGAGCCTGCTTCTCCCTCTCCCTCTGCCTTTTGTTCTGCCTGTTTGTGCTCTGTCTCAAATAAATAAAATAAATCTTTAAAAAAACGATTAAAAAAGTTATGATTTGCCTGGCCACAACTGGTACTTAATATTTGGCAAATTTCGGCTGTTTTTATTGTCGTTTGGTTGGTTTTGTGTGGGCCTGTGTCAGGTGTCTGGTATCTCTGTGGTTGTGTATGCTATCTTTGCTTTTTGATGGTGAAAAAACAGTATAGACTAATATTTAAAGCATGGACTTTGAACCAGAGTGACCTGAACCCCAGCCCCTGCATACAACAGCTGGGTTACCTTGGGCAAGTGACCTAACTTCTCTGAGCCTGTGTGTGTCCTCCCGGAAAGCAGGGGGATTTAACGAGATGATGCATGTAACGTGCCTGGCACAGCGCGGTGCTCAGCGAATGGCCCTGCTATTATTCTGTTGTGCAGATTATTCTTTGCTCTTGCTCAGCCAGTTTGCAGAGAACAATTCTGGTCAGCTCTTCTAGAACTTTTTAACTGCCAGAGTCCCAGGCATAGAATGGACTGCCCTGGGAAAAAGTGAGCTCCCCATTGGCCGAGTTGTTTTAGTAGGGGCCAAAGGCCAGTTGGGAGTGGTATGAGGGAGATTCAAGAAGAGGAAAGGGGGGCCTGGCTGGCTCAGTCAGGAGAGCATGCAACTCTTGATCTCACTGTCATGAGCTCAAGCCCCACACTGGGCCATGGAGCCTACTTAAAAATAAAAATAAAAAAGAGGGAAGGGCTGGGCTTGTTGAGTTTTAAAAGTTCCCTTCCAACCCTGAGAGGTCTGAGTCCTATGTCCAGGGCCTCAGGTTCCCAAGTGGGGCTGTCCTGCCTGTCTCCACTTGTCCAGACCTGGAACAGGAAGGAGCCCAAAGAGGCCCATGAGGGATATGGACTAAACAGCCTGTCCCCGGGGCAGACAGAGGCGCCGGGCCCCCTGCCCACCGGCATATCCTCCCCTCAGTCCCGGGGGATGTTTATCCTTTGCTCAGAGTTTATAGGACGTCTGGACTTACAAGATCCAGAGTCCTGACTTTTCCGTGAAAGCTGTCAGCCCCTCCTCCTGCTGGGTGGGTCTGCGTCTATTTTGTGTGGGAGGCCCCATCCTCCAGCAGAAGCAGGAAAAGGGTACAGCAGGAGAAATGTTCTCTTCAGACCCCCAGAGCTCAGACCTGGTGGAGGAAGAAGCCTGGCCCTAGGGAGAGGTGGGAGAGAAAGAGGTTGGTGTCTCCCGGCTGTTTATAGGAGGAGTCCTCCAGGGGAGGCAGGGTGGAGAGGGGAATTCCTTCATAGCTTGCGTTCAAAGGCCTGCTCCCCAAACACAGCTGAAAGGCATGGTACTTATCAGAGTCTGCCTCACATATTGGCTTCTGTCACTGGCTCAAATAGCCATGTTTTCATTGTGTTTATTTTGGTGTCTGTGTGAGTGTGAATTTGTGGATGGGGTCTTGCGTGTGCGTGTTTTGGAGTCATCAGGTGGGAGCCTCTTGGGGGACAGGCAGTGAGACATGTCCCACTGCCCTTCAGCAAGGAGCCTGGATGGCCATAACCATGCCTCTGTCCCCAACCTGTCTCCCTACCCAGAAACCAGCCTCAGAAACATACAGGCTCCTAGGGCTCCCTGCAGAAGGAGGTCTGAACCTCCTGTCTCTGTGGTATAAACCTGTTAGCTGAGGATAATGAGAAGCTACCCCAGGTGGGATCTTAAATATTGTGCCCAGGATGCTCTGTAAGTTTCCATGAGCTGTGACCTTAAGGTATGGGCCGTGAAGAGCCTTGAGAGTTCTTGAGGAGGGTCCACTCACTTCTTGACAGATACATAATGTGCCAGGCACTGTGCTCAGCACTGGGCATACAGCAGGGAACAGCTAAAACAGTTCCTGAGCTCATGTTCTTAAAGAGGATGGTGGAGACAACAATATTGAGATTTTAGGACCAGGCTTAGGGACTATGGCCAGGCGCCCCTCCTCTCAGTTTCTTATACCTCCTGCATCTGTGAGTATGGCTGGAACCCAGGACCTCAGCTCGCAGGGCATGTGGAAGAAGGTACAATGTCTCCAGAATGTAACATCTTGCCAAATTTCTATTGAAAGTTCGGTTCTCATAAATTTTGTATTTGTGAGGGAAGAAGAAATGGTTGGTGGGAAATCCGACCACGTCCAAAGTCTGGTTCCCAGGAAAGAAGCCTCCATAATTGTTCTAATGTTAGAAGATAGTTTCAGGGCGCCTGGGTGGCTCAGTCGTTAAGCGTCTGCCTTCGGCTCAGGTCATGATCCCGGGGTCCTGGGATCGAGCCCCGCATCGGGCTCCCTGCTCCGCGGGAAGCCTGCTTCTCCCTCTCCCGCTCCCCCTGCTTGTGTTCCGTCTCTCGCTGTGTCTCTCTCTGTCAAATAAATAAAATAAAATCTTTAAAAAAAAAATTAAAAAAAAAAAAGATAGTTTCAAGGGGCACCTGCCTGGCTCAGTCAGAGAGCATGTGACTCTTGATCTCAGGGTCATGAGTTCGAGCCCCATGTTGGCTATAGAGCTTACTAGAAAAGTAAATAAACTTTAAAAAAAATTTTTTTAAGACAAATTTAAAGTTTCTGGCCCTGGGAGACAGTGGTGGTGCAGCCTGAAGACCCAGGCAGACATGGCCAATAACTGCCCGGCGGTAAGAGTGATGGCTTTTGTGTGTGGATAGCACCCTACAGTTTACAAAGCCCTTTTACATCCATGACTTTATTTACTCCCTTGTATCAACCCCATGTGAATATAAAGATTTTTACAAAAGAGGAAAACGAGGCCCAGGGAAGGGAAACATAGGAGAAAAGGGGCAGAGCATAGGATGAAAGCCTGGGTCCCTGAGGTCATTTTTGACCACACCCTAACCTTTGCCCAGTTTAGGGAATGAGGAATGAGCTTTGGAACGAGGCATTGGGTAGAGGTGGACCCCCGGGTCAGTAGGCTGTGTACACAGAGCACCAAAGTCCAACCAAATTCTCTTTGCCATGGCTAGGCTGTGCTCTGTGAAGAAGCCTACATTGAAGGGAAATGTGTCTGGCAAGAGGGCTTGGTGCCAGGCGGACATGTTTTCTGAGTCAGCTCTGGAGAGAATTCTAGGGTCGGGCTGACCCCAGTGTCTCTCTCCCCCAGTAATGCTCTCCTGGAAAAACTGGGATTGTTTGGCTCTTCAACTGGTGATTACATAGCTGTGTCCACAGTATTTGTCTTCCATATTGGGATTCCCTTGCATTCTATCTCATTATCTCAACCCCAGGCCTAGCTCTGACATTATCTTTCCAGAATTCCCTACAAATATTGCATGTTTTAGACTGTTTCTTCAAATCTCAGGATCAGCAGGACCTTACAGTCATTTTGCTGTCTTCTCAAGGATACTCCTAGTAAATGCTCCCAAGTCTCTTATTAGGCTCCGCTTGATTTAAATGTCTACCTCCTTGCTCCCTCCATCTCCTGATGACAAATTTGCTCTTTGAGAATATACAGAACAAAGCTGCTCCTTCTGCCCTATGACGAGCAGTGTCGGTCAGGATGGGCCACGTTGTGCTGCCGTAACAAACAACCCCCAGATCTCAGAGACTCACTCCACCTCTGTTACAAGTCCCGTGCAGGCTACTAGGGTGTTTCTGCTCGTCAGAATCGCTCAGTGACCCAGAGTGATGGATACTTCCACAAGCACCACAACAGGATCAGAGGTTTGGAGGCCGTACATTTATAGAGGTCGAGAATGGGTTTTGGAATCTTTGCTCCAACCGCTTATTTTCTTGCAGCAAATTCTTTCCTCTCCTTAAGTGTCAATTTCTTTTTTTTTTTTTAAGATTTTATTTATTTATTTGACAGAGAGAGAGAGAGCACAAGCAGGGGGAGTGGTAGAGGCAGAGGGAGAAGCAGGCTCCTTGCTGAGCAGGGAGCCCGATGTGGGACTCGATTCCAGGACCCTGGGATCATGACCTGAGCCGGAGGCAGATGCTTAACTGACTGAGCCCCCCAGACGCTCCTAAGTGTCAGTTTCTTATCTATAAAATGAAGACAATGAGAAAGTATCTACCTCACAGATTTGCTGTGCAGTTAACTGGGAGGATGAATATAAGCCCTCGGCATGGGCTCTGGTTCATGGGCAAGAACTCCATGCACGTCCGCTGTTATGATGTTAACATAATATTGTTAACTTACTAGTGGCTGCCGTCTCCTGACAGCACAACCCCCGCTCCTTCCACTGTTCCCCCTCTTGGCCCGTTTGAGTTCCTTGAAAGAGTTAAGGAGTTCTTTTTCCTGCCACAGGTCATTTTCACATTTTTTGTCATGCATTTTATTTCATGAAGGAGGAGCTTGAGCATTCAAAGCTGAGACAGAAAAGGTATAACTACGCGTCTTGCCAACCCCAAACTAGATTTATTCTGTTCAAGGTTCATTACCAAGACCTTTTGGAAAGTTCAGAGATGGGAGGTTGAATTTGGAGAAGAATCCTTGCTTGAGATAAAACCCAGTGGTGGAGAGACACAGGAATCAAACTGTAAACTATCCAAGTTAGAAGAGACTTTTAGAATAAGCAAGTCTCATCAGCTCTTCTCTTTTATAGATGGGGAAACACAAGTCCAGAGACGGAAAGCGACTGATGCAATGTCACACAGCAATTCAGCGTAGGAGTTGAGGCCTAAACCCACTCCCCTTAGTCCCCATCTTGGGGCTTTCCACACACCACGGAAGAGGAAGAGGGGACAGCATTCTTTACCGTTGGGATGGGGGATTGGTGGTGTGGAATCTCCTTGGAATTGCGGCTTGTCCTCATTTCATGGAGTTGTACTCCAGCGGAGTTGTAAAGTTAAGAACTTTATAAACATTACCTTATTAAGGCTTCTTGAAAACCCAAAGTCACAGCTCCTCTGGGTCATGGGACATGCGTTGAGCATCCAGTGAACAAACAAAGGGTAACGTTACATTTTTCACTTCGTTTAGGAAACCTGGCTTCTAATTATAGGATTTGTTTAACAGTCCTGAATGGTTTATGAAGGCATGGATCAGCCTCCATCCTGAGGAGTGTCAGCCAGGGAGACATAGGCAGGGTGGAGTCAGGGAAGCAAGGAGCAAAGCAGCAAAGGGAGAGATGACAAGCAAGGTCAATTTAAGCCAAGGCCTAGGGGGCATGAATTTTCCCTAATCCCCCCAGCCAGGTTGCTCCCAGTTGGAAATTATCTCCAATAACCATTACCATAACCCTTTCATACAAGGCAAGGAATATGAATGAGCTCTAGGGCAAGCAGGTGAAACAAGGATCACATTACTGTTCAGTGCTCTTAGCATACCCCCTCCCCCTTCCGGGGACATGGGCTAGGGGCTGTCTCGAGCTCCTTGCTTATAGAAATAAATAACTTTATTTGAAGTAAGTTCTTTTTTAAAATCTTTATAAATTCTGTAAAATACTATTATATGAATATATTTATTTTCTTAACACAGAAATTAGAAAAGATAGAAGTAAAAGAGAAGTCTCTCATGTTATATATAACTAATAATATAATATAATATGTAACTAAGTCTCTGTGGTTAAGCTCACCATCTAAGGAAGCAAGGGGGTTATCTAAGGGGACTCTAGGGGTGGGGAAAGGGAAAGTCCCCCCCACTAATGTAGCCCAAGTCAGAGTACAGGGATCTTGCCAAGCTGCTCCCAGGCCAAGACACGAAAGGTCCAGCCCATCTACCATATAGCCATATTTCCCTCCTCACTCGGGCCTCCATTGCTCAGCCCAGGCCCCAGCCACTCAAGGAAACCCCCCAAACCCTCACCTTGTCCCAAATGTCCCAGTGCCTCAGTTCCTGAGTTAGCACACGTGCTCATGCACACATACACACACCCCTCTAAGTCCCTTGGACAACCCAGTTCTGTGATTTCTTAAAGCTAGGTTCATGGTTTCCAAAGTGGGGGGTCATTCAAAGCTCAGGGAAAGTATTAGGGTCTTCTGTTTTTTACTTCTCTCTTCTCTAATTTCTATTTTTTATTTTTTAAGAGAATATGATATATTAGTAAAATAGTACTTTACAGAATTTATAGAGATTTATTTTTAAAACAACTTACTTAAGGGGCACCTGGGTAGCTCTGTCAGTTAAGCAACCGACTCTTGATTTCGGTTCAGGTCATGATCTCAGGGTCATGAGCTCGAGCCCCGCATCGGGCTCCCAGCTCAGCAAGGAGTCTGCTTGACATTCTCTCTCTCCCTCTCCCTCTGCTCTTCCCCCCATGCTCTCTCACTCTCTCTCTCTCTCTAAAATAAATAAATAAATCTTTAAAAACAACTTACTTAAAATAAAATATATTTATTTAAAAAAACTGTTGTTTACTTCTAGGGTTTTATGATAAAAAATGTTGAGTTCCCCTGGACTAGGACTTGGAACTTAGTGTTCCTTAACTCTGGTAGAGTGAGGGGACCCCCAGCCTCCAGGATTTCGAGTCCTGCTTGCTCTCCTGAATTGGGAAACAAAAGTACCTCTCATTCTTTCTGATTCTTTCACATTCTGAGCAGCTTGGACATTTAGACACGTGAAGATAGCAAGTAAATAGTAAATTCATTATTAAACTATGGTAAATCCAGGATTTAAACCCAGGTCCGACGGGCTCCAGAGCCGTGCTGGATTCCACCCACTGTGGTGTGACACACTGATTAGTGACATATATCTGTCCCTACTTCCAGCCCCTCACTCAGTACTTTTGCACAGAGTAAGCATCAGACATGTTTACAAAACATTTACAAGGCCCAGGGCTGTGGGACCTACTGTTGGTAATATGGGGTCAACAGCATGAAAGGGGCAGAGGGCCAGTCCACCCTCCATGTCTCCTGTTGTCCCCTTAGTCAGCCCGCCACCTCTGGAGTCCTGTTGGTGTGGGACAGTTCGGGCTTTGCTTCTTTGTGTATCACCTGCTGGAAGCAGGAAGTTCCCTGAGGCAATGCTGGGGGGCAGGATGCACCTCCTTGGGTAGACTTCGGGTTTACTCATGTGCAAAGTGGGACAAAAAGTCTCACCTGTCTGCCTGCCTTGGGGATCCTTGGGAGGATCCACAGAGTACAGGACAGGGTCTAGGGCAGGGGCCATTGGGGGCAGGTGGTCTGGTAAAGAATAGTGCCGGGGGGCGCCTGGGTGGCTCAGTTGGTTAAGTGACTGCTTTCGACTCAGGTCGTGATCCCAGAGTCCTGGGATCGAGTCCCACATCGGGCTCCCAGCTCAGCAGGGAGCCTGCTTATCCCTCTGACCCTCTCCCCTCTCATGCTGTTTCTCTCCCTCTCTCTCTCAAATAAATAAATAAAATCTTAAAAAAAAAAAAAAAAAAAAAAAAGAATAGTGCCAGGGAAGGAGTGTTGTTCCAGTGGTCTCAGACCCCAGGGAGTGGGGATACAGGATCTCTACTGCCCAAGTCAAAAGATGGGCTGGTGATGGACTGGCAGCAGGGAAGCCTCCCCCAACCATCACCAAACACCCCAGAAGTACGTCCTCTCTCACCTCCCCCAAAAAACCAGGGTCAAATTGCTCACTCATGCCCTTTCAAAACAGGAAGGCAAGGGATGGAGACTCGGCAGTTCTGCGGACTGAGACTGGGAGGAACAGCAGGGGGGCAGGGGTACACCACCCAGTCTCAGAGGTGCTGAGAACCTCAGCCATTGGGCACGTCAGCCAAGTGACTGCCTTCTCCACGTCCAAATGTTACTTTTCTTTAATGTCCGGATCCAGTGGCTTTAGCTCCCTACCCACACTTTCAGCAGGTGCAGGGAATTCTCCACTATTGCTTGAGTTTCAGGGACGCTTAAGTTCCTCCTGAATTAGTCCTCACTTTGGCACGTCTGCTTCTCCAAGTCGCTGGCTCCTCACCTGAGCTCCTGTCTGTGCTCACACACACACGCACCCCGCACCACCAGGCGCCCTCTCCTTCGTCTTCCAAGCGCCATTCCTGGAAATGCAAGGCTGTAGAGGTAGCAGGCCTTTCACCGAACTGTTGGTGGAGGAAGGACAACTGACAGGGTGCGCAGGACATCACCCTTGGCTTTTCAAGCCCCTGTGTCGCTGTCATTACCCCAGGGACTTCTCACTGGCTTCATCTCTGCTCAGGTTCCAGGTTCCTCCCCCTTCGGAGCACATCCTCCCTCCCTGGCCCCGCAATCCTCCCCAGGGTCCCATCCCCCCATCCTCTCTCCCTGAGGCTGCCTGGAGAGAGGACACGCTGGTTACCACCTCTGTGGGGGGAGGGGGACTGGAGCAATATGTCGGAACCACAAACACGTAAGACTTTGGCTCCAGCAACAGCTCTTCTAGGCCTTCTTGTGCCAGAGACACCCCCAAGCAAAAACACCCCAAGTACCAGGACAGGCTTTGCAGCACTGTTGATACTAGCAAAGGATTGCAAACCTTCAGAACGCTCATCCCTACATTCACGCAGGACTGGTGGCCTGCAGGGGGGGCACATCCACCCCGTGGGCCCCTCTCCAGTCATTGAAAGAACCAGGCAGCCCTCTCTGTAATGATAGACTGCTGTATCCAAGATACGTGATTAAGGAAAGGAAGTCAGGTGCAGAACAGTGTGAATAGTGTGCTCCTATGTGTAAACAACATGTCAGGGCCGTAGATGCACGTATGTATGTGTGAACTTGCTCTCATCTGCATAGACCATCTCTGCAAGTATAAGCAAAACTTGGTAACAGAGATTTGCTCTGGCGAGGGAAGTAGGGGGATGAGTGGTTGGGCTTGGGAGGGCACTTAGGTTCTATGGTATGCCATTTAGACCTTTTTGATGGGCACAATGTGTAGATATTCCCTGTTCGAACAATAAATACCGGTTACTGTGTGATGTATATCATTTTGTCCCCTCCCTCTCCTCTGGGCTGGGCCCGGGGGGCATCGCCTTCCTGAAGCCATGAAGGTCACCTGAAGTGAGTCAGGTCTCACCCTGCCGAGGCGAGCAGCCTCATCCAGAGTGTCTCATTCTTTTCTCCTTCCCTTCCTCGGTAGCAAGTTGTCCAAGCCCTTTACTGTACAAACAGAAACCCTGAGGCCCAGCTTGTGAAAATCGTGTGCCCAATGTCACCTAGTAAGTCAGCCTCTGTGCAGCTCTGAATAGAGCCCCAGTGCTTTTGTTCATGTTGTTCCTTTTATTCCAAATGCTCTTTCCTATTTTCACTCTTCCAGTCCAACATCCTGCTTCCAAGAAGCTCCCCAGATTCCCAGACTGGATATGACCTCTAGGCATGCCTCGTGAACCCCCACAGTACTGTCCAAATTCCCTGCCTTCTCCATTAGCCAGCGCAAGCTCCTTGAGAGCCCCAGGCCTGGCCCAGTGCGAAGAACGGGAGTTTAATGTTGACGACCTTAATGGATGAATAGAAGCATTCATACATGCTTTTATTCATCCCTCTTCTGAAATCCTCCTGTGCTTCACCAAGACCTCTCATATCACTCAGCACTGTTTCCTTTACAACGTAATTAGTTCTGGGCATATTCGCAGTACCCATCTGTTAGAAGCACGCTATGAAGGCGCACACACGAGTTGTGTCTTCTTTCCACAGTGACAGCTTTATTCAATCATAAAGCGAGGCGAACATAATGATAAAGCAGGTTCAGGATTCCAAACTCAGTGACATTTCACTACGTGTTTAACTTGGCTTTTTACACATCACACAAAGCAAAGCACGATCCGAAGTCCCACAACAGACAAGATACAGCAAGGGTTAGGAAGTTATCGAACCCAATGGGAAGTCAGTGTGTGAGGGCACAGCCGGGACGAGGCCTCCATCTGTCTGGGGCAGCTCTCGGCACATGCTGCTTATCACGTCCGACCCGTGGAGGATCTCGGTTCTGTTCAGACATCAATCGGGCAGAGCCTTTGGCGGCGGCTGCCTTTTTGATGTGGTCAGATGTGAAAGGGTCAGCGTCTTGAAAGTCTGACAGTTTACTGCAAAAACTCTCCCTTTTTAAAGGGATTTAATCAGTCTTGAGGCTTTGCAGACATCCCCTGGTTCTGCGGGTCATCGGTTCTGAGTGTCGTCAGCCTGTGCCGGTTCCGGCGTATCTGGTCTTGGCTGCAACGCCCTTGGCTGCTGGGGTCACTGCTCGACATGAGTGACTCCAGCTTGCTCTGTACACCACCTTTCTCCCTCCTTCCCTCCCTCCCTCCCTTTCCCAGGATCCATCCTCAGAATGAGACAGAACCCAGGAATATTGTTTGAGTCCCTGGATCCAGCCATGCCTAAAGCGGAATCTACCTGTGGACTTTTCAGTCACATGAGCCAATGAATTCCCCTTTGTTTTGAAACCACTAAGAGTTGAGTTTTTTCCATCCCTCTCCATAAAAGAGTGTTGTGTGAAAACACCCTAAACTGTACCACACATGGTCTCATTCCCTTTCCACAACACTTTGTATACAATAGATACCTATATTTGCATGAGAACAAAAAGCACCAGACTCAGACCCAGACCCCGAGGATGGTGATGGAGCAGAGCAGTCCCACGCACCACAATCCCTCCCCTAAAGTTCTGTGGACCCTGCCCAAGTTCTGCCAGGTGGGCAGACAGTAATGACCCTGCTTACAGGTGGAGAAGCGTGGCTCCCAGTCACCCAGCAAGTTAATGGCATAGCTTGGAGGAGAACTTGGCCTCCTGGCTCCGTTGCCATCTAAATCATTTACCCATCATCAAAGGAGAATGTCGGGCTTGGCTTGCACACACACACAATAACCAGGACACAAAAGGGAAAAATGGTGGTGGCAGGAAATCGGTCATGGTTGGGAAGAGACAATTATCTTTTTTAAAATCCCAGGACAGAAAGAATAAAGAAGCAAATTTGAGTGGGACAACCTTGTAGAACAAATTTATGAATTACCAGTGTGTGGCCCCAGATTCTAGAGAGTGGTGATGACTGTGAACACTGCAGTGTTTGTTGAGTGAATTGTGGATGGCGGAAGGTTTTGATTAGCTGTGGCTGTCACCCAACAAGTCAGTAAGGCCAGGATCTGACTCCCATCTCCTGGTTTCTAAGGATAGTGCTGTTCTTAGTACCCCAGTTTCATGTGCTCAGTGGTGTGAATTTTACCAGCTGCAAAATGACCAGGACTGAGAAGGCAAGTGGAAGATCTTGGATTTAGGTGGGGGATATGGTGGAATGGCAGAGCACCCATTCCAGCCTACCCCTAGAGTACCTTCATTAATGCAGAATCTAATAAGCTAAAAACATTTCCCAGAGCTCCTAGAGTTCTAGATGAACGTCATATCTCTGCTTCTTCATTGTAGCTGATGTCAAGTACCATCCTGTGGGTTTTCTGCAGCAATCTTCTACCCTTTATGGGCTGAGTTGTATTCCCCCAAATTCTTAGGTTTGAGTTTTAACCCCCCAACATGGCAGAAATTGACCTTAATTGGAAATAGGGTCATTGCCGATGTAATTAGTTAAGATGAGGTCATACTGGAATAGAGTGAACCTTAATCAATATGACTAGTGCCCTTATGAAGAGGCGGAATTTGGAGACAGACACCCACAGGGAGAATGTCACATGAACATAAAGGCAGACAGCAGCCTGATGCATCTCAAGCCAAGGAACATCAAAGACTGCCAGCAAACCACCAGAAACTCTACGAGAGGCCGGGAACAGATTGTCCCTTGCAGCCTCCAGAAGGAGCCAACCCTGCCAACACCTTGCCCTTGGACTTCTAGCCTCCAGAATTTGAGACAATACGCTGTTGGTTCAGCCACCCAGCTCTGGTACTTTCTTACGGCAGCCCTAAGAAACTAATACAGGCAGTGTGCCCAATGGGCCCATGGATCTGTCTCTTGCTTCAACAGTGTTTAGACAGAACAGACCCAAGGATGCCCCTTCTTCCAGCCTCTGACCACCCTCCAACCTCTTTTCCAACCACAACCTTTGAGAACATCTTTACAGCCATCCTCTGTCTCTGGGACCAGCCAACACTGTATTTTGAGCTTAACTCCTTATTGCCAATGAACCATGAGCTTCCGAGAATTGTTCCACCAAGGTGGAGGCCACCGTCAACTGTCCGGTCAACATGCACCTGCAGGCCTCCTACACCTACCTCTCCCTGGGCTTCTACTTTGACCATGACGATGTGGCTCTGGATGCGGGCCACTTCTTCTATGAGCTAGCTGAGAAGTGCAAGGGCACCGAGCTCTTGAAGATGCAAAACCAGCACACTGGCTGTGCCCTCTTCCGGGACCTGCAGAAGCCATCCCAACATGCATGGATGCCATGGAAGCCCCATGGACCTGGAGGAAAATTTGAAGCAGGCCCTTCTGGAGCTGCATGCCTTGGGTTCTGCTGCACAGACCCCCTTTTCTGTGACCTGAAGAACCACTTCTTGGGTGGGGAGGTGAAACTCATCAAGAAGATGGTGACCGCCTGACCCACCTCTGCAGGCCGACAGGCCCCCAGGCGGGCTGGACGAGTATCTCTTCCACAGGCTCACCCTCAAGCATGACTAGGAGCCTCCAGAGCCCAGCGGCCTTGGAGGGGGCCCTCGGGCGTGCCCCTTCTGCCTGAGCCTCTCCCTGCAGCCCCTAGGCAGCTTTTAATCCACCCTGGAGCCCTCTCCCCAGCTGGAAACCAAATGGAAACATAAAGCTTTGGGGGGGAGGGGGGAGGAAGAAACTGGTAAAGGGCCTAATATAGAGCCCTTGCCGGCTTTGTGGGTAAGGAGGGGCAGCTGTGGAAGAGGTGAGGGTGGCTTCCTGACCCCTGCACTCATCTGCAACGGTGTGTCCTTCGAGCCCGCCGTGGAGCCGCCCTTTCGGAGCCCCTCGCTTCTGACAGCAGTGGCCGTAGGGACCGCCCTGGAGGGACAGCCCTGCGGTGTCAGCAGCGGAGTCCTTAACAGCCCTGCCGGAAGCTTCTTCAGCCTTCCTAACAACGGTTGGAGCGCCCAGTTCCCCGTAGTGACTTCCTTTCTGCTTGGATGAGCAGGAGTGGTTTCCTCAGCTGAACGCTGACTCGTCCTAATTCCCTGGACATTTCGCACCCTATTCAATTCCTGACCTTGCACAGCTCGCATTTGTAAGCTGTAACAAAAGAACGTTGTCAAAGACTCGTGTGCCTATACCCGTTGAACAGTAACCCCCCATTCCCCTCCAGCCCGCTCCGGGCAACCAAGATTCTACTCTCCATCTCGATGAATTTTTTTTTTAAGATTTTATTTATTCATTTGACAGAGAATGAAACAGTGAGAGAGGGAATACAAGCAGGGGGAGTGGGAGAGGGAGAAGCAGGCTTCCCGCTGAGCAGAGAGCCCGATGCGGGGCTCGATCCCAGGGTCCTGGGATCATGACCTGAGCTGAAGGCAGACGCTTAACGACTGAGCCACCCAGGCGCCCCTCGATGAATTTTCTATTCTAGGAATCTCACAGCATTTGCCCTTTTGGGTCTGACCTATTTCACTTAGCATAATGCGTTCAAGGTTCACCCATGTTGTTGCATGTACCAGAATTTTGTTCTTTTTAGTGGCTGAGTAATACTTCATTGTGCATATATGCCACATTGTATCTATCCTTTCGTCCACTGATGGGCACTGGGGTTGTTTTCACATTTTGGCTATTATGAATAATGCTGCTGTGAACATCAATGTACAAGTATCTAAGTATCTAGGGGTTATTACTACTACTACTATTATTATTATTGCCCTCCTAATGGATGTGAAGTGGTACTTCATTATAGTACACCATTTTACTGAAATGGGATTATACCATGTATTTTCATCTGTATTAGGATTTTTAACCTCGATAATACACTGAGGACAGCTGTCTGTGCAATGATGTCTTTGAGAAATGGGCTTAATTACCATTCTAAGTATCTCTTCACCGTTACTTTCCTCTCAGAATCAAACTCAATCAATGACACAAAAGTCTTATGCTCACCAAAGTGAGTCTTATGAAGCTTGATTTTTAACTCAAGGGTGATGGCCCTTTTCAATCCATGAATATCTCCCAACCAATCACCTCTGAGACATGCCTTTTGGGTCAGATGAGTATGAAGTTACGGCTAGGGGGTAGGGAAAGGTTGGGGTCATAGGATCTCTGGGCTGGAAAAGACTTACCATCCAGTCTCTGCTTGCATTCCTCTAGTGACAGAGAACTCATCACTTTACCGAGACAACTCATTAGCCCATTTCATCCTCGGGTAGGTCCACTGACTTAAAAAGTCCTTCTTATGTAGACATAAACTTTATCTCCCTGGAGGTCCCAATTGTACCACCTCAATCTCTTCCTTGATCACCTGTAGAGATAAGACAGCTCTTCCAGGTCCCATGGGTCTCCTGTTCTCTAAGCCCTTCACCGTCCTGGTTAGGATTCCCCTTGCCCCTAGCTGCACCCACCCTCTGAAGACACAGAACTCACCAAGCACACTCTCGTATCCACCTCCTAACAAGAAGCCCCTTTCCCCTCCCAGGATGCCTTACTCATACACACTAAGCCCAAGTCTCATTGACCTGTTTCCTCTGGGAGTGTGGGGATTTCAAGGCTGCTTTGCCACAGTCTGGAAAGAAAAGCCACTTCACAGAGTGGTTAATAAACATAAAGCACTCATAACTCCCAAGAGAAAGTATGAGAGGAAATAGAAACGGGTTTCAAAATGTCTGAGACAGATTTATAGAGACGAGTCTCAAATGGCTACCATTTAGTTAGGCTTTTAAAATATTGTGGTGCCGGGACTCCGCCTGTCCTAGGATCTGTCTCCAGGTCACTTCAATTCCTTGTCCTGACCTCTGGTGATGGACTTCCTGATAACAGGGCCTGCTGACTCCCAGGCAGCCAACTCACTGCTCAGCCAGACACAGGGTTCTCGGGTTTTGCAATGGTGGGTCTCTCTACAACTTACACTGGTAGTTGTTCTGTTTTTCTTTTCTGTCTTGATGAAAAATCTCTGATGCTTATACAGTAGCAGGATTCACAGAAGCAGAACTTAAGTTTTGCAGTCTCCAAAGAGGATTTTCCATAATTTTGATAGTTCTAAGGGGCTGGTTTTAGCTATACCCCGGGATCTGTTGGTGGTGCTTTGGAGTGATAAACTCGAACACTGAGCAGGGTGGGGAGGGAGGGTCACAAGCCTTCCTTGTCCGGGGATGGGCTTATGAAGGGAACCCATGTGCTTGGTCCGGGAAGGAAGGGGATGACATGAAAGGCATGGCAGTTCGGCCTGTATTGGGTCTGGTATCATAAACCTTAATAAATAGTACCAAACATCTACTGAGCACTCACAAGCTGGCACAGGCCTACCCCTTCCTAGCAGGGTCTCATTTCGTCTTTACAGCAACCTGGGAGGTAGGGACTGTTTCCTGCTCCATGCTACAGAGGAGGAAAGTGAAGTGCACAGGTGCAAAGAACTTTCCCAAGCTCATTCCCATCCACCCCCTCGGGAAGCAGCAGACGTAGTGCTGAGCTTAGTCTAAGTCTGATTCCAGAGCCTCTGCTTGACCCGTTCCCCCAGGCCTGCAGGTGCCCCCCCACCTGACCCCCATGGCAACACCGCAAGGCAGGCTTGACCCATTTCACAGAGGGGGAAAAGGAGGCTCAGAGCTGCAGGTAGAAAACTGTGCCCAGGCCTCCCAGCTAGGACGTGGCAAAGATGGGAGCAAGTGCACAGGCCTCCTGACATGACTGCATTCTTTCCTCAGAAGGAACAAGGCAGGGGTGAAGATTTTCCTACCAGATAAGGAGCCTCTGAAGGGCAGGGCTAGTGTCGGGCTCAGCACCCCACCCGCCTCAGGGACACTCAGCCACCCCACGCGGGACGGCACACAGCCGTGTGCTGGAGGGAATCCTGGCCCCGAGGAAGGAGACGGGCTGGGGCAGCGGTACCGGCCGGGGGTCTGGGAGCCTGAACGGGAATGTGAACGGACGTAGTTGGGGTCCAGCCAGTCTGGCCACAGACGGGAAGCTCTGAGCAACAAAGGCAGGGACGAGGTAGCCGTGCTTGCCACAGGGCACGACCAGCCGCCAGCAGGAGGCCTCCATGGGCCTCAAAGAGGCTATTCCCATGCTATGATGGAGGCCGCCCCGCGGAAGACTGCTTTCTCGCCATTCTTCGAGGGCACTGTGGGAGGCCTGGGGACACAGACCCTGTCTGGGGGTGGGCGTGGGGGGTCACACTCTCCTGGAAATGCTAGACAATGAGCAACTAAACCAAGAAACGTATAAAATCAGCACCATGCAAGGCAACCAGCAAGGGGAGTGGTAGAGGGGAATGCAGTGGCCAGGCAAAGCCTCTCCCAGACGTCACTTCTAAGCTGAGACCAGATGCTGGAGAAGGAGCGAGCTATGGAAAACTCTGGGGAGAGGGCACTTTTGGCAGAGAGAACTTGCAAGTGCAAAGTCCCGGGCATGAAAAATGCTAAGGAATCTATGGGAAGCATAATGAGAAAGGGGGCGTAGGGCGAGAGATGGGCATTTCTCACCATTGGGACAGTGGGGAAAGAGCCCCAGCAGGGAGAGCCTGGATCCAAGCTCCTACGCCATCACGGCCTCCTATGTGGCCGGACAGGCCCTTCCCCTCTGGGGCCCTGGACCTTCTTTGCACAATGATGGGGTTGGCCTATCAAGGTCCCAGCTTTCTGGAGAGGGAATTGAATTTTTCATGGTCTCCCGTCCTCTGCCATTCCCACCAGACCACTGGACCTCAGGAGCCAGGACTAGTGTCTTCCCCACCAGGGGTTCCCAGAAAAATCTCAGAACTCCCTCTCCAGTCCTGGGACACTAGGGTCGGGAAAGAGGAAGGAAATTCTCACACACAGCAAACTCCCAGGGAGTTTGCTCATGTTCCCAGGCTGACAACTGGCAACCCTCAGAACTCCGTCCCCCTTCCTCCTCCTCCTCCTCCTCCTCTCCCTGCCTCCCTCTCTCCCCCGGCCCCCCTTCTCGGGCTTAATGACTTCCACATGGGCCTCTGGCAGCTGGAGCCAAGCCTCCCAGCATTGTCTGAAATCTCCAAATTTAGAAGAAATATGAAAATTGTCAACCACTCCTTCCTTAGGGGGTAAAAGCAACATTCGGCACCGGGGGCAGGTCAAGGCGAGGCAGTCACGTGGCGGGCGCTCGGGCCAATGGGGGGCCCCGGGAAGACTCCGCACCGCCTCACCCCAACACCGGGCTCGCCTCTTCAGCTCATATAAGGTAAAAGGCAGAGGGGCCTCTGTGGCCAAGGAGCCGCGGGCAAGGGGCTAAGGGGAGGGGGGCCCCGTGCCAGCCATTTAAAAATGCCCCGTGGCAATGAGGGGTGGCAGAGGCCCGGTCAAGTTAGTTGAGAAGCAATGCCACCCCCAAGAATCCCCTAAATGGGCTGAGCCCCGTCTCCAGGCTGCAAGGAACCACACCTGGACCAGACCCCGGGAGAGGTAAGAACCAGTGGCAGACACGGGGTCTGCGAATGGGGGGGCATCTGGGGCATCCTCCCCAGGGAGACGCTATATCCAGGGGTCTGGTCCTTGCTCTCTTGCTGACCTGCTCTGTGCTTCCACCTTTCCGGGCCTCAGTTTCCCCATCTGCACAGGGGCTGGACTGGATGATCTCTAAGTGCCCGTCCTGCCCTGCCCTGCGGTCCTCTAGGCCGGGAGGACTCCTGGTGGCTGTGGTTAAATGGCGCTGGGAGCAGAGGGAGCGGCGGGTGGTAATGTCCTGCCGGCCGCCGGCCCCAACCTCACTGCCATGCCCAAGTCTGGGCCCGTCTGTCTCCCTGGCTTCTCCGGAGACACTGCTTCTTCCTTGTTCTGTGAGGTTTGATTTCACAGCTCTGAGAGCCTGGGGCTCCTGGCAAGGAAAACTGTTTTCAAATAAGGGTTTTAAGATGCAAAGCTGGAGGCAAAGCTATGTCCGCTCAGGCTCCAGGAGACAGACAGAGAGGCAGGCAGGCCAGGGTGCTGGCCGGGGGAGGGGGACATGCGGTCCAGCCCCAGCTCGGCCTCCCGCTGCCTGGCCCTGTGGCCTTGGGCAGGCACCCTGCCCTCTCTGGGCCATCTGGACCATGAAACCATTGGACAGTGTGGTCTCCATGTAGGATGTAGCTTCTTGAGCCCTATTGGAGCCTGAAAGACAGCCGGTGTCGGGAAGTTTCCCCTGGAGTCCCTGAGCTGAGTCTGCCCTTTGACCAGAGGCTCAGAGCCCAAGCAGATGCCTAAAGCCCATGGAAGCTCTCAGAGGCTGAGCCTCAAGTGACAGAAAGGAGCTAAATGGTCTCTGACTACAGGCTCGGCCAGGGGAGGACCAGCCCACAGGCCTAAGGCCTCAGGATGAGCCTGCCCCCAAACCCCCACCACTGCAGCCTCTGGTGGGGAAAGGGCTGATCTCTGGATCAGGAGGTGCAGGGCCTCAGAGTGGGATGAAGCTAGAACGGAGAGCAGAGGGTTTTAGGAGGGGTGACACGGCGTGGTGGGGGCCTCAGAGGAAGGCAGGAGACATGGGAAGCCGGGCTGTGTAGGGGTAGAGGCTAGGGATCAGCACTGGAAGGCGTGCAGACAACATGGCTCTTACGAACATGCTCTGGCCACATCTGGGGCCCAGAGCGGACACAATCCTCCAGCGCTAGCCCACCCAACACCCTCACCTGCCCCACTCTGGTCACATAAGGCCTGAGGCCATAATGGTCCAAAAGGAAACTCTGGAATCCAACTGCCTGGGTCCAATTCTGGCTTGTTTACATATCGGACAAGTGACCTTGGGCAAGTCACTTGCCATCCCTGAGCCTCAGCTTCCTCCTCTACAAAATGGGTCTGGTCTTAGTTCTAACACTGCTTGGTTATCATGGAGAGTGAGGGACATAGGCACACAAGATCAGGGTCAGTGGGGCTGGTGTTACGTTACCACCAGAGCCTCCTCCTCTTGAGGGGCAAGATGACCTTAGCTATGTTTAGAGAGAAGTAGGAGTGAGACCCAGACAGAGAGTGCTCAGAGTTGCTAAAGGGAGAACAGGGTCTGAAAAGGGGCAGGAGGCCTCAGTTCAAAGGTCAGAGATTAAGGGGCACAGAAGAGGGATCAGCTTGAGATGCCTAAAAGGCTAGGTGAGGTCTCCTCTCCTGCATTTACAGCACATTGTGTGGGCAATGTGTCCCTCAGGGTGAGTTCTGAGCCGCTGTATACTCATCCGCTGACAGGGAGTCCTGGGTGGGGCCCCAGAAATCTGCATTTCCAGCTCCCAGGAAAATTCCGACACACGTGGAGTTTTGAGAATGCTGGGCTGTCAAGCAGGCTGGGACCCTCGCAGACACAGCTGAAGCAACTGGATCCACCATGAGAGAGCGCTGCTCTAGGTCTCACAGAGAGATGATGACAGGGCGGGGACCGAGGCAGCCGCTCTGCTCAGCCCTGCGCTCCATGGTGGTGGTGCGGGTAGGAGAATTCTCTCGCGATTGTTACTTTCTGGGCATTCCCGAAGGCCTTTATGAGAATGCATTCACTTCATCATCACAACAACCCTGTGACGTAGATGTAATCATGATTCCCATGGTACAGATGAGGGAACTGAGGTGTAGAGGTGAAGTGGCTTTGCCTAAGGTCACACTGTCTTGTGCCACCTGCCCCAGCTGCTCTCTCCCTGGGGCTTTCCCATCCCCTGCCCTGCCCCTCGGCCACTCCACCCCAGAACTTCTTGCAGACCCTCCAAAGTACCTCATGAATGTACATGGAGGATTTTCTGGGAGCCAGGTACCAGGCTGAATGGCTTGTGGTATCATTTGGTCCTCCTAGGATTACCGAGAGGCAGGACTCAGCATCGCTCCCTTATCCCTAATTTATAGAGAAGTAAACCACTGGAGCTTACCCAAGGTCACATGACTAGAAAGTGGCAGAGGGGATGTGAACCCAGTCTGCAACTCCAAAATGTTTGCTCTTAGCCTGCCCACCACGACCCCTCTGAGGGCAGTGATGAGGAACCCCACTTCAGAGAGGAGATGAGGCTAAGGGGGTGACCTCGCCAGAACTTGCATCCAAGTGTTCTAGTTAGCTTCACGGCCACTGCTTTCCCTCCAGCCCCGGGGCTGTCCCAGGAAGGAAAAGGCCTTGCTTGTTGCTGGTCCCTAAGAACCACCCCGCAGCTCTTTGAGCAAAATCAGCCCTTACCCAGACTGGCCAGTTGTGGGGAATTGCTGGTACACATAGCCCTGAGGAATAGAAAGTTCCAGGCCCAGTGCGCCACAGACCCTCGGGGCTGTATCTGATTCCCTCAAGGAGCTAAGGAGAGGTCTCTGAGGTCCTCCCTGCTGGGCTACGCCTGGGCCCTGCCTCAACGGCAACTTTCCAAGTGAACGGTCCCCAGGGCTCAGGGCCATGGGGTCGTGCAAAAAACTGTGATAAAGGCTTTTTCTGACTGTTGTTATTATGACTATTTTTGTCCATGTCTCCCGGTGCCCAGGAGCCAGAGTTTCTCTGGAATCGATACCTAGAGAGAGAGATTGCTGGGTTCTGGGGTACCTGCCTGGCAACTTTACAGGAGAGTGCCATTTTATTTTCCAAAGTGGTTGAACCAAGTTACACTCCTACCAGCGGCATATGAACATCCCCCTCCTTGACCACACTTAAAATTGTCAGATTTCTTGAAGTATATATGTTAACACGTTTTATTTTCTCTATCAAATTTGTATAATAAAGAATGACAGGAGGGCACCTGGCTGGCCCAGTCAGTAGAGCATGCAATGCTTGATCTCAGGGTCGTGAGTTCAAGCCCCACGTTGGGCCTAGATCTTAAAAAAAAAAAAAAAAAAAGAATGAAAGGAAAAAACAAAAATGCTGTTCACCACTGTCCACATGGGTATCTAGAAATGTGCCCTGCATGCACCAAGTTGCAGAGCATCCGGAAGGCGCTGGGGCAGGAGCAGGCCCTGCCCACGTGGCCTGCCCCCCAGCCCGGCAGTAGGCAATATGCTCCAAGCAGAGGCCGCCTGCCAGATCATCTGCAGGAATTCGGGGGAAAGAGCCCATGGTGGCTGCCATCTCCTGACGGCCTGTCTAGACAGGCCCCACGGGGCTTCACCACGCATGCAAGAGCCCACAGAGCCGGCCCCCTCCCCGCTTGCGAAAGAGGCTTGTTGGCAGCCATGCTTCTCCACCAGAAACCCTGTGTGCAGTTCACAGCACACCTTCATGCACAGCACCAGTCACCCATCCTCATGGCCCATGGGGACCAACTCATCCAGGTCCCTTTTTGCTCAGATGAGGAAACCGAGGCCAACTCCTGAGCTAGGGGGCTTTCAGAGGTGGGGTGAAACTCTGTGCCCAGATGAAGAGGGGACCGGGGTGGCGGGCCAGAGGGCTGCCCGAGCAAGAGGCTGGTGGTCAAAGTGCCAAGTGGCAGTCAGGCCGCCTGGGTTTGAGTTCCAGATGTTCCTCGTAGCACCTGTGACATCGGGCATGCTAAGAATTCCTGTCTCGTCAGGGTATTGAGTTGTCTGGATTGAACAGGTTAAGACTCCTGAGACCCTCAGAATGGTGACTGGCGCACGGGAAGTGCTCGACAACAACTAACTGCTAACATGTGGTAACAGGGGTCCCCCCCATCCACAGGGGACACGTTCTGAGACCCCCAGTGGACGCCTGAAACCGCAGGTAGTGCTGAGCCCTACGTGTACGTTTTTCCCTATCCTTGCAAACCGTTGATAAGGTTTAACTTATACATGCGTCACAGTAAGAGATTAACGATAACTAATAGCGTTAGGCTAATTCAGAAGGTGGGTCATCTGCTTCGGGACAGCAGTTGACCACGAGTAACTGGAACTGTGGAGAAGCAGGGGGACTGCTCTACTAAAGGCAGCTTCTTCGGGAAGGAAGGAGGCGCCGTAGTGGGCTCCAACTCTTCTTTCCCCCAGGGGCATAAATGGCCCTTGTCCCTTCAAAAATAGCAGTTGCCATATACCAAGGCTTCCCAAGGGCCGGGCCCTTTGCCCAGCACTCTCTGAGGTAAGTACCATCCCCTCTCTGGGGACCCAGACGTTCAGAGAGATTTAGTCACATGCCCAAAGTCACAGAGCTTGTAGGAGGCCAAGCTAGAGCTCAAACCCAGGTCTGGCTGACCCCAGAACCCATGCACCATACCCCAGCATTGCCCCAGTGAGTCTGGGGGCAAGAGCTGGTTCTGGTTCCAGCTGGTCTAATAGGACCAACTCTCAGCATTTGGAAAGGGGACCAGTGGAAGCCCGTGCCTCCTTCTCGATTAAGTAAGGGGATAGACAGAGCTCTCCCTCCCCACACTTGCTCAAAAGTGCAAACCTCAACCAAACAATCCTTCTTGCCAACGAGCACCCCTTAGTGTGGGCTGAGTACCCTTGGGGGCCGCATCAGTCCTGGGTGCCCCCGACCCAGCACAGCCCATCAGAGATTTGAGGAGAGCAGGGAGCTAGACCAAGGCTGGAAGAAACCGCCTCACCCTGGCTCCTCGTCAAGTGCCCATAACGGCCACAAGCCCAAGTCCCCTCCTGAATGGCCCTCCTCTGCCCCCAAGCCATGCCCCAAGGGAGATGGAAAAGCCCCAAAGTGGGAAATACACTGGACCCTGTGAGCTTAACAGGGACCCCGCTCAGCTGCCACTAGCTTCCACCCCATGCCATCCTCCTCCTCCTCCTCATTCAGGCAAACAGGGATGCTGAGATGGCATCTGTAGTGGCCATGGCACCCCCCTAGGTGGTCTATCAGGCTCGAGAGCCACTAGCCAGTCTACCTGGAGAGTGCCAGACCTCGAGCATGTGACCCGACAATCCCATTGAGTCCAAGCGTGTTTGCTGAGATAAGCTGGAACAAGATGGGGAGAAAGGGAAAGACTCAGGCTAAGACTCTGACCCCAGCTCTGTAGCCAACACACTCGGGTAAGTTCCTCTGTCCCTGTGGGCCCTTCGGGCTGTGATGGTCCATGATTTGGGATGGAAGGGAGATAGCTCGGGTCATCCCACGTATGATGGCAGCTCCCCAGGCTCTCAGGGAGAGAAAATCTGGGGCAGAGGTGGTCAGAGCTGCAGGGGCATGCTTTGGATAGACAGAGAAGAAAGCAGAAGGCTTTCCAGGTAGAGAGTTCTGTGTACGAAGGTATGGAAACAGGACTGGAAGGACACTTTCAGAACAACAAACAAGCCAGTTTGGCTGGAAGAGAGGGTAGGTCTAGCAGCTCGGTGAGACTTGAGGCTGGCAAAGTGGGGAAGGTTTGGCCGTGGAGTGGATTGAACAGCCTGCAACCAAAGCCGAATTGAGTGGTAGAAGTCCTTGTTGGTACCTGTCTCTGGGAGGGAGTCCCTTTCTTTACCTAGCCTGTTTGTCTCCTTGCCCCACACCACCAGGCCAAAAGCCCCAGTGCAGGGAACAGACCTGGGGATTTGGGCACTGGTGACTCTGAGACGTCAAATCATGGGACAGGAGACCTCAGGGTGGGGTCAGGAGGCGTAGGAAGGCCAAGGGCGGTAGTCACCATCTGTAAACCTCAGAAGAGTTTTCTAGGGAACAGGAACTTGTTCCTTATAGCCCTAAAGGACGGGGCATGCAGCCCCAGAGAGGCCGACGTCAGTGAGATATTAGGAAGGAGTCTCCAATAGTCTGTCCAAAGGAAGATAAGGTGATTGGGAAACAGTGAGCTCCCCATCACCAGAGGTATGCAAGCTTAGCACAGACACTGTGGAGAGAAATCAAACATTAAAGGAGTATGGGCCTTATGGCCTTTCCCACCACTAGCCTGGGTCTTCACATCACAGCCCTAGCTGCCTTGGGACAAGCCTCCGGGACTGAGCTCCCCTGCCTCCTGGATGTCAAATTCCCAGCTAGGCATGACATCAGTTCTGCCCTGACTTCACAAGGGCTCTCGAGGGACCTTCCTCCCTCCCATTTCCTTTCACCCCACTGCTGCTTTTTGCCCTTCCCAGGGAGTGCCAGGACTGACCAGGGAGACCTGGAGCCTGGTTGTAAGACTGGGTCCCCGGGGAACACTCAGCCGATGGCCTTCCACCCCGGCAGGAAAGAGGCAGAGGGGGCCAGGGTCCCTGGGAGCTCTGTTCACACGCCCCAGAGAGTCTACATGGAAATTCCAGGAGGGTCACAGGGAAGCTTCCAATTTAGAACAAGATACTTTATTTTTGTCCCCCTTCCTTTCCTGTCCCTCCTCTCCCCCAGCAGTGGGTGGGGGTGTTGCACAAGGCTGGACGAGGAAAGCAAGCCTCCTCTTTGGGCTGAGTCACAGAAAGAATGAGTGGGGAGAGATGGGGTGTGGGCAGATGGGAAGGTAGACGGCCATGTGGGAAAGAGGAGAGGGAGGGGCAGAGTCAAGGGGATAGCCAGGCCTGGCCAGTGTCCTGGGCGGTGAGCACGAGGCATGCCTGGACACTCAAGACCAGAGCTCCGTGAGCTATGGGTTCAAGCTGGGGTCAGAGAATCAGCCCGGGTTCCCAGAATAGATAAAAGATCTCAGGATTGGGGCCCCCCGGAACCTTGGGCACCGGGTCCCCACCTCAGTGGACCATAAAGCTATGAAGCACTGCTAGATCCATCTTATTCACCCTGGTGATCCTGGCAGATGCTTAGTAATAATTCCCAGTGTTGAATTTTAATTTTCGTGTCATAATCCTGTTAGAGCTAAAAGGGACCTTCAAGAGCACCAGGCCCCCTCCTCGTGTTACAGATGCAAAACCTTGAGGCCACCGGCAGGGAGGGACTTGCCCAAGATCACACGGCCAGAGTGGCTGCCCAGCCCTGTGCATCCTTCTCTGCCTCTTCCCTGCCTCTCTCCAGAGGGATGGTCCTCAAAGCCAAGGGAAGGGGTCAGAGGAGAGGCAGGTGTCCCACGAGGACGTAACTATCTCCAAAAAGGAGCCAAAAGATGATGGTGTGTTTTGAGTTCTGGCTGCTCTGCCCAGGAAGGCCCTTTTCCTGGCCAGAGAGAATCCCCCAAATTGTTGGCTGCTGCAGATGGGAGGCCTCCTGCAGAGGAAAGAGCCCAAGGCTGGGAGGGGAAGCCCTTGGTTCTATTCTTGGCTCTGCCCCAACCCTCCACATAACTTTGAGCATGACCATGAGCATGAGGCCTTTTCTAGTCTCAGTGTGTCCAGTGAGGGGCTGGCCCTACCAGCTTAAACAGTCAGAGGATCCATCCATGATCTGCCTCAGTCTCCCGTGAGGCCTCGTCTCTCTCTGTCCTGGTCCATCTGAGCTTTTGCTTCAGCGCAGGAAGTAGGTCAGGCACAGGAAGAAAATAGCAGCCTACAGATTCCCCTCTGCCTGGGGGCAGCATATTCTACGCCCGAGCTCTGCCGTCCAGCCTTGGAATTCCCAGAGAGGCAAAAAGCTAAGAAGGCCCTTAAGATTACCTCAGTGAGAGGATCTGAGACCAGAGAGGTTCAGCAGATCGCTCAAGGTCACACAGCAAACCATGTGCCAACAGGGAAGTGGGTCTTGGGTCTCCTGATGACCGGGCCAGTACTCTGTCCACTAACCACATTACCCTTTAGAATAATGAGCAGGGAAGCCATCCTCATGTGAGCCTGGGACCTATTTACCTTGACACCTCAAATGTCCACACAGGGAACCTACAGTCTCTTCCCTTCTCTGGGATACAGTTTCTTCTAAAAACAGGGAGATGGGGTGGACCAGATGTCTCTATAAGCCCTTCCACCCCCATCACTAGGGCTCCACCAGGACCCCAGAGCTTTCCAGTGTGGTCACCTCAGCCCTTGCTTCACAGAGGATGGAGCTACCCAGGCCAGGACATCCCACCAAGTCACAACCCCCACCCAGACTGTCCCACTCCAGACCCCAGGGCTGGGCTTCGTCCAGAACTACAGGCTCTGGCCCAGCTCCCCCTCTGAGGATCTGAATTTTTCTTACCATAAAAGGGCAAGCGTGCCTCTCTCCCGTCCCTGCTGCCAGCCCCGCTGGGGGAAAGGCTGAGCTATTTTTAGAAAACTCAAGGGTTTGCTCCTGAACTCAAGATGGAGTTTGTCTTAGCCTACAGCCGGGGAGCCCCTTCTCCATTTCCCTCGTCCACCTCCTCTCCCTCTTTCCCCCCTTCTCACCCCTCACCCCTCTTCCCTCACTTTCTTCCCCTCCCTGACTCTCTCCCTCTTGCCCTCACTATCGGCCAATCTCTCCTCCTTTGTTTCTCCTCCCTGAGATTCTTCTCCCCAATCTCAGAGCCAGCTCCCCTCCCCCCAACTCCCTCCTTCAGATCTGGCTTTGGGAGGATGGAGAAAGTAACACATCTCACCCCCATCCCCTTCTTAAACACTATTTACAACATAAATTCCAAACATCCGCCATCTGGTTCTGGGAAGGGCCAAAAGATATTTAGAAAAGGAAGTCATGATTATTCCATCTTCAAAGCCAAAGGAACTTAAAGGACCCCTCTCTCCCGCCTTCCTCCCAGGGCCTCTTTGTTAAGATCTAACTGATTAGGATCCCTCAGTGAGTAGAAATGGTCAGTCCCAGCTGGGCCTCTGACTGCATCACTTTGAGCTGGTTGCTTCTCCTCTCCGTGCCTCAGTTTCCCTATCTGAGCAGTGGGTGCACGACTAGAGTGCCTCCAGCGCTAATGTCCTGAGACTTTGAGTCCTGCTGCAGAAAATCACCTGGGTCCAGGTCCCTGGGGCCTGCTCTGAGCTGAGCAGTAGGGTGGGATAGGGGGAGAAGGAGTGAGAGGCAGCTGGAAGCATTCCAGCCTCAACCCTTGATGCCCCTCCTCTCTCATTCCATGGACATCCATGCAGATCTTCCTTCACACTGACACTAACACCGAAGGAGGGCTTGGGGTTGAGCCATCCCCCCTATCTACCTAGCCGTGGAGCCCAGACCCCTCCCCACTACATCACAGTGAGGCCCAGAGAGGGGAAGGCACTTGTCCACAGTCCCACAGCCGGGCTACAGGTGACCTGCTATCTAACCTGCTGCTCTTTCCATCCAACACATTCCAGAAGAAACCAGCATTTGTATTATCCAAAAAGCATCACTCAGTCTCCGCACACTAGGACCCTGGAGGTCCCAGTTCTTTGCAAAATGGACAGGACAGAAGGGAGAACTATTCCCTTTATCATGTTTCTTTGTGTGTTTTTTAAACAGACAGCATGCAAGGGAGAAATACCGTGGACAAGAGGCACAATAACAACCAAAATAAGAAGTCTCCTAGCTTCTGGAGACACGCAGCCTTGCCAGGGCCCACACGCCTCCACCTACGCTGAAAAATGCTTTCTCTGCTCACAACCCCCTTTCCATAAAAACGAACACAGGCCTGACAAAATGCCATGAGACACTGACTCAGGTCGTCGCTCTGT
The DNA here is from genome assembly GCF_004348235.1 of Phoca vitulina. Lineage (NCBI taxonomy): Eukaryota > Metazoa > Chordata > Mammalia > Carnivora > Phocidae > Phoca > Phoca vitulina. The sequence continues at coordinate 2,664,215 of NW_022589786.1, forward strand.
AAAAATGGTAGCAGGAATGGTCCAGTCTCATACGGGGAGCCGTGGAAATGCATGTCAGGCTGCCTGATGCCGGTCCTGGACCTGACACTCACTAGTCGCGGGACCTTGAGGGAGCGCTGTAACCTCTGGGAGCCTCAGTTTCTTCATCTGTAAAATGGGAATGACAAAAGTAGCTAGCTCCTAAGTGACTGGGAGAAAGCCTCTGTACAGGAAAGTACCTGGCAAGTGTGAAGCACATTGAAAGCTATTGTTATGATTACAGCATGTCCCAGTGTAAGTCACCCTACGTGGTGGCTATTGTCACTGTCACTGTGTGTCCCTCTCTGTGTTCTCACTGGAAGGTCAGGGTGTAGGAGAGGCATGGGGATCCTCTGCACCCCCTCCCGGAGCCTGAGCACCTCGAAACCGTCCTGGTCTTCTGGGCCGGGCAGGTGGGGGCCCCTTTCCTCTCCCTGTCCTCCTGTTTTTCTCCATCACTCTCCATTCAGCCTTAAACTGCATTCCCAGGGCTGGCTCAAAAGTCCTCAGCAGCCGTCTTCCCTGGGGAGGAAGTAGGGAGCGTGTGAGGCTAGTGAACTCAGCTGGGGTGTCAAAGGGGTGAGAGGGCGTCCTGGGAACAGAGGCCCAGAGAAGCCGCATAACAGAGGGGCCATGGAACGGGGCCCCACACGGTAGCTCCCACTCCAGCTTCCACATCTTCTCTGGATGCCTCTCTGGACCTTTGCCCTCATCCTTCCTGCTTCCCTTTCTCCCATGCCTATGCCTCGCTGTGGGTCCAGCCCTGGGCTCCTAATGGAAATCGCAGCCATTTACGTAGGCTCACTACGTGCCACCAACTGAGCTTGCACTTGACATCAACTTCATCTGACCTTCACAGACAAGCCTGACGTCGGGGACCACGTTCAGAGAGGTGAAGCCACCAGCTCTCGATCACCTAGCTAGAAAGAGCTGGGGGCGAGATTCAGTGCAGATCTGCCTGCCTCCGGAGCCTGTCCGTTCTGTTCTTTGCAAATTTATGTTGGAAACCCCAGGACCCTAGAGCCCAAGGAGAGCACAGGCTGTAGGACATGCACACGCATGAGGGACCCAAGGAAGGGGACCTGAGGGCAGGGAGGCCTCTCCAGACAGAACCGACTGCGGCCGTGGGTTCGTGTGCCTGCACGGAGCCCGACCTCAGCCCTCTCCCACTGTGGTGCCATCTGGCTCACAGATGTGGCCCATTCCCAGGCCCTCGTGTCCCCTGGAAAGGAGCAAGGCCAGCAGAGGGCACAGTGGCTTTTGCAATGACCGGAACGATGTGAGCTTTGTTTTGGGGTCATGCAGCAGGCCGCCGCTCAGGCTCAGGAGACAGCTGGATGGAGCGTGAGCCGCCCTGGGGTCAAGCTTGGCTCTGGTTCTTGCCAGCAGATGATGGGCCCGGGCGCGTTGCAGAGCCGCTCGGAAGCTCAGTTAAGCGGGGAGGTTGGTCCTGCCTCTGGCGGTGGTTGGGAGCGTACCTGCAGTTACGGAAGGAAGCCTTTGCGGGGTGAAAGCCTTGTACGGCTGGAAGCGGTCACAGGTGGCCCCAGGGGCTGTCCCTTCGGCCTTGGCCACCGTGTTAACCCCAAGTTTTGACCTACCCCTAATTGGCTCCTTTCTGATGTGTGAGGCCGGAGGTGGAGCCATTCGTCAGAGGGGCCTCTGGAAAACTTCCTTCCAGACCCATTCTTTCGCGATGGGGCCTTAGTGTGCTGGGAAGGCAAAACGGCCCCTCCTGCTCTCGGAGCTTCTTGCTGCTCAGAAGACTCCCTTTGAAAGCCAGGCAGGCAAAGCGGGCGCAGTGGCTGCCTAGGGCCCGAGGAGCAGGCTCTTTGGGGCCTGGAAGATCCCAGCAGTTTCAGCCTGAGGCTTCTGAGGACCCAGCAGGAGGCCAGGCCCATCCTCAGGCCCTTGGAGCCCGGAAACCCAATCAGGAGCCCCCCAGAGGCCAGGGCTCTGGCCACAGGGCACCCCAGCATCCTTCTGAGAGGCGGTATCTTTGTTTCTTGCAGGCAAGGGCGCTGGCTGTGGAAGCCCCTCCTACAACCCTGACATGGGAGGAACAAGCCCCCCAGAGAGGGCCCTCCTGAGGACAGGGAGGAGGACAGGCAGCAGGGGCCCTGAGAACAGAGCTGTGCCTCCCGCCCCCACCTGGCGCCCACACCCCCCCACAGCCCCACCCCTGCCGCTCGAGGCTCAGGCAGGAGCCCCGCTCCTCAGGACACATTCGCCATCCCAACCCTCAGAATGACCGAGAAACCAGGTCTTGGGAGTGGGAACAGTTGAAGGAAGGCCCCTGCTGATGGAAGGGGTGCAGGCAATTCAGGGCGGCGAGGTGTGGGTTGTAGGTGAAAAGAATTGGGGTCACAGAAGAGAAAACCAACCGGGAGGCAAAAATCCACCCCACCCCAGGCTCCCTACAAGCCAGCAAGGCAAAGCCTGTGTGCCACAGAGAATAACAGATTTGGGGGACACGTGGAGAATGACAGCAATCTTCCCTGGAAAGGAGTAGACAGGGTCGGGCTCTAGGAACAGGTGGACTTGGGGTTGGTGAGCCTGGTGATTATAGAAACAGCTCCCGGGGCTTAGGAAGGGTCTGGGAGCTCAGGCTGGGGCCGGGGGGTGGGGGTGCAGCGCTGGGCACACAGTGGGGCTCAAGAAACCATAGCAGTTTGGTTTTTTTTTTTTTCCCCTACCCATCACTTGCTTCTACACTTGCCAATTCCAGTTCCCTGCACATGGAGCAGGCAGGGTGAGGTACGGGGCTCCATAAGACAAGTAGAGAAACTGAGGCACAGGGAAATAAAGGAACTCCCTCTCACGGACCGTCAGTTGCGGCACGGGGTTCTGGCACCAGATCTCATGAGGATGGAAAGAGCAGACGAGGATCTGATGGTGGGAGGAGGACGAAGGGCTCTGGCAAGAAGCTGACAGTCCAGGACAGGTGACGAGGCCCAGGCCTGGCTTACATAATACAGCACACCTGCTCACCGCTGCATGGCCCACACGTGCGAGCCAACATGTGCTCCGGCGCAGCGTGCACACCCGCCCTCGCTCGCGGGCCAACGAGCCTCAGAGCCTGGGTCTAAACAAATTGGATTAGGAGGGCTGCAGGCCCCTCGCTCCCCCCAACACACACACACACTGTCCAGCCCCGACACTGAGCAGGCCTGCAGAGCTGCCAGCCCCGGAGACCTGCCCCGGGGCCTCAGGAAGAGGGCCGGGGTCTGAGAGGATGCCAGGATGATGGATGGGCCAGCTCAAGAGCACACAGGATGTCGGTGCTTGTGCAAGGCTCATTTCTGAGCCGTTCCCAGCAACCCACCCCCGCCTCCCCTCCCGCAGCCTCTCCCACGATCGATCGCTGCCGCCAGGGCCCAGAGCCCGGGCCCCGAGCGGATCCACCGTCATCCCTCAGTCCCACAGCTGGGCAAGTGAGAACTGCTCAGCTTGGGAGACAATGGCCTGGGGACGAGACACAGGCAGGCACTTCACAGGGAAAAGGAGCTTAGGAACAGAGAGACAATGCCAGCTATAAAAGTGACATCTCTGTGCTTTCTCACCCACTGTTTTGCTCAATCCTCAGAGTGGGCCTGGGAGTTGGGAGATGATGCCCATAGCACAGATGTGACTACGAGTGATTCCAGAACTTCCCTTTCCTGAGCCCCGAGTCTGCTACAGCCCTGTGTGGGGTGCTGGGGGCACCTGAACAGAGCAGCTTCCTCTCGGGCTTGGGCCCTGGGCACTGGGGCCCCACCCAGTCTTCCAGGGGAGCAGGGCCAGAGATGCCTTTTCCGTATGGCACATGTGATTGGCTGAATATCATCACTGAGAGTAGCCTTAGCAGTCAGCCCATCAGAACGCAGACCCTGAAGTCGGCCCCAAGTTCAAACCCTGCCTTGCTCCCTGTCTAGCTGTGGTGGTCCAGCTAGCCTCTCCAAGCCTGGTTTCCTTTCTGTGAAATGGAGGTACAAAAGCTCGCCCTTTGTGGGGCTCACTGTGAGGATTAATGAGTATTTCGCCAAACCCCCATTTGACACAGAAAGAAACAGAGGCAGAAGAGGGAAAGGGCTTGGCCAAGGTCACACAGTGAGTTGGGGATAAAGTCGGGACCAGGTTGAGACCCCACTCCCCCACCCCTCCTCCCAGTATAAATCCTCCCCGCTGGCTCCACCCCAAGTAGCCCAGAGGCCATGACAGGCGGCCAGCCTATATAGACCACCCTGGGGACATGTCCTGGGGCCCTCCCTCCACCTTCAGCCCTGCCCTGGCCTCCGCAGCACCAGAGTCCCAGGTGACCAGCAGTGGCCCCCAGCCCTCAGTGGTGGTGGAGGGTGGGGGAGCGCAGTGACGGGCTCCCAGCCCAGAGCAGCCTGGCCATATAAGGGAAGGAGCCAAGGAGGCCTCCTCACTCAGGCCTGGCGAGAAAACCCAGACAGCCGCTGTTTATTTTCTCCTTCCCAGCCTCCCGGAGCTTCCCAGGAAGACAGAGGTTCCCCCCGGCTGGGCTCAGCGATATTTCCTGAGGACAGTGGGGAGCAGGGAGGGGAAATTGGCCCATTCTCTGGGAGCCACCCCCCAGACTGCCACCAGCCAGCACCAGGTAAGAATCTGCCCTATAAGAGTCCAAGGCCACTGTTCAACCGTCTCCTTTGACAGAGGGGAAATGGAGCCACAAAGAGGGGAAGTGCCTGGGAGAAGTGATCACACCAGTTGGTGATAGAACTCGGGTCTCCCAAGTGGCCCCCTGTCTCCCGACTGGGGAACAAGAGTAAGAAGGAGCCTCTCATGGAGCAAGTAGACTAGGAAGGCTACCAAACCCCTTCTCCTTTGAAGACCAGGTGTCAGGGCCAGCACTGTCTGCCTGCTGGGCAAGTAAGAAAGACTCAAGGGAAGAGTTCCCAGGGCTAAGAGAGCCAAGAGGACACCCTTCCTGCATCTCTGCCCCTCCTCCCAGGCCACCAGCACCTCCTCCAGGAAGCCCTCCCAGCTTCCCCCTGGGACAGGAACCTCTTTGTCCTCTAAGACCTTGGCAGCCCTTTCTCAGGCTCTCTCTTGTGCCACTTGGGTCTGCCCACTATTCACCTTGCCAGGGACATTTTCCTTCCATCTCAGTCTGATTGCGCTCCTCCAGGGCAAGGACGCAGTCAGGTTCAGTCCCACCTCCCCTTAGCAGGTAGAAGACGCCCTAGGTTTGCTGAATGTTCAGGTAAAATGGTTAGACCCTGTTCCAAACCCAAAGGATTGGTGAAGTGACTGGGGAAAGAAACATTCAGCATAGAGTTTAAAATGAGGGCGCCGGGGCTGGCTGTTCTGAGTTAGGAACCCAGCTCAGCTCCTAACTCCATGGCCTTGCAAAATTCCCTTCCCACAGGGCCTTGGGGACACAAGGGCATTAGCACGATTAAAACAGTCAATAAACAACTGTTCTTATGACAGTCAGCAGCAGCAGATTTTTTTCTAGATACAAGGGAACAGAACGACACAGCCTATAGCCAGAGGAGAGGGAGGCAAATAGATTCCCCCGGTCAAAGGCTGCTCATCAAGCCCCTGTCCCTGCGTCAGAGTTTCTCCCACAGGAACATGGGGCTGCCTCCCATCTCCTTCCCGCCTCCACACCCAGGAGAGGCACCATCTTCGCAGCAGTATTCGGAGCTGGGTGGGCTGTGCTGGAAATAGCCCGCGACTCCCCTGCTTCAGCCGGCGGTGCCGGTGGGAGCATCCTCGCTCCATGCTGGCCCTCCACGGGGCGGTGGGGACCTCGGCCCAGCAGCCTCACCAGCCGCGCTGAAGGCTAACGGCCACGGGGCGCCGCTTCCCGCACCGCGGCCGCTCAGATACCCCCTCTCGTATTTTTGCCCTCTCTGCAACCAGTCACAGCATCTGTACATTTAAGATGAGTCATTCGCACGTTTGTACATTTGTACTGTCCGTGAACACCCGTAACACTGCCCATCGTGAGGGGATGAAGGTAAGAAGAAATGGAACGAAAATGGAACAGTTCCTACAGGAGAATTCCACATTAGAGAAAGGCATTTCTTTGGCTGGGAATACCTCAGGAAGGGGCTGTCCCACTCAGGAGGCCACGGGGACTGACCTGCCCCAACTGGCAGACCTGAGAGAGAGACACTCTTCGGATCAAGGCCAGATTTCGGATTTCTGGGAGAGGCGTAAGAGATGCTTTTTTTTTTTTTTTCCAAGGAGGTGGTTTTGTTTGTTTGTTTGTTTGGGTTTTGTTTTTGGTTTTGTTTGGCTTTGTTTTTGCTTTCTTCCAGCCCTAAGGAAAGCCTACCCATCCCCCTTAGGCCTTCAGAGATCTCTGAAGGTATCTGTCATCCATTATCACGGCCACTGCAGTAATCTGGCAAAGCAGGAAGGTCCTCCAAGGGTACCCTGAGAACTTGGGGGGGCAGGAGGAACAGAGGGAGCTCTGCCTGCTCACTCAGAGAGGTTCCCACCCAAGCCAGGTCTCCAGAGGAAAATGAATTATCGACATGGGCCATTCAATCATCCAGCCAATGGCATTCCCTGGGGCCCATCAGCATGTCCAAAGACCTCAGCAAGGCCCAAGAACACCCCCAAATTAACAAATGTGGGCGCTATCCCCAGGGAACCGCATACTAGCCCAGTCAGACCCTGATGCAGATAGTTCTGACGCTGGAGAGAATGAGTTTGAGGAAAGTAATTCAGCCATTCAAGCAACGCTTATTGAGCGTCTACACGGCCAGAAGCTGCTTTCAGGAGTGAGCACAGCCAGCCGTGTCCCTTCCCTCATGGGTGGGCCATGCAGCCCACAGGTGGGGTGCAGGGTTAGAAAGAGGGCACAGCATGCGTGAAGACGTGGACCGGGGTGTCCTGATGTCTGAGGAAGTCGAGGAGGGCTTCCCAGAAAAGGTGGCCTTTTGAGTAGACTCTTAAGCCCACTAAGAGGAGACCAGCAGGGGGCGCAAGGAGGAGCAACACAGCTCCTGGGAGCCCAGAGGTGGTGGGCACAGAAGAAGAGGAAGAGGCCTCGTGGTCTTTGGTGAGGGTTTCAGAAATGAGCTGGAAGGAAGGCGAGCACTTTCAGGATCTTATGCATGGAAGAGATATGACCACATTTACATTTGAAAAATCACTCCGGAAGGATGTCTGGGAAGGATGGGTTGGGAAGGATGGGTGGGAAGTTGGGGGGCAGGGGGATTGGAAGCAGGGAGACCAGGTAGGAGGCCAAGGCTAATGTTTGATGGTGTAAACTATCAAGTACCATGAATGTGCTGTTTGGCTCGAGGTTACGGAGCATAAAGGTGGGGCATGGGGTCACCATATAAGGTGAGTCCATTTATTGGAATGTCTAGAGTAGGCTGCTCTCGAGACAGAAAGCAGTCTGCCCAGAGCCAGGGCGGATGGGAGGTGGGAGGGGCTGAATGATAAGAGGTCTCTTGCTGGGGTGATGAAGTGTTCTAAAATTGATTGTGGCGGTGCTTGCACAACTCCGTGAATGTATTAAAAACCATTTCATTGTACACTTTAAGTGAGGGGGGGATTACATCTCCATAAAGCTGGTTTTTAGCAAAAGGAAAGAAAAAGGAGGTGGAGGGTTGGTCCCAGAGGGCTGGGAAGCCAGGCTGAGTACAGGAGGGAAACACAGTGGGGTGGGGGCAGTTACAGCAGTCTGGGGTGGGGGGCGGGCTGCGCAGTGGACTGCGGCCCCGCTGACGCCCCCTCTCCTGCCTAGGGCGGAACCCCGACAGCAGCTCCTGGCTCCAAGCCGCACCCTGTCTCCCAGCCTGAGGTGCAGTGCTGCATCTCTGGTCAGTTGGGAGTCTGAGATGAAGCACTGTAGCTCGGGAAGGGAGAAGTTGTTCTGCAGCCATCAGCCTGGACATGGTAAGTGGTGGCGGTGCTTGGGGACACTGGGAAGGATGGGAGCGTTTCCAGTGTCCGTGCGGTCGGCCGAGGAAGTTTCTGGACTCAAGTCCTACCCGTGCCACGATCGGCTTCATGATACTTGGCCAAATCCTGACTCCTCCGTGCACCCCGGTAACAGAGGTGTTGGGGCATTCGGTGGTGGCCAGTGCCCTGCCTCTGCTTTCTCTTTCTGAGCCCATGGTGGACCCTGCTCATCAGTCAGGGCATCCTTTCTTGAAGAGTTCAGATGCACCTTCAGAATCCTTCTCAACACTAAGTCCTGGATAGCTACTGTTAATGATTCAGAGCTGAAACCCATTTGTCATTTGTGGATTGGACAATTCCTAAAAACCCTTGCATCCCTGAAGACAAAAGTCCTGAGCTTTGAGTCAGGCTCCTCATTCTTTGGGTGCCTAACCTTGGCTCCAGGCTATTGCCTGAGCCAGTCCAGGCTTTACACACATGTCCAGCCTGTCTCAGAGGCTTCCGACAAGCAAGGAATAGCAGAGAATCACCGGGCTAAGCACAATCTTATTTAACCTCCCGACAAGCTTGGAAGGTGGCCAGTGTTATTGACCCATTTTACAGATGAGAAGACTGAGGCTCAGTTAAGCAATTCACCCACGGCCATGCAATGATTGTGTCAGCCAGGGTTGTAGCCTAATCTGTCTGCTTTCAGGTTCGTGTTCTTACCCAGTCCAGTGCATGCGATTTTAGAACTGGGGGGTGGGGGAGCAGGAGGAGAATATACTAAATAAATCTGGTCTTCTCCTTTCATCTTGGGTCGCTTTTCACAAAGACAGACCTAGAGAGTTTCCACTGATCCCATGGACTGCCTTACTCCTATCCCTCCTCCCAAACTGTATCTGTCACACCTTACCCCAGGAGGTCCTCTCCTCTCCCATTTGACAGTTGAGGAAAGCTGAGGCTAAGGGGCTTGCTGGAGATCCCCAGGGAGAAAGTTGCCGCAGACCGCGAACCGGATCTGCCCAGGGTTTAGACTCAAACCCTCCCTCTGGCCGGAGACTCAAGAACACACAGCCCCCAGCAGTCATGGGGGGAGGGGGGCTGGGATGCCACCAGATGGTTTCTGGTCAACAACACGGCCTTTGACTACAGGAAAGGTACTTTCTAGGGCACTTGAAGTTCCAGTCACTGCTCCTGCTGGAGCAATCAGCCAGTCCCGCGATCCGTGGCGTCCACACTGACTCCTGCAGATGGGACTGGACGCAGAAGAAGACTCTCGCCAGTCCTTAGGGATGTGGCAGGGCCTTGGTGCTGAAGGCCCCTCTCTCACCTTGTCCTCACGGTCCAGTTTTCCCAGGAATCCCTTAGATGCTAAGATGGGGATTCCTGGAAATACTGTTCTTGAGGTCATGGTTTAGCAGCTGGACTCACCTGCCCCCCACCCAGAGCTGTCCCCGTGGGACCTCAGCTCAAGCTCGGGATGAGGCTCAAGTAGGAGGCCGTGCGCTGGAGGTAAGAGGGCTTGCACACGGTGTTCTTGACCTTTAAGCTGCTTTTTCTTTCCATTTTGTCCATTTCGTAACATTCCTATGAGACTGGATGTGGGAACCTCACCACGGCTGTACTCTTGGGAAATTTGTCCAGGCACTCAGCTGAGGAGTGGTTGAACCAGGTCACCATAAAGTATGTGCTTCTTCCGGTCCCCACCCCAGCCCCTCACCCCACTTCCCAGCATGCCCTGTGATGGGGGCCAAGATATGGTATCTACATTATTGATAAACTAATAAACGCACATGAGTTTATTTTAGTAGTTTATTAAATCAGTTAGATAAACTAAAAACCATAAGTCTTAGTTCGATTTGCAATGCAACCACAGAAAAATGAAAATTTTTTCATCAAAGCCCAGAAGACAAAAAAAAGCTCAGAGCGCCCTCTTGTGGTGACACCTGCCTCTCCTTCCTTCCAGGAGCCCCGGGGCTTCTCTGACACACACAACACACATTCGGACATTCCTTTTGCCCCGATCACTTTGCGCCAGGGAACGAGTTAGCCCGCCCATCATCTCATTGCCTATGGTGCCTCCATCACTAAGAGTTTAGTCCTACTTCTATAGCCTGGCTTCGTCCTCAAAGCTCTCAGTGTGGTTGGTGAGGCTGAGAGGTGAAGTGACCAGCCCAAGGTCACCCAGGCAGCCAAAGGCAGAGCCAGAATTGATTCCAAGTTCAGTGGCCAGTGGCAATTCCTTAGCCAAAAGCAAAAACTACAAAAAAAAAAGAAGAAGACTGTCTGAATAGACACAGGGAATGCCCCAGACCCGAGGTGGTCCTGCTGCTGGACTAAAACTTCTTGCAAACTCTTCCTAGTGCTTTTCATGGAGATGGTAGGGACGGTAGGTGCCATGACCCTAGAATCCTCACCCGTGGATCTCATCCCCATACTCCCAGGGACCAGATGGCTCTCACATGGGGCTCCGGCTGTCTTCCTAGCAGACCATATTGAGGACCTTCATGAAGGATGAGATCCCCTCCTCCTCCTATATAGAGTGGAGCTGGCCTGACCACAGAGATAGCTGACTTGCTCCTGATAAATAATAATAATTATTATTATAATTATTATAATTATAATAGTGTCCATTCATTGACTGTTTACAATTTGCCAGGCACTCCGCTAATCACTTCCCAGGCATTGTCTCATTCAGTCCTTACTACAACCCAGTGAGGTAGGTTCTATCCTTTACCCTATTTCACAGACAAGGAAGCCAAGGCTCAGAGAGGTTAGGAGACTTGCAAGATCACCCACCTAATAATAAGCTGGGATCACATCAAGTCTGTATTTATGCTTTTAACCTGCCCTTGCGCCCTCCCTCCCATGGACTGGCCTACCAGTTGGCGGGCAGTCTGCCTGGGGCTTCCCCTGGGGGAGAGGGTAAAACAATCCTTCGGTGAGACCCAAGTGGTCCATCCTGTGCCCTGTGATTCTAATAAAGTGCTGGATCCGTGCCTTGTGTCCTGTTTCTTCCTGGGAACATGGGGGAAGGGAGAGGAGGAGAAGGCAAAGAAGAACCTGACAGCCTGTTTTAGTTTGTCTGGACTGTCATAGCAAAGTACGACAGACTGCGGGGCTTAACAAGAGAATTGTATTTTCTCACAGTTCTGGAGGCCGGAAGTCTCAAATCAAGGTGTCAGCAAGGTTGCTTTCTTCTGAGGCCTCTCTCTCTGGCTTGTAGATGGCTGTGTTCTCACTGTGTCCTCGCTTGGTGTGTGTCTGTGTCCTAATGTCCTCTTCTTGTGAGCCAGTCATATTGCATTAGGGACCACCCAATAACCTCATGTAACCTTAATTACCTCTGTAAAGACTCTCTCTCCAAATACAACCACATTCTGAGTTACTGGGGGTTAGGATTTCAACATGAATTGGGTGGCGGAGGACACAATTCAGGCCAGAACAAAACCCCAGCTGAGATAATCCCCAAATGCTTTCACTTTGCCAACCATTTCCAGGGGCCAGCATAGATACCAATCAGGACCCACATCGGGGCAGTCAGAAGCCCCAGGAAGCTTCCATGCCACGTCTAGGAACACTCGGCTACAGCGGGTTAGGGTAGGAAAGAGTCCTACGAGGTAAGATCCATTGGGGTGGGACCAAGGCGCAAGCCGAGGAGCCTAGCCACACGGTGACCTCTCCCCTTCAGTCCCAAAGGTGTGACCGACCAGGTCAAATAGGAAATCACACCTCACATAGGTGTTAGGGTTCAGAGTGAACTCTGGACTTCAGCTGTACCATGGACACCATGGCCAACACTTGGGGTCATTCTAAATACAATCGCTTCCCCTTTAGCATGATCCTCCAAGCTCTGCTACATTTTGAGGGAAAACAAATCCAACCACCTGACAAACAACCACTTACCTGACAATTCCCAGATGCACAAAGCCTCCCCACATCTCTCCTTTGCCCCCCAGCACAGGCTGGGAGGAGCGCCTGCATGCCTGCCCTCCTGAGGAGCCGGACGTCCCTGTGGCCACTTGGGAGCCACAGGGAGGGGGTGGGAGAGGCAGGCTGAGGGCGAGCCCCTGTCGCTGTGCACTCCACTCCACTCATCCCTACGATACACCCCCGCCCCCAGTCTGTTCACTTTTGAAACAGGACCCAGTCAGAAGCTCACTGGCCTTGTCCTTGCGGGGGTTCCTTCTAAAACTCCCACAGCACGCCCTGGGGAACTTATCGCCAGCTAAGCTGGGCCTTCCTGACAGGGTCCCTCACTGTCACTGAGGTGGCCGGGCGCTGGGGTGGGCAGGAGTAACAGCAACCATCCCACAGAAGGAGGAACCTCTGTATTCACCTCTGTGCGACTCTGCGGGCCTTCACTGGGCCACCACACATGGGCACCTGGCGCTGGGGCTACGGCAGCCAGCAAGACAACAGAGGACTCCCGCGTTGTGAGGACAGACTCCATCACACACACACGTATGAGATCCTGCCTTCCCTTGCAGAAGGTCAGTGCTGGGACCCCTTCTGAACACAGCGCTCAAGCAGTAACAGTTTTCAACACCTCCCTAAATGCCACAGGCCTCTGTCCTATGAGGAGAAAGAATTGGCACCCCTGGGCACAAGTCCGGTGACATGTCCCAAGGACTACTGGCCCAGGCTCTTCCCGCAGGAGAAGCTACACCTCCTTTTACTGCTGGGAAGCCTGGACCTGGTCCCTCCTGGAGGAGTGGCTGAGGGGGCGTGACTGGGGCAAGGGAAAGAGGGTGCCCCCTTGTGGCAGACCCTGGAAAGACAGGCCGCCTTGCTTAGAAGGACTTCCCATTGTTATTTATTATCGATGACCATTAGCTGACACATTTACGTAGGATTTTGCATTTCAAAATGCACTTCCCATCACATGAACTCATTTGATCCTTGCAATGAGGTGCATGTTGTCACCTTACTTTTACAAAGGCCCAAAGGGTTTAAGCAATACTCATTAAAATAGTACTACTACTAATAATAATAATAAAAATAATGGCACCTGATTTATTGAGCCCTTATTCTGTGCCTGGCCCTGTGAATTTGTTTTATACAAATTATTTCATTTGTGAGACTTGTGGTGGTCCTTATGATACAGAACAGGTTCCAAGCATTAGACAGGTGTCCAGGGTCCCATCACCTGTAAATAGCTCGGTCAGGAAGCAAACCTAGGATCATCTACACCTGCCACAGCCAGGCCAACCATTTCTTATATAACCTTGGAGAGAGGAGTGCCCAGTCTGGTCTTCCAGCTCCCAGATGATTCCCCAGCTGCCTGAGGGTGGGAAGAAGGGCCTAGGAGACTTCACCCACCAGGATCGATCCTGCTACAGATCCCAACATGCTGTTGGTTCCAAGGGCATGCTGTTTACCTTGAAGCCAAGAGCCCCTCTTGAGGCACCATCGTCTGCCTTCTGGTGTGCCCTGAGGAAATTGGCACCTTTGGCTCAGCAGAGAGAGATTTTACATCCTGTTTCTGGGGAAGGAATCCCCAGCTCCCTGAGAGCTGCTTCTCTCCTATGGGGACAACAGAAAGTCACCCCGAAACTGCTGCAGGATGTCATCTGATGATCAAGACAAAGGAAGTGAAATGGAATGCTCTAGAAAGCTGCTGACTCTGAGGGAGCCTGAGGGAGCCCAGAGGACAGTCCAGTCTGCAGGGGATTACACACTCCAGCAGTCCTGTCATCCTGGCTGGCAGGCTGCATAAGCCAAGGTCATTGCTGTGAAGAGGGGACCCAGGCCTGTCCCTGCATTTCAGATCCAGACAGGGCCTCTCAGGGTCATGGGAGCAGGCAAAGTGGACACCAGCTTATGGGATATGGGAATGGCACTCAAGTGGCTCACTCTGGGACACATAGGGTCATGTCAATTGCACTCCAACTTGTGGGAGGCTGGAAGGAACCACAGCGACATTAATTTAGAGACTCTCCTCTCTGACCCAAGCCATCTGCCACTCCTTCATCCCAGAACTATGTGTTTCCTTGACCTGCTCATCCCAGAACAATTTCTGACAAAGGGGTATACACATCTGCTTGCATACCTCCAGTGACAAGAACCTCACCACCTCACCAGTCAGCTCTAAGTCAGCTTTGTCAGGAGGGCCTTCCCTTGTTGGGGAGAAATTTTTATTTCTCCCATTTCTTCACTGCCTACATTTACACTGCCTTGATTTACAAACAATGGAGCTGGCTTCCTTGGACATCTCTCCTCTAGGCTAAACAAGCCCAGGGCCCCCAGTGGACCTTGGAGACTGAATTTAACTTTGTTTTTCTTCCTGCACAATCAAGCCCTGATTTTAAGACCCCTTCACATCTTTGGGATCAGGACCCCTTTGAGAATCTAGTAAAAGCTGTCAACCATCTCCATGGAAAATAATGCACATCCACACAAAATGTTATGTATTATGCTGGGGGTTCCATGGGCTCTAAGAACCCTTTCCTTAATGTCATAGTTTCTAGAATGTGGTTGGCCTTCAGGGTTAATTTATGTATTTGACAAGTGTTTAGGGAGGGCCTACTATGTGCCAGGCACTGTTTCAGGTGCCCAGAATGGAAGTGTGAACAAACCAAATCCCAGCTCCAAGAATTTACAGTCTAGAGCAGGAGATAGACACAAACAAGGAAGCCAACACATAAGTCAATTTTATATCGTGACAAATTCAAGGAGGAAAATGAAATGGTGTAGCATAATAAGAAGTGGCAGGATGAGGAGTGTTATTTTAAGTTGGGAGGTCAGAGAGGGCTTGGGGGGTGACATTTGAATAGAGGTGAGAGGACAGTGGGGTAAGAAGGGCCTGGGGGTCAGGCAGGAGTTAGGATGAGTGTCAAGACCCTGAGGCAGAAGGAGCATGGGATCTTCACACAAGGAGACCAGGGAGGCTGCAGTCTGGAGGGGAGGGGGCATGAGGTGGGGTTCGAGGGGCACATGGGCCAGGCGGGAGTGGCCCCGGGGGGGCCACTGCATCTAAGTGCAGTGAATGACACTGCCAGACACATTTTGAAAGGTCACTCTTAAATGGGGCTGGGGGATCAAAATGCATTCCCCTTTCCCGTTTTCTTTTTCTTTTTGTTTAAGCTCTAGATCGAGTCACGTGCTCTACGGATGGAGCCGGCCAGGCGCCCCTTCCCTTTCACATAGTTCTGTCTCTATGAAGAAATCCTAGGAAAATAGAAAAGAAACTAGTAACAGGGGTTACCTAGAAAAGCAAGACTTCCCGCATTTACATTTTATATTAGTGTAACCCCAGGTGTGTATCCCCTGCATTCCTGAGGCCTGCCGTAACAGGTGACAAACTGGCTGGCCCGCCACAATGGAAATGTCGTGTCCCCTAGTTCCAGAGGCCAGAAATCTGAAATCAAGGCAATGGCAGGCCCCAATCCCTCTGAAGGCGCTAGGGAAGCTCCTTTGCCTTGCTTCTTCTATCTTCTGGTGGTTTCCTTGGCCGGAGGCCACATCACTCCAATTTCTGCCCGAAATTGCCTCCTCCTCTTCTGTCTGTCAAATCTCCCCTGCGTGTCTCTTGTAAGGGTACTTATCACTGAATCAGGGCCCACCCGGAAAACCCAGGGTGAGCTCTTCGTCTCAAGATCCTTAACTTAGGGGCGCCTGGGTGGCTCAGTCGGTTGACTGTCTGCCTTCGGCTCAGGTCATGATCCCAGGGTCCTGGGATCGAGCCCTGCATCAGGCTCCCTGCTCATCGGAAGCCTGCTTCTCCCTCTGCCTGCCGCTCCCCCTGCTTGTGCTCTCTCTCTCTCTCTCTCTGTCTCTATCAAATAAATAAAATTTTTAAATCTTTTTTTTTTAAAGATTTTATTTATTTATTTATAGGACAGAGAGAGACACAGCGAGAGAGGGAAGACAAGCAGGGGAAGTGGGAGAGGGAGAAGCAGGCTTCCTGCTGAGCAGGGAGCCCGATGTGGGGCTCGATCCCAGGATCCTGGGATCATGACCCGAGCCGAAGGCAGACACTTAACAACTGAGCCACCCAGGTGGCCCCAAAATTTTTAAATCTTAAAAAAAAAAAAGATCTTTAACTTAACCACATCTGCAAAAACCCTTTTTCCGAATAAGGTCATGTTCACAGATTCTACGAACAGATCTGAACATACCCTTGGGGGTACCACCATTCCACTCATCATAATACCTCTTCCAAAAGATCAGAGTCAACTTTAAAACTTTGTTCTGGCTCTGGGGTGGCCAGTAGACTCTAGGGTGTCAGGGTGGAGACAGCAGGAGGGGAGGGAGGTGGGGAGAGGTGGGTATATGTGGGAGCAAAGGCCCATAGGATTCCAGAGGGATCTGAGGTGGGAGGGGAGGGAAGGTCAGAGAGCAGCATGCCAACCCCCCCCCACCCCCACCCCACCCCATCCCCGGGGCTGGCTTGAACCAATAGGCAGGCTTTGGTGCCTTCACTGAAGCTGAGAAGATTGGAGGACATGGGAGCTCCAGGGAGGTGGGAGATGACACATGGGAGGGAGAAGTTTCAGACTTTTCATGGGAGAAGGTACCATATAGGTCGCTGGATGCACACGTGGTGAGGGCTCTGAATGCCTTTAAGGGAAGGGAAGCCTCAGGCAGACAGAGGACAGGCCCAGGCGACAGAAACCCCATCACCTCCCTCGTTTTGAAAGCTCAGCATCGACTCATGCAAGCCTGGGCTGCAGCCACATCCCAGAGGCGGCTGTGACTCAGCCTGGGAGTGTAGGTTTCTCCCGTCCTACATTTAAGCAACCAGTTCTTTTAATCTAAATGCAAGACTTCCATCTCCAGTGTAAATTTCGGGATCCCTATGACTAATCTTTGCACATAATCCCACCTCCCAAACCAGAGAGGGCAGTATGCATAGTATGATCGCATTTCTGTGGGAGGGAGAAACAACTCTCTTTATGTGTATATATAATGATTGCGAACCCTCACTGACATGGGATGCTGGGCACTGCTTCGTTTCATTGTGTCTATGATCATTGTTCCCCTCCTCATTTATGCCCACTTGTGGACAGCAGGGCATATTGAAAGTGCAAGGAGATACCTCCAAAGCTGTTAATAGTGGTTGGTTCTGAGAAGGGTGTGGGAGGGAGTACGTATTATGTAGTCTGCATTGTTTTGAATCCTCTTCAAGGAACATGCTTCTTTAATTACAAAATATGCATTTGGTCATCAAAAATCTGGAAGACCATACACGGAAATGTCAACCGCGGTTACATCTGGGGCATATGAATCTGGGAAACTGTCTACCTTCTACACTATACAGTTTGGTGGTATTTGAACTTTATGCAGTGAGCAGAGACTGCTTTTGTAAGCAGAAAGACCAATTAAGACCTAACAAAAAAAGAAGCGTAAAGAGGAAGAGGTGAGTCAGCAGCTCTTCTGGGATCCCCAGCAGCTTCAGGAGGGGCCCCGCCTAACTTCACAAGCCCATTTTCCCTATCCCCCTCCATCCCCACTGCACACATCCTTACTGGGGAGCCTGTGCCTGGCCCGGGCACCAACTGCTCCTGCCCTTCTCCCTCACAACCTCTAAACCACGCGCTGCCAATCCCGGCCCACAGGGCCCTCACCCTCCTTTAGCAGCTCTGCAGTCTAGGGAATCCCTTCCCGTACCAGCTCACATTTAATCCTCCCAGTGACGCTGTGAGGTGGGTATTCTCATGCCCATTGCACAGATGCAGAAACTGAGGCTCAGCAAAACTCAGCTCCTTGCCCAAAGCCACAGAGCGAGTCTGTGATTGTATCTGGGCCCCAATTCCCAGGCCAGCTTCACCAATGCTGCATCGGGTTCAAGCTCATGTCGGGAACTTGAGTCTCAGGATGTAAAACAGACCTGTTGAATCTCGCTTAGACACATGAAAGGGCAGGTGTGCTCAAGAACCCACAGCCAGGCACCTGAGACCAGCCGGAGCCTTGCCTGGCACTGCCCAGGCCTGGGGCTGAGCCTGAAGTGAAAGCAGAATGGAAGGCCGTTGGGCCCAGATGGAGAAGGGTGGGAAAAGGCAATAGGAAAGGGGGCGGACAGCCCGTGTGCTTACAAGACAGGAGCAGGCAAACCCTACCGTCTGGGAGAGTGGGTAGGGCATGGGCTGGGGCAGGATCCTGCATAGGACTCTGAGCAAATCACGTAGTACCTCTGGGCCTCCGTTCTCTCATCTGGAAAATGGGCATTATAGTAGCACTACCTTAGAGCATAGTTCTGAGGACGAAGTGAGGAATCCTTGTGATGCATTCAGCACGATGTCCGGACATAAATACAGGCTAAAAAATGCTTCTTGCTGTTGGTGAGTGAACTGGCTTGCTCAAACCCATTCAGTTCCTTTTGCTGAACATACACTAAGAGCTTGCTCTGAGCCTGACCCTGGCGATACAGAGATAAGATGGATGAAGCTCCTGTTCTCACTTACCTTACGAGCCCTCAGGGGAGGCTAGCCCAGAAGGAAGCCCACCATTCCTGTGGGCCTACAGTGTGGAGGAATAATGACGGGGGTGGAGTTAGACAGATGCTGTGGGGCCTCGAATGCCAGGCTAAACCATCTGGGCCTTCTCGTGTCTGCCTGGGAGCCATAGCAGGTCTTAGAGCAGGGGAGTGGCCGACCCAATCACCTCACTTGGAAATGGAGTCTTGCTGCCTGCAGCCGGCAGGGCTTCTGAGCTGTCGAGGCAGGAACAGTGAGGGAAAAGGGTGGGACATGGAGGCCTACCCTGGGGTGGGGACAGTGTTGGCTGCAGGGAAGGGTGCGGGCGGCCTGGGTGAGGCCACACGGAGGGTCAGGGAGGGGTTCAGCCCTGGAGAAAGCGGCAGGGGACGAATCCCTTCCGACTCAAGCAAAGGCAGAGCTACTGGGTCTACTTGGGGAGGGGGCTGATCACTAGAGTCTATCTCAGGTGATCTCATTTCCTTTCTGCTTTTGTGTGTTTCCCCTTTCCTACACTGAGTAACTAGAAGAGAGGGGGCAAGCCATCACTGTCTGGGAGCCCCAGGGCAGGAATCAGGTGGCCTGTGTCACCCAAGGGCAGGGGAGCTGCTCTGGGGCAGCCAGAGAGAACAAGCCGGACTCGGGGGAGTGAGCTCCAGGGGCCAGGGGAAGAGCCTGGGCAGCCTGGCCCCTCTGAAGCTCAGTGCCCTCAGGGTCCCCGGGGGACAATGACACCATGGTAGAGGCAGGGGGTGGAGTGGAGGTGTCGGGGCTCCCCCGCCCCCAACCCTCTGGCTCCAGGCATGTCTGTGTCCAGGTCCTCTTCCTCCCAGACATGGGCCAGCTCAGCACAATCCCTCAGGGTGCCTGGCAGGGTGCCCAGAAAGGCAGGCCGGGGTCCAGCCCCTGGCTGCCTGCCCCCTCAGCCTCCATTGGCCCAGCTGCCCCAATTCGAGACAGCCTATTTCTCCTGGGGCAGCCCAGTCAAATGGGAAAGTCGGCCTCATGTTTATCAGGAAAAGACCAAGACTCACTCCAGCAAGAAGCCGCGGCAGAAGCTCTGCCCCGTCACTTGGTGGGTTCAGCATGAGCCCAGCATATGCCACCAGCTGACTGAGTTCCCCTTTCTGGGCCTCAGTTTGCCCTTTGACTCCTGAGCCAATCCATGCATTCATTCCCACGCACCGCCCCCCCCCCCACCGTGGGCATCTACTGAGTGTCAGACCTGCAGATGGCATTCAGGAGACGGTGAACCCAGATCCCAGGACTTGGGGAGTGTCCGGCCTGCTTACGCCCTCGGCGGGCCCTGGGTGCTGGGGACACGGGGCGGGGTGGGGGAGGGCTGCGCTTTGCGTGAGGATGGGAGCCGTGCTTCCCGCTGCATCCGCCGCCACAGGCGCCCAGAAGAGGGCGGCAGAGAGCGGGCTCCGAGCCGCAGGGAGCCCGTGACCTTGGCAGTCCGCGAAGGCGGAGGCCTGGGGATTTTCAGGCTCACTGCTGTCAGGAAAAAGTTTCACAAGTGCCTCCCGCACAGCAGCGTTTTCTCGGTTCCGGGCCCCGGGCAGCCGACACCCCCACACTCTGCAGTCCCGGGAGGAACCCCTCCCAGGGCAGGCGGGGGGGGGCGGGGGGGGCGGGGGGGCTGGGGGGCAGTCCAGGGATGAGGCAGGAATGCCCGGCTGGGACCACACCCGGGAGGGGGCAGTGGAAAGGCCAGGGAGGGCAGCCCCGCCGGGTCACCCGTGGGCGGGGTGACCGTGCCCCCGGGGCTTGGGCTTGTCCTGGGAGCACCGGGCACCCTGCAGGTCTTTGCCTCGTTTTCTAAAGATCCTGGGGGTGCTGTGGAGGACAGACTCAACAGGCACACAGACACACACTCGTGTTCTCACGCCCCCGGCCGCACACTCAGACACGCACACACTGACACATTCTCACACACTCGGATGCGCGCACACGGACACATCCAGGTACCCACGAACACACATTTCTGGATCACACTTAACACTTTCACAGAAACACCCACATGCGAATGCACCCCCAGCTCGCACTCTCATCAGCATGCTCATACTCGGGTGTATACACTCAGCTCACACATTCACACTCTCAAACGCATGCAAACACACACCCGTGTTCACACAACTCCCACAGTGCTCACGTACACAACTCACATGTATTCAGTCACACACGTTCACACACATTCGGCCCCGCCCGGAGAGGAGCAGGTGGAGCCGGTGGGAGTGGGGGGTGGTGTCTGTGAGCTCTGGGGTGTGCTGGGGTTCCAGAGCTGGTCCCAGCTCTCAGCATCTGTGACCCACTGCTTCCCCCCGCCCACTTCCTAAAGGGATTTGAGATGGTTTAGAAGGTTAAATCCTGCCCCCAAACAGGAGGGTAGGAGCCTCAAAATCATTACCCTTGCTTCTCCAGGCCCAGGGCCTTCTAACCTTGTAAGGACCCGGGGGTCTGTAGTTGCCCCAGGCCCAGCCCTGCCCGACCATCCCGCTGCACTCTCTCTCCTCCCATTTGTCCCTGGTCTGTGCCAGCATGACCAGCGCCACCTGGGCTGCCCCGGGGCCACCAGGCTCTGCTCCCCCTCCCCCCTCCCTGAGGACTGCTGGGCTGGAGGATATTTGAACAACTTCCTCCCAAAGGGTGTTTGTCATTCACCATCGCATAGGCCCCTGGGCTGAAATCTGGGCTTTGAGCTCTCTCTTCCTCAAGGTGAGTTCCCTGCCACCCAGGACCCCGCAGTGCTGAAGCAGAGTGCCTCCCCTCATTGTTCTAGATTCTCAGTCCTCATGCTCTGCTCTTCCGACCCTCGGTCCCTACACAACCCGCCACCACTTCTCAATGAGGGGATAAGTTCCTGGAATTCAAATAAGCTACGCAGTGACACATCCTGATACTCCAAAGTTGCTCACGTGGGTATTTCAGTCAGCTCGTGCTGTATAACAAACCAACTCAAAACTCGGTGGCTTAAGGGGTGCATGCATGGCTCAGTCGGTTAGGCGTCTGACTCTCGGTTTCAGCTCAGGTCATGATCTCATGGGTCGTGGGATCAAGCCCCGAGACCAGCTCCACGCTCAGCAGGGAGTCTGCTTAAAGATTCTCTCCCCCTGCCCCTTCCCCCACTAGTGCAAGTACGTGCACACACTCTCTCAAATAAATACATAAATCTTAAAAAATAAAAACAGCAATTTATTATTTCTCATGATTCTGTGGGTGGGCTGGGCTCATCTGGGTAGTTTTTCTGCTCCACATGGTGTTGGCGCTCAGGCAGGTGCATTCAGCGGCTTCCAGCTGGACTGACTTCAGGCATGGCTGGATCCAAAGGCCCAGGTAATGTCATCAGGACTGCGTCACACTTTGTGTTCAGTGCTCTGCTTGGCTGGGACTAGGAAGTCCAACATGGCTTGGTGCTGTCAGTATGGTGAATGGAATATCTAGAGGCTGCCCAGGCCTCCTCTCTCATATGGTCCCTCCAGTAGGGTGGCCAGACTTCTTTACACGGCAGCTCAGGGTCTAAGAGAGCAAAAGCAGAAGCCGCAACCCTCTAAGACCTAAGCTTGGAACGAGCACAGCGCCCCTGAAGCCTCTGTTGGTCAAAGCAAGTCATACAGCAAGCCAGGCTTCATGACTTAAGGGGAGGGCAAATGGACGTCACCACAGTGGGGGGACTGTCACACACACACAGCTGAGAAGAGTCATTGGCAACCGCTTCTGCAGGCACTCCACCACTACGAGCGTGCGCATTAAGCTCCCAACACGTTTCCTAGGAAAGAAACTGAGCAGCACGTATATCCGGCCCCTGGCATGATTTTACATTCCTCGTCACAAAATTCCTATCTCCACTTCCAGGGCGAATTACACTTTGGTTAGTGTATTATGGGGGACTATTCCATCTGCAAGTGACGGGAACCCAGCTCCAACTGTCTTGAGCCAAAAAGATAACGTATTGACTCATATGCTGGGAAATTCAGGGATAGACATGGCTGGATCCAGAAGCTCAGATCATGTCATCAGGCATGTGTCACACTTTCCATCCTTGCTCCGCTGTCCTCTGTGTTGCCCTTTTTCCCTTATTCTCAAGCAAGCTCATTCTACGAGATGCAAAGATGAGGTCACCAGCAAATTAAAAAAAATAATAAGAAGAAGATTTTTTTTTAAAAAGGAGGTGGTGCCTGGCATGTTCAGTCAGTGGAACATATAACTCTTGATCTCAGGTTTGTGAGTTTAAGCACTACAATGGGTTAGAGATTACTTAAAAATAAATTAATTAATAAAATAAAATAAAATAAAAGTGGTCCCCATCAACTTGAGATTTGCATCATATCAGTTTTGTACCTCCCACGGAAAAAATGATATCCCCCACCCCTCAATAATTTCAGCAAAAGAACCAGGGGTATCATTCAATGACACGGACTTCACCATGATCCAATCTAGGAAACAATCATCGAGACTCCATTTAGCAGGCCTGGGTACTGTGCCCTCCCCCTAAAGGAGAAGAACGGGTGAAATTAGCCCCAGCAGAAGAACCACATGGACTGAAAGGAAAAGAAAAGCAGGTGATGTTACCATAGGCGGAGGAGGGCAAACACAACAGAGCGCCACTGCATTATGCACTTGGTTAACAGAGAAAGAAAATCATATGAGCTCAGCTGGAGATAAGCCTTTTCCTGATTCTGAATTCCAGAATGGACGTCTTTGTAGGAGTTAAATCCAGGGCATTTCCCAACATGGCAGACAACAGCTTCACCTCCATTTTTGCAGAGATAATGGAAATATCCTTCAAGTATGCATTTCATAAATTCCCAACCTGTGAAAGTCAATGACAGAACATTTCATTGCCCCAAGGAAAGGCAATTTTGTAGGTCGCTGAGCTCACAGGTTCCCAGTGAGAAGCTTCCAAATGTCAGGGTGGTGTTCAGTCAGCCTGAAGAACAGAGAGGCTGTCCCTTCTCTCACATCAGGCATCTCTGCAAGCCTTCCCTGCCTTCCCTCAGCAGTCTCAGCGTGTCCTATGCCACTCAAATACCTGCTTTGGGTCAAGAGCAAGGGTTCAGACTTTGGCTACAGTGATAGAAGGTCAAGACTCACAAACTACTGAACTTTTAGAGCTGAAAGAGATCAGAAATATCATGCTAATTCTTCCATTCTCCCCTTCCACAAAGATGGACTTATTAGCTTGAATGCTAGCTACCCAGCATAAAGACTAGGCATGGCCATCCTCCTTTGCCACTAGGCATGGCCATGTGACTTAGTTCTGGCCAATGGGATGCAAGCATAAACATCACCTGGGAGCTTCTGAGGCTCTTCTTTTGCCCTTTCTATCTTTGTCCCTTCATCTTTCTTTTCTTTTCTTTTCTTTTTTAAATTTTTTAAGTAATCTCTACACCCAGTGTAGGGCTCAAACTCACAACCCCAAGACCAAGAGTCTCACGCTCCACCAACTGAGCCAGCCAGGTGCCCCTTCCTTTCATCTTTCTGACTCTTTCCTATCTTCCATCTTCCTGGAATGTGGGTATGATGGCCACCATTTTGTACCATGAGGAATAGGGCCACACCATAGCGAAGGTGGATGTGAACCAGAAGGATTTAGAGAGCCACTAAGCAGCCCCGGACCACCCATCTTTGTGCTTCTTTGGAGGTATAAATAAGCATCCAAGTTGTGTAAGCCATTATTGTTTTGTACTTATGTTTCCTGTAGTCAAATCTAATCCTAGTTGATGACATTATCTCTTCTGACTTTCCCATGTCATTTACCACCATCCCCCAAATATACAGAATTCTCTCCAAACCATTGCTTAAAGGATAATTTGTATAGCTCACACAACTGCTACCTCTCAAGGTCATTTCATCTCTGGAATAGAATTGTTGGGGATGTGTTAGAAAATTCTTACTCATCTTCATTCATTCCATCTGCGTACAGCCAAGCGTTCAGGACAACCAGAGTCCTGCTGATGGCGCTCATGGGCTCCCAGGACTTCTTTCCTCTGATTCTCTTCCTTCCTCACAGGGCCTGCCTGCTTTCAGCACATTCCTCATGCCATTTCCCAGAGCCCCATGGGAAAAGATGCCCATGTCCACAGCGCCCTGGCACATGGGTGAGGCTTTGGGTTTGCATGGAGCTTTTGATTCTGTGATGCAGTATATTATATATCAGTGCAAGTGGAGATACTTGGAATATGTGATAAGAATTCCTCACATTTGCCTAGCAGCTTACACACTTGATAGTAATAGTAATAAGAGAGATAGTAATAATAACATCCCCTTTACAGAAATTTAAAGGAATACATAAAATGTAACATGAAAATGCAAAGTAAAAATAGGAGAAGGATGGGGCACCTGGCTGACTCAGTCAGCGAAGGATGTGATTCTCGATTGTGAGTTCAAGCCCCATGTTGGGTGTAGAGATTACTTAAAAATAAAATCTTAAAAAAAGTAAGAGCAGAAGAATAAAGAAAGAGGATGGGTCAAAAAATATAATCAGACCAATAAATATCAATCATCTACGCACAGAGCACAACTAGATACTTTGCTGCTATTTATCGAGTGCTTATTCTTCACAAGGTCCTGAAATAAACAGGGGGCGCTATGTGATTACATTCTCACAAGTCTCGTGGCAGTTAAATATTATTATTGCTAATTTGCAGATGATGACAATGAACCTTGGGGAGGTTAAGAGCCCTTTCTAAGGTCTCTTGGGCGCTAATGGTCGAGTCGGCTCCTTGACCCCCGCGCTCCCCACCGTCGTTCCTCCTCATTCCTTTAGGCAGACTGGCACCGCAACCTGGAACACCCTTCCCTGCCCCTTTCTTGGTAACACTGGCACCTTCTCCTCCGTATCTCAGCTTAAAAGTCACCTCCTGGGTGAGGCCTCCCCTGACCTCTGATCTCTTCCCTCTTGGATAGTTCATTCACAATAAGTCTCCTCAGCACACACCACAGTTTATAATTAGGTGTTTCTTCAACCCCCATCCCCCTGCCTGTGAGGCCAGGAATTGCATCTGTCTTGGCTGCTGCTGAGTCAGCCGCACCTAGAACAGAGCCTGGCACATTCCAGAGCTGAAAGCGTGGTGAGTGAACGATAACCACTGTCTGTGGCCACCGGGTTCCCCTACCTTCCAGGAGGCCTCACGGAGGCTCTGACTCCTGGGACCAAAGGGTCCCTCAGAGCTCGCCTCGTCCCATCCCTGCTTCCTAGAAAAGGGGAAACTGAGGCCAGAGAAGGCAAGGCACTTGTCAGGGCCCCTCAGTGGCTAGACACAGAGCTGGGGGGACAGCAGGGGCCTGGTTCCGGGCCGAGGGCCTGACACCAGTGGGCGCCCTCAACTGGGTCAGGTTTGTATCTGTGAAGGGATGAAGTAAGGTGGAATGCCCCCTAATGTGGCGGGTAGGAGGGGCTGCCTAAAACAATGTGGCCAACCCAGGAAGGAGGTGGAGAGGCCTGCTGGCCTGGCTGGGAAGGACTCCAGCAGGGGCCTTGCTCGGTCTCCTCCCAGCACGGGGGGAAGTAAACACATTCCGAGGCTGTGCAGGCATTCACGGGCCCGCGCCACCCCACCAGCTGCCGGGGCCTCAGGTCCCTGGCTAGTGGCCTGTTGTGTTATAGAAGGGAGGGCCCAGAGAGGGTACATGACTCACCCAGGGTCAGAGCGGTAGCTGCCTCTGCCCCAGAGCACAGAGGTGAAAAGGACACAGCGTATCTCTCCCCTCCCCTATCCTGGATGGGGCTGCTCAGACGCCCAGGGACTGCTGGGCGAGCTCCCAGCCAGGGTGGGGGCCTCTCTGAGCATCAGCATCTGGTCTCCTCCACTGGCGAGGACTATGAGGAGGAGGGCACTGGGGCCCCCTGACGAGGCAGGAAGGGCCTGTAGGGAAGCCCCTGGCCCTACCTCCCTACGTACAGATGAGGACAGCAAGGCCCAGAGGGCAGGGCCCGGCCCCAGCTGCACAGCAGGACAGGGACTAAGCAAAGACCAGAACCCAGGTCCTGTGGAGAATGGCTTCGCACGCGCGTGTGTGTCTGTGTGTTTGTGTGTCCCTGACACCGCCCATCCTCTTCAGCCCTCACCCCGCCCCCTCCTCCCCTCAGCCCTGTCTGGCCCTCCACACACACTGATTCTTCTGCCCAGAATTCCCTCCTTGACCCTTCTAGACCAGGCAAACTCCTACCCGTACTTCAAACCCGGTCTGAGCTTTCCCACCACGCAGAGCAGCCGGCCCGGGGGCAGGGTGAGTCCTGCGGCGGCCGCGGTCCTGGGGGACCCATGCCGGGCCTCCGATCCCAGCGGCTGGAAACCTGGCTCTGGGCAGCAGGTGGGGCTGATTCACATGGGAAGACAGGGCGGGTTGGGTGTGACCCGTGTGTAAAAAGTCTGAGTGCCTCCTGAGAAGTGCCTAGGTTCTGGGCTGGGAGAGCGGGTCCTGATTTGCCTCTCCCCGGGGCTGTGGGACCTGGAGGGAGTTCTTCCACCCCGCAGGGAGATCTCATCAAGACACAGAGTCCTGGGTCTAGAGCTAGAAGCACGAGGCAGTTTTCTTTCTCTTTTTTTTCATCATATATATTTTTTCTGCAATACACAGCTTTATTATTAACTTTTAAGGCAAAATTTATATACCATGAAATGTACAGATTTTAGTGCACAATTTGATAAGTTTTGTCAAATGTATATGCCTATCAAATCAGCACTCCAAGTTTTCAACTCTTGTGCCAGCTGCAGCTGATTAATAGTAGAGCTGTCTGGGGTGCTGGGTTAAGGAGGATTCAGAGGGAGGGCGTCTGGTGGTAGACCTGTCACTTACTTGATACCGGTAGGCTGGGCATCTCTGAGGGCCCTCCCTGTCCTGATGAACATACCCCCCCCCCCCCCCCCCGTGATCTGAATCAGCAGGGCCCCAGGATAGGCAACAGGGCTGCGTCTCTCCCCCGCCCCGCCCCTGCAAGCCTCTGGTCACCCCACACAGGAGAGAGCCCCGCATCTCAGAGGAGATAAGAGTCCTTCTCAGGCGAGTGGGCCTCTGGCTATGGGCTCCAGCCCTTTCCCCTCTGTTGGCCCCAGATCAACATTCTTTCCAGCTTGTTTCCCCCACTGCTTTTCTTCCTGAGCTGCCGCTGGTTTATTCTGGCCAGGTCAGCAGAGAACAGCCTCTGCAAGCATGCGGCTAAGCGGCTTCCTGCCTGCCGCCAGGAGGGGCTGGGGGCGCTGGGCTGGGGAATGAGAGGAGGAGGGCTGGGAGGCTGAAGTCCGTCCCGCGCGATAAGCAGCCTTGGACGTTGCCCGGAGAAGGAATTTCCTGTTGCTGCTCCCTTTCTCCCTTGTGCGTGTGGCTCCCGTCCTTCCTCCAGCGCCACGGTGTCTGGGCCCTCAGAGGGCTCAGTAGGTCAGAGAGGCCCTCTGGAGTTTCTCGCGGGTAAAATGGGAGCTAGAGCACTGAACTCATTTTGATAGGTGATGGCTAAGAAATTTTACTGGGCTGACTAGTGCACCCCCCTCCCCCAAATTCACATCCACCTGGAACTTGTGAATGTGACCTTCTTTGGAAATAGGGTCTTGGCGGGTGTAATCCAGTTAAGATGGGTCTTGCTGGGTCAGGGTGGGCCCCAAATCCGACATGCCTGGGGTCCTCATGGGAAATTTGGACACAGAGACAACATGGAGATACCCATAGAGAGAAGCCATGTGAAGACAGAGTGATACCGTCCCAAGCCAGGGAACGCTGGAAGCTACCAGAAGCTGGAAGAAGCCGGGAATGATTCTCCCCCACTGGCTTTGGAAGAAGCGTGGTCTAGCTGACACCTTGATTCTGGACTTTGGCCTTGGGAGCAGTGGGAGAATACATCAGTGTTTCGAGCCGCGCGGTCGGTGGTGATTCGGTGTAGCAGGCCCTCAGTAGGGGCAACTCAGGACGACGGCTCCTGGCCGGGCCTCCTCCCTCCATCACTGTGCCCCCCCCCCCCGCC
This sequence comes from Phoca vitulina, assembly GCF_004348235.1. Classification (NCBI taxonomy): domain Eukaryota; kingdom Metazoa; phylum Chordata; class Mammalia; order Carnivora; family Phocidae; genus Phoca; species Phoca vitulina. The sequence continues at coordinate 2,692,469 of NW_022589786.1, forward strand.
CGCCCCCGAGCCCAGCGGTCTTCCTGACTCGCAGCCCTGACTGCCTCCCCGCCTCAGGCACAGGCCCTGTCACTGCCATGCCTGGCCGGCACGTGTCACCCCAGGCTGCGCACAAGGGTCGGGGCAGGTCAAGACGTGTGGGGGCAGATGCCGTTCTCACCAAGGTTGGCTGAGATCAGGCCCAAAAAAGACCGGTTCTCCCACAGCATGGAAGACCAAGGTGGACACGGGCCCTCAGTGGCCCCCAGATTCTAGAATCTGCCAGGGCAGGGGCGAGTCCACTTTGTCCCTTCAGCACCTGGCGCGAGGCCTGACATTTAGCAGCACTCGCTGTACCTCAGGCCCCGGTCTCAGTGCTCATATTTATCCCTCACAGCAGCCCTGTGACATGCCATCAATGCCCCTATTCTACATCTGAGGAAACTGAGGCACACAGAGCCTACGTGACTTGCCCAAAGTCACCCAACTGGAACATGGCGGAGCCAGGATTCAAACCCAGGTGGTGTGGCTGGCGTGCCCAGAATTTTATCTCCTCATCATCAATATTTATTGAATTAACAAAAAGCTAGGGGCACCTGGGTGGCTCAGTCAGTTAAGCATCTGCCTTTGGCTCAGGTCATGATCTCAGGGTCATGGGATTGAGCCCCGTGTAAGGCTTCGTGCTCAGCAGGGAGTCTGCTTCTCCCTCTCCCTCTCCCTCTGCCACTCCCCCTGCTTGTGCACATGCTCTCTCTCTCTCAAATAAATAAAATCTTAAAAAAAAAAAAAAAAAAGGCTAAAGCCAGGGTGCCACTCATGACGGATTCACACATGTTCTCTGAGGGCCCAATCCCCAGGGAGGATGCCACGCTCCACCCAAAGTGGCCCAGGAGTGAGTACAACACGAGTTCTAGTTGAAGACAGAACTATCACTTTCATCAAGCCCACACACGATCTGGCCAATGTGCCCCCAGGACCCCACCTTGTACTGGTCAGTCTGTCTAAGGCAGGTTTCCCCCAGCGGGTTCCACGGTTGGCCCAGAGCTAGTTCCATAGTCCATGTCTAGAGCCCCCCTTGTCCTCCTGCTCCCTTGTGCTTGGCTCATGTTTTGACTTATCAGAAACGCTATGAAATATTTTCACTGACCAGTACTCTCTGTACTGGCCACACGTCACCCTCTTCCCGTGCCCCTGCTTGGAGCCACTGACCCAAGGGGATGCATGGGCATTGTGGCTGGTCACTCAGGACTCCGAAAAGACCAAGAAGGGAAGAGACATCTGGGGCTGGTCAGGACACGCCTGGTTTCTGTGATGAGGAAGCAGGTGGTCCTGGTGACTGTGAGCATCTGGCTGAGTGCGGCTCTGGGAAAACCTCTCTGGTCCTCACCGCGCCTCGTCAGCAGCCCAGAGGCCTGGCACAACTCGGAGGTCTGGGCAAAGGGTGTGAGCATTGCCGCCGTCCAGAAGTTTGGTTTCATGGAGCTGACATCTTCGGCACTCATCATGAAGGAGGCTCATGGAAAACACTGGAAGGAAAAGCCTGGGATTCTTCCTCCAAGGATATTAATCATGTACAAACCAAATGCCTCAAGTAAAATGAATGCCCAGTTTGAATTAGTTGTCACAGTTTAAAAGTAAAAGTATTTCAGGGCACCTGGGTGGCTCAGTCGGTTAAGTGTCTGCCTTCGGCTCAGGTCATGATCCCAGGGTCCTGGGATCGAGCCCCGCATCGGGCTCCCTGCTCAGCGGGAAGCCTGCTTCTCTGCCTCTCCCCTGGCTCATGTGATCTCTCTCTCACTCTCTCTCTTTGCCAAATAAATAAATAAAACCTTTTAAAAAAAATAAGTAAAAGTATTTCACATAAAAATCTGAAATTTTGTCTTCTGTTGAAAAATTGGAAAACCTGGCAGGACTGGGGCCTGTGCTCTCATGCGGAAAAATCTGGCAGGAAACGAGGGTCCTAGTCCCGACTTAGCCCTAAGCTCCTCATCCCGGATCCTTTTCACCATGGCCCGTTTTCCTTTAGGCACAGGGTCATGGGATCGAGCCCCGTGTAAGGCTTCGTGCTCAGCAGGGAGTCTGCTTCTCCCTCTCCCTCTCCCTCTGCCACTCCCCCTGCTTGTGCACATGCTCTCTCTCTCTCAAATAAATAAAATCTTAAAAAAAAAAAAAAAAAAGGCTAAAGCCAGGGTGCCACTCATGACGGATTCACACATGTTCTCTGAGGGCCCAGTCCCCAGGGAGGATGCCACACTCCACCCAAAGTGGCCCAGGAGTGAGTACAACACGAGTTCTGGTGGCTAAGACCCCAGCGGGCCTAAAAGGCCCAGGCCCTTGACACAGGAAAAAATCCTTTGGCCAGAAACAGATTCAGAGGATTATGGGTGCAGATTAGTGATAAACCAGCAAGCATGCTTCTGCACTCCCACACCTCGGCTGGTGTGGTGGCTGCAGGAACTGGAGGTTGTCGCATCATTAACCCCACTCGCTCCTGTCATCTTTTTCTCTCTACTTGTTCGTTGATCTTACAACCTCTGTTGTTATTGTTTTTACTCAGCCAACGGTTCTACTCTTTGCCTTCTACTCACCTTCCCCGAGAGGATCTACTCGGTTCAATTAATATTCCCACCAGGCCACCTCAGCGGCTGGCGAATCAGCCTCCGGGTCCCCACCCACAGTCCTGAGCCAGGGAGCCGGGGGGCGTGTGACACCAACATGGCTCCTTCTTGAGGAGGCCGTGGGAGTGGCAGGCATGAGGAGGCTGGTTTGGACCGAGCACAACCAAGAGGTCGTACCGTCTATTTCGTTCATGCCTCAGCTTCCCCTCCAAACTGGAGAGCCCAGTTCCCTCTCGGGGGCTCCCCTCAACCCCAGCGAGGGGCACCCACTGACTAGAGGCAGGATGTCATTTGGAGGCAAACCCACCATTCCTTCCTCTCCAACCGAGGCGGGCATTACCAGCTGATTGCAGCACCCCACCCTTTCCATTCGCTGAGCACAGAATCAGACTCAGAATCAGCCATCCCCAAGCAATTCCAGCTGGCATGAAAGAACTCGACAGGGCGGCTTGATCTCCGGAGCTGCTTGGGGCGCTGGCGCGTCCATCTGAGTCAGCACTCCTGCCTAAGCAAGGCACGTAGCCCGGCAGGGGCTAGGACCATGGTCAGTGGTCCTGGGGTAGAGGTTCTAATTACTCTAACCCTTAGGATGGCAGCCTCAGCCAGGCTTGTGAGGGGACACCCAGGCCGAGGGCAAGGCTGGGGGCCGGACGCTGACTCACTGGCCCTGGTCTGAAGTTCATCATCTGATCTTCTTCTGTCTCTGCACCTTCTGTGAGTCAAACAGGCAGCTTCCCCCACATCACAGAGGTGTTCGTCTGCCAGCTCGCTGAGACCTGCCCAGCGTTTCGATAGGATACCAAAGCATCAACCCTGAGCCCACCCCAGGGGCACCGAGACTGCCTGGGAAGGCACCCACTATATCACATGGGGACCATTATGCTTTGGGAAATCACTGGACTTCTCAGAGCCTTCAGATGGTCTTCATGTGGTTCATGTGGTCTGCGAATCAATGAGAGCAGGACAACTGTGCAGGCTTTCTCGAATTATGGGACTTACTTTGATAGATGGACTATATGGGAAGGGAAAAAACTTTATCTGATAGAACCAATCCTTGTACATAAAACAGATTTGCATTATTATAATAAAAGAATGTAAGACCTCCCAAACAAGACAAAACAAAAAACCGTTATCCACCCGTGGAAGGAGACAGAAATGAGGGAAGGGGGCTGTGCCTAAGGAAAACGGGCCATGGTGAAAAGGATCCGGGATGAGGAGCTTAGGGCTAAGTCGGGACTAGGACCCTCGTTTCCTGCCAGATTTTTCCGCATGAGAGCACAGGCCCCAGTCCTGCCAGGTTTTCCAATTTTTCAACAGAAGACAAAATTTCAGATTTTTATGTGAAATACTTTTACTTATTTTTTTTAAAAGGTTTTATTTATTTATTTGGCAAAGAGAGAGAGTGAGAGAGAGATCACATGAGCCAGGGGAGAGGCAGAGAAGCAGGCTTCCCGCTGAGCAGGGAGCCCGATGCGGGGCTCGATCCCAGGACCCTGGGATCATGACCTGAGCCGAAGGCAGACACTTAACCGACTGAGCCACCCAGGTGCCCTGAAATACTTTTACTTTTAAACTGTGACAACTAATTCAAACTGGGCATTCATTTTACTTGAGGCATTTGGTTTGTACATGATTAATATCCTTGGAGGAAGAATCCCAGGCTTTTCCTTCCAGTGTTTTCCATGAGCCTCCTTCATGATGAGTGCCGAAGATGTCAGCTCCATGAAACCAAACTTCTGGACGGCGGCAATGCTCACACCCTTTGCCCAGACCTCCGAGTTGTGCCAGGCCTCTGGGCTGCTGACGAGGCGCGGTGAGGACCAGAGAGGTTTTCCCAGAGCCGCACTCAGCCAGATGCTCACAGTCACCAGGACCACCTGTTTCCTCATCACAGAAACCAGGCGTGTCCTGACCAGCCCCAGATGTCTCTTCCCTTCTTGGTCTTTTCGGAGTCCTGAGTGACCAGCCACAATGCCCATGCATCCCCTTGGGTCAGTGGCTCCAAGCAGGGGCACGGGAAGAGGGTGACGTGTGGCCAGTACAGAGAGTACTGGTCAGTGAAAATACTTCATAGCGTTTCTGATAAGTCAAAACATGAGCCAAGCACAAGGGAGCAGGAGGACAAGGGGGGCTCTAGACATGGACTATGGAACTAGCTCTGGGCCAACCGTGGAACCCGCTGGGGGAAACCTGCCTTAGACAGACTGACCAGTACAAGGCCAGACATCAGACGCACCCCTGAGCCAGGCAGGCCCTTCCAGAAAGCCCACACCCGATGGCATGAGAGCATGTCAGGAGAGCCTGGTGGCAGGTCTGCACCCGGCCTCGGGCAGCGAAGGTGGCCAACAGGGGCTGGGGACCCCCCCAGCTGGGCCTCATTCCTGGGGATGCCTGCTCCTGGGGAAATGGAGCACTGGGTTGACCATGGTCAGGGGAGGGCCCCAAGTTACAGCCAGAGATGCGTCCCTTCCCACTGGTCAGCGCGGCGGCCAGGTCCTCCCGGCAGGGTGAGCCTGAGGAAGGGAAGGAGGGAGCGGTGCCCGCGCCTACGGGAAGGCAGCACACGTGTGCAAATGGTGCCACCCCGTGACCACCTGGTTCCATGACTCCGTCTGGCTTTGGCACAACTTCATCTTGTTCTTCACGCCGCCTTCAAAAACCAGTTGACGAGGAAGCACTCGTGGAGAATGTGCTCAGGAGCGTGGCACCCCGCAGCCCTGCACTCATGGAGGTCTTGTGTGAGCATGGGTGGGGAGGGGAGGGCCGGGGCAGGGAGCAAGTTCTCAGACAAAACTACAGATGCGTGAATTCCATCCCTGCCGCTTGCCAGGCACGTGACCTCAGGGAAGCCACCTGCCTCTCAGAGCCCCCACCTCATCATCTGTGCGGTGGGGAGGATGCAGGCAGCCACCGCCCAGAGCTGTATGGTGTGGGGAGGCGTTTGCCTCCCGACACCCAGTAATCACTCAGTAAGTACCTATTGTCATTCGAGGTAAGAAAGAGAATCCAGAATTTTATCACTGGATGGCAAGACAGTCTGTTAGTTTACATGCGAGGACACAGGGGCCCGGAGGGGCAAAGGGGCCCCATGTGAGCACACGGTGAGCCAGGACCAGGGCCCTCGTCACCTGCCAAGTCCAGCCCCTCCCACCACAACTCATCTGGAGAACAAGCCAAAACCCCAAACTTTCCGGCACCCAAAGGAGAGCCTCTGCACCACACAGAGCTGGCAGCCAAGGCGCTCGCTCTTCAGAGCCCTGGGGGCCACACAGCCTTGGCACTGGGGTTGCACGTTCGAGAAGCTACCTGCCCTTCCGCTGGTGCTCATTAGGAGCAGGGCGGGAGACGGGGCAGCGTTCCCGGGCATTCTGCTCAAATGGCCTCCATAGCCCTTCTGCTTTACGGGGCAGTTTCGCTCACATCCATGACCTCGCTGCTCATTACCCTGGTTTCCCAGAGCTGTAAATCAAGACCAGGTCTGGAAGGGTCCAGACCCGAGCCATGCCGCCAGGCCAGACAAGGACAGCCCTGCCTGTTAGCGAGCTGAGTGTTTAGGAGCCCCAGCAGGTTGGTCCTCACCATTGGTGAATTCCACCTGCAGGCGCAAAGCTGCTGCCTGGTTGGCTCTCGGCCCTGCAAACCGTGGGGATAAAGGAAAAGGGAGGCTCTCTCTGGGGCCATCTCTCTCGGTGTCCTGCAATTCCTGTGAGAGTGTGAGGCACGGGCAGCACCCCTTGTTTCCAGCGGCCCCAGAATTAAAGACACTGCTCCCCGTGGCGTCTGATGGGTGTGGACCAAGCAAGGTGACTCCCTCCCTGCCCTGGACGCGTCCTTGCTGGAACGTCATCCATCAGCTCTTGGAAGTAAGTAAGCCAAGGGGGGTGCAGTTAAGAAGCCAGCCAGAGGACTACCTCTTATCTTTAACTTGTTAACTCCTGCACAGCAGGTCACCCCCCAGGTCACTTCCGGAAGACGGCCCCTCTCCTTCACGCGGGCTGCCGGGGCACACACCGCATGCGCAGAGTGGGACGCAGCATACAGCAATTTCTTCCAGGTTGGAAGGGACCAGAGGAGGCTAATGAGTTTCTAGGTTGAAGACTTGGCATTAGGGAATCATCCACTCAGTCCATGGGGTGCTGTCGAGCGGGGGGGCGGTGGGGAGTGCCTGACAGGGTGGGACTCTGGAGCCCCCGGCCACGGCCACCTGGCATGCTGCATGCATCTGTGTCATCTGTTGGGTTTCTGCCCAAGATTTCTTTTAGACAGAGAGTTCTGTTGCTGTTTAAAAAAAAAAAGAAAAAAGAGAGGGGCGCCTGGGTGGCTCGGTCGTTAAGTGTCTGCCTTTGGCTCAGGTCATGATCCCAGGGTCCTGGGAACCTGCTTCTCCCTCTGCCTCTGCCCCTCCCCCTGCTCGCTCATGCTCTCTCTCTCTCTCTCTCTCAAATGAATAAATAAAATCTTAAAAGAAAAGAAAAAGAGAGCCACTGAATTGGTCCCTCCACTTGGTTAAAGCCGCATTCCCAGGGTAGTCCTGTTCTTCTCCCAGCCGCCTGCCAGGGAAGACCGCAAGAGTTACACACGGGCTCCCCCGGGCTCGCTCAGGTCCGCCCAGGGAAGTCGAGCAGAGCCGGGCGGGGACCCTGGCCTGGCGGCTAGCTGCCCCATGCTGCACCTCTCCGTCTAGGACACACGAGACCTTGTTCCCTCCACACCGTGTTTATTCTCAGGATGGTCCGGGGGCACTCCCGTAACAATGATTACAACATCCACTAACATTTGTGGAGTCCTTACTATATACTGGGGACTGTGCTAAGGGAGGGATTTTAAAAATGGCCTCTACTTTATGGCGTAAGGCCATTTTATTATTATTTCCGATTTGCACATGGGGAGACTGAGGCCAAGGGAGGTCAGACCAAATGCACCCAGCCAGTGAGTAAAGAAAACAGAGTGGGAGCGCAGGCCCACCTGCTCCAGCGCCCTTACCCTCTCTCCACCCCGTCTCCACACCCTCTGCCCATGGCCACCCTTTCCTTTCAGGGCTGGCCCTGGGCTCCTCCACTCTGTGGCCTTGGCGGGGTCCCCATGTCTGCCAGGGGTACTGCAGGACCTTGAGGAGGAAAGGGCCCACGAGGGAAGGGGGGGGCACCACTTCTGGGCACTGTCAGCACAGACTGTTCCGGGAGCTCCTCTGTCTTCAAGCTAGCACCACCCCCCCGCCGTGCATGCAGCCCCCCACCCTCCCCGCTGCAGCCTGGGGTCTGTGTTGGCATCTGCTCCCCCTAGCCATTGACTCAGCACTTCCTTCTCTAGGGGAAGCCGCCAGGCTGCAGTGGGTGTGAGTGCATGTGGAGGGGAGCAAGTGGCCTCTCGGGGATCCTTCTGGGCCCACCTCAGCTACTCCACCATCCCAGTTTCCCACGTGATGTGGGGCTCAGCATCCAGGTTTCCCCTTTGCGTAAGGACACCAGTCCTGCTGGATCGGGGCCCACCCTAATGACCTCCTCTGAACTTGATCATCTGCAGAGACTCTATTTCCAAGAAGGTCCCATTCATAAGTCCTGGGGTGAGGACTTCGACTTCTTTTGGAGGCACACAATTCGACCCATAACACCACCCCCCAGACTTGCAGGTGGATTAAATGAGCTAAGGCATGAAGTGCCTGCCACAGAGACTCATCCCTCAACAAGTGTCCTCGTGGGCATATGGCTATCTCCCTCCTGGCAAGGTGGCTGCCAGTGTCACGGCCCGCCCTGTGGGGGGACTGCCGTGGGGACAGTGCAACCCCGGCGTGTGGTCAATGTCAAGAGAGACTGCGGTGGAGACGTTGACGTTCCCCGCCGGTCCCCAGACCTCACGTCACGCATCAACAAACGCAGCCGCGGCTCCCCTCATGCTCAGAGTCCCACTTAATGTGTGACTGACAAACTGTCAATTGCCCGCCCATATCAGATACTGTTACCGCTGTTATCAACGCTCTGTGACGTTTTGAAGGGGAGGTGACGGTCATCACCGGGGTCACTGAGTGCTCCCAAGGTGCCCCTTGATACAATCACCGCACAGGCCGTGTCACTGCGGCTGGTAGTCCTGAGGGGCTGCGTCATGGGGTGACATCGGTGTTCCCGTAACGTGCCCAGGCCCCCTCAGTGGGGCTGTGTCTCGTGTGTGGCCTCGTTGTGGGGATGGCGGCTTTCTAGCTGGGAGGCAACAGACCATGATGAGTGGGCGTGAGTGGCTCAGCCTTCTCCATCTGGGAGAGCAGATTGAATCTCAAATTGGTGCCTGCATTCTGCACTTAAAACTACTTCTTCACTCAGCACTTTATGAAGCTCAAGTTCAAAGTCCGGAATGAAGGTCTCTTAATGAGTCCTATCTAATGAGGATACAAAGCTTTCATTACGGTGCTTGTAAATGGTCCCTATATAGGTGTGCTTCCTTGTATTTCTTCTGGGCTCATTATGAAATGTTATGCAAGTTGAGGAAACTGAGGCCTGAGTAGGCAGCACCGTGGGTGTGAGGGGACATGGCCAGGAAAGAGCTATGGATTGGCCCCTTGGGCAAAGATCCCATAAAGACAATGATGGATGAGTGTCTGGCAGTCTAAGCCTAACAGAAGTAGCTAGCATGTACCCAGCCTCTCCCCTGCCCTGAGTACCAGACTCGTGGGCCATTGTCTTCCCTCTTCACAGCCATGCCGCAGAGTCAGTAGCATAATTGTATCTGCATTTCATAGTCGGAGAAAAGAAGTAAAGGCTTACCGGCTTGCCCAGAGTCACCTTGACGAGAAGGGGCAGATGAGCAGTTTGAGCCCCAGCCTGATTCTAGTCCTTGCCCAGGACGCTGATCTGCCTTCCAAGGGCTGGTCCGCCTCCCCAACTCTGGAGAAGAGCAACTGAGGCCCTCTCCAGCCTGTGTGTCCACAAAACGCCAGAGCCCGGAGGGCTGAGTGAGCGTGGGGGCTCCCCGTGTTCCTTGTTAGGCCTCACGAGGGAACTGGCCCCATCACCGAATCCCGACTCAAGAAGATGTGAAGAGGAGTCTCTACAGCAGTAAAAAAGAGCCAAATCCTGCCATTTGGGCCCACGTGGGGAAGCTTCCCGGACACAGTGCTGGGCAAGAAAAGCCAGACACGACGGCTCATTTAGGTGAAGGACTGACACGGATACAGCCAATCCTGCGGGGATCGAGTCAGGAGGGGAGCTGCATTTGGGAAGCCTCCCGGGGGGTAGAAATGGCTCTCATCTTGGATTGAGGGGTGATGGATGTAAAAAGTCATCAAGCTGCAGGCTTCCAATGTGTGCCTTTTGTTATATCTAATTTGTACCTCCAGCGAATAAAACAGATGCAAAGAAACCAGAGAGTTTTGACTGGGGTAAAAGGGGCAGACAAAGCCATCCGAAAAATGAAAGATGGGCTTGGAGGAGTGGGGTAGAGGTGGTGATTGTCCCAGGGAGTGTTAACAGCCAAGATCTGGACCCCAGTTTGGTCCACTCCCTCTTACAAAGTCTGCAGAGTCAGGCACTTTTCAGGCGTTTCAGAGTGGGGAGCGGGCATGTCCTCTACCCAGGACCGGCGGGGGGCGGGGGGCGGGCAGATAGCTTCTGCGGCTCTCTTCACCTGTTTGGTCATTCCCTCGTCATCCAGTGTTCACCCGGGGTTTGTGGGGGCCCTGCTGTGTGCCTGGCGCTGGGCGACATCCCAAGGACCCAGCAGTGAAGGAAGAGAGTGACAAAAACATCTGCTGTCGTGTTGCAGTCATCCTGGCGAGGCCGAGAGGATTGTGACTTGAAAGTAATGGTAAAGTACAGAGTATGTTAGTTGGAGAAAAATAAAACCAGGAAAGAGGTGAGGAGTGAAAAGCAGATGGCATCTTCAAACAGGGTGATCCAGGAAGGCCTCCCTGAGAAGGTGGCATTTCAGCAAAGATCAGGAGGACTCTGGGGGCCCTCTCCAGCCTGTGTGTCCACAAAACACCAGAGCCCGGAGGGCTGAGTGAGCATGGGGGCTCCCCGTGTTCCTTATTAGGTCTCACGAAGGAACTGGCCCCATCACTGAATCCCCACTCAGCTGCAAGTGCAAGTGCAAACGTCCTGAGGCTGCTGGGCTGCCGTGTCTGGTGAGAGGGAAGCAGTGAGGGGTCAGGCTGGCTGGAGGGGTGATGGAGGGAGAGCCACAGAGCTGCAGTCTGGGAGGTGACAAGGGCTCGAGAGTCAGGGCTTGTTCAGACTTGAGCTTTACTGGACCAAGGAGGGGTTTTAGACGGAGGGCTGCCATAACCTGGCGGCATATTTGTAAAGGATGACTCAGCAGGGGCTGTTTCTGCAAGTCACTCAGGGCGCCGTGCCTCTGCTCTCCCACCCGAGCACCTCTGCAGGGGAGAGAAGGGGAAGGGGCCTGGTGCCCCGGGAGAGCATGAGGAGCAGCCCCAGCCCTTCTGGACAGGGAGTGCCAGGGCCTGTGGAGAATGCAGACGGCCGACAGGGACGGTTTCCTTGTAACTCCCCTGGAGGCTTTCCAAGGAGGCAAAGGCTGCCCAGCCAGGTTCCTTAGAAGCTCCTGTCTGGAGCCAGGGAGGGCGAGGTGAGGTGGAGACCGGACCATCCCAGGCAGGGTGGCACCTCCTCTCCCCTTCTACGAGAACTGCTGACCTCACCTCCTCTCCCTGACACAGGAGGTCATCGCTTGGACCTGGGGGAGGTGCAGAGGGCCCTGCTGGGGCCCGACAAACGTCTCCCTCCCTGCCACAGGCCCTTTCTGAAAAGGGGAGGCTGGAGTGAAAGGAGGAGCAACATTTGTAGGCTGGCTCTCTCGCTGCCTGCTGTGTGACTTACACACATCAAGCTCCCACTCTGGGCTGTTCTCCCTCCTATAAAATAAGGGACTGGGCCAGAGGCTCCTAATTTTTTTTTTTAAGATTTTTTTTTCTTTCTTAAGTAGGCTCCAAGCCCAGCGTGGAGCCCAACGCAGGGCTTGAACACACAACCCTGAGATCAAGACCTGAGCTGAGGTCAAGAGTTGGAAGCTTAACGGACTAAGCCAACCACGCACCTCTAAGATTTTATTTTTAAGTCATCTCTACACCCAAGGTGAGGCTCAAACTCACAACCCCAAGATCAAGAGTCTCATGCTCTACCGACTGAGCCAGCCAGGTGCCCTTCCTGATTTTTCCTTCATTCTACGATAGCCAGCGATTTCTGCACACCTGGACTCTACACAGGGGCCTGGGCCTCGAGAAGCTCAGGTCAGGGGTCTCTGAGCTGAGCCTTGGTCACTCGGTGGCTTCTTAACTCCCCAAGGGTGAAGTGCAAGTGTGTCCCAGGCGGGCTGACGTTTTGCCTTGTCCTCATTGCCCATGTCACCTCACCAAGGAAACATGCCAAGCCTTACTTATATTTTTTGTTTTTGTGTTTTTGTTTTTGTTTTTTTTACCAACCGAGCCCCGCCAAGCCTTATGTTTGAAGACACAGTATAGCTCTGCCTTCCAGAGACCTGAAGTCACCCCTCCCGCTTCAGACACAGCCACAGGCTCCCTGGGACTTAAGGAGCAAAGCTTACCTCTATAGTCTGGTCTTCATGAACCCCATAGTCGAGGCACCTCCTTTCTTGCCTGCAGTCAGCCCTTGGGACTACTCCGCAGCCTCCTCAGACCTCAGAAGGACATCACTTTCCAGTCCAGGCCCTTGATTGGGCTCTGCCTAGCATACCCTCAGTCTGTCAGCTAGCCATTTGCAGAGTCCTTTATATTGACCTGTGTTTTATGAAACATTATTGAATGTTTATAAAAACCCCGCGGAGCAGGCATCATCCCCTCCTCTGGAGCCGAGTTGAGTGATTTGCCTCAAGTCACACAGCTAGTAAGGGTGGCTGGAAACTGTACCCAGATCTTCTGAAACTCCAGTGCTGAGGCCTGGATCACTCACAGGGCTTCTCCCCACCCCCGGTCTCCATGTGGGTCTCTCTGCTCTGGGTGGACCACAGCTGTCTGAGGGCAGGGCCTGGACCTCCTCCGCCTCCCCGAAGTGGGCCATGGTTGTCTAGCACATGCTCTTTCCCTTGCTCCGAAGGGAGCATTTCCTATTGCCCAGGTCAGGGCTGGGAGAGCAGACTCTTCCCGGCAACCACCACAGGGCAGGACTGGCTCTCCCAGGTGCCCCAGCGCTCCCACCACTAGGCAGGTAGGGCTCACTGCTGCCCAGGCACGCAGTTGCCATGACTCACCCACAGCCTGGGCACCGCCCCACTTGCCTTGAGAAGAGCTATGGAAACCAGCTGGGTGGGTCCACCCACTTTCCCTGCCAGCCCAGGCCCCAGCAGTGTGGCCCTTGCTTTTCCCACTGGGACAATGGGCTTAAGGAGATAATACTTCAAACCTCCAGGTCTGCTTACCAGTTAGAGATTTCCTCCATCAAAATATACCTGATCCAGGGGCGCCTGGGTGGCTCAGTCAGTTAAGTGTCTGCCTTGGCTCAGGTCATGATCTTAGGGTGATCGAGCCCCGCACCGGGCTCCCCGCTCGGCGGGGAGTCTGCTTCTCCCTCTCCCTCTGTGTGTGCTCATGCTCTCTAGCTCTCACTGTCTCTCAAATAAATAAATAAAATCTTAAAAAAAAAAACAAACCCCACCTGATCCACCATGTTCCCTGAACTCATGAGAAAGATTCTCTGATTCTGGGGGAATATCATCCTCTTGGATATTAACAATGGCCGCTAACATTTGTCAACAGCTAACTATATGCTTAGCACTATCTAAACATAACAAAGCTTTTCAATTTCCCGTGATCCTGGGTAGGAGAGTAAGAGCAAACATTTGCATCCAGCTGTGTAGGTGGCAGGACAGAGTGTCACTGGTAGAGAAGAGAGCAAAGCTGGCTCACTGTCAGTGACGGAGTGAAGTCGAGTCACCTTGGCATCTGCCTCCACCAGCTCCCGTGCTCTATTTCCAAGGCATCAAGCTGCCTTCTAGGAGCAAAGAGGATTCTGTTTCTGTTTCAGAGCAAAGGTTAATAATGCAGGAAGTTACAGATGTACACAGCCTCTGATGTTGTGACTTCATCTTTATTACAAATGGGGAGCAAGGCAAGGAGAGGGTCCTGGTGAAACCTGAGACAATTAATGCGGTCAGAAAGAGGCAGGAATCCAAGTAGGCCCAGATACAAAAGCAAAGTGAATGCCCTGAACTAAAATGCTAACGGAGGCAAGTTGGGGCCAGCGCCACACAATTTTCTAGAGTGGTTTAGTGAATTGGGTAGAGCCTGCTAGTTGCCTACATTGTATAAGAGCTGATTGTAAACGGTTCAAAAAGCTGACACCGAAAGCTTTCAGCAAACGTGCCTTTTAAAAAGCACATCATTTTGAACCCAGGAGGTGAATGTGGCAGGCCAGCTTGCAGAGGCCATTTCTCTGCTGATGCTGTTTTTAAAAGCAGCACCATCATTTTAGATCACTGGTTTGATTGGCTAATTACACAGGGTGAGTATTTGTCCTGCGGAGATCGTCAGCTCAGGGAGTGGAGTTGTTAGAGTGGGAGAGTGGGAGGCAGAAAACAATCCTGGTTTTCAGCTCTGGGAAGTTTCAGGCACCAGATCCAGAGATTCAGACCTGGAAGGGAAAGGGGTAGGTCTGGAAGAGCTGGAAGAGAGCTGTTGGTATTCTTGCAGGCTTAGGACCGTGAGGCCTGCGGGCAGCTCTGCCCAAGCAGCTTCTGCTCTCAGGGGCCTCCAGCCAGTGGGCCTATTGTCAACTGCTCTACCTTGTTCTGGAAGCTCCTTCAGGGAAACAGCCTTAGAGAAAAGAGGTTGCCATGGCACAGCACTGAAGGAAGATCTAATGGAATTGTTCACCAGTATTTTATAAAAGATCTCGAAGTAATTTTTGACATATATCTTGGAAAGAATTCAAAGAATTGAGTGGCATTGGAATAACCAAACCCCTTCTAACTCTGATTATGCGAGCAAGGCTTCAAAGCTCATACATGAATTAAAATGTACTATGGGTAGTACTGATGGTGATTTCTATCTCTGTCTAGGCATAAATAACATTGATGAATGTATATGTGAATGTGCATTTAAAAAATCCATCTAAATAAAATTTAACTCTCCATATTCAAATTGCTATCAATATTTGTAAAGTATTTGTGTGGCTTTGATCAATTAGGTATAACTGCAATGGCATCTCTAACCAGAAGAATTAACACTTCAAGGTTTACAGTCACAAGAAAATAAAATTAAGATTGGAGGGGCGCCTGGCTGGCTCAGTCGGTAGAGCATGCAGCTCTGGATCTCAGGGTCGTGAGTTCGAGCCCCATGTTGGGCGTAGAGCTTACTTAAAAAAAATTAACATTGGAATTTAAGTGCGTATTTTTATTTCAAAAAAGTATAATATGGCGATCATTAAAAGGCAGTAGGGCAGGGTGCCTGGGTGGCTCAGTCGTTAAGTGTCCACCTTCAGCTCAGGTCGTGATCCCAGGGTCCTGGGATCGAGCCCCGCATCGGCTCCCTGCTCCGCGGAAAGCCTGCTTCTCCCTCTCCCACTCCCCCTGCTTGTGTTCCCTCTCTCGCTGTGTCTCTGTCAAATAAATAAATAAAATCTTAAAAAAAAAAAATCTTAAAAAAAATAAAATCCTTAAAAAAAATAAAATCTTTAAAAAAAAATAAAATCTTTAAAAAAAAGATTGTATTTATTTATTTGACAGAGAGACACAGCGAGAGAGGGAACACAAGCAGGGGGAGTGGGAGAGGGAGAAGCAGGCTTCCCGTGGAGCAGGGAGCCCGATGCAGGGGCTCGATCCCAGTACCCTGGGATCACGACCTGAGCTCAAGGTGGACATTTAATGACTGAGCCACCCAGGCGCCCCAATAAATAAAATCTTTTAAAAATTAAAAAAAAAAGACACTAATGCATGAAAATGAATAGCATGTATGATAAAATCCTGTGGTGACAATGGGATGGAGATAGGAGTTGGAAGGAGAGAAAGGCATAACATAAAATTTCTGACCAGAATTTGTCCATATACTTTTTCAAAGGATGGTGGCGAGCAGGGCTACCCCTGAAAGGTGTGGCTCCAGTTCCTCAACAAATGCCCCAGCCCAACATAGTGTACTTGAAAGGAAGCCACACTGTAGATGCCTTTTATTGACACCGTTTGGGGATATAATTGAAGATAAAAATTTCAAAATTGCATTCTACTGGTGCTCAAAAAAGAGGAGCCGACGTGCAACACCTTGCAAAAACCCTCCAAGTACATCCTCTGCAACTACTTAAGGTTATAATTTTAAAAAATGATATCAGCTTAAAAGCATACAAAGGGATACACCACTTTTCAAATGTCTTTTAGGAGACACGTGAGCAAAAGAGTATAAAGACAAAAGTCAGCAGTGGCAATCAAGATGACCATCCACACACACACAAAAAAGATGACAATCCACATCCACTTTTCTCAAGAAACTTATGTATGGGGCACCTGGCTGCCTCAGTCAGTGGAGCATGCGACTCTTCATCTCAGGGTTGTGAGTTCAAGCCCCATGTTGAGCGTAGAGATTACAAAGAAAGAAGAGAAGAGAAGAGAAAAGAAGAGAAAGAAACTCTTACCTAACTTGGGAGAAGTGAGAAGAACCATTTACTCTCTCCCTTTTCTGACCTAAACCCAATTCCCACAAGAACTGTGGTATAGAAAAAAGGGGGGGGGGGCTTGAACTCATGACCCCAAGATCAAGAGTCGCACACTCCACTGACTGAGCCAGTCAGGCGCCCCAGTCTCCCCTTTCTGGTCCTCAGTTTCCCCCTGCAAAGAAATACTGGATCATATATTTTTAAATTTTATTTATTTTAGAGACAGAGGGTGGGTGGAGGAGCAGAGGGACAAGAAGACTCCCAGCTGAGCACAGAGCCCGATGCAGGGCTCGATCTCAGGACCCTGAGACCATGACCTGAGCTGATACCAAGAGTCAGACATTTAACCAACTGAGCCATCCAGGCGCCCCTGGATCATATTTTTAAATGTACACTTAAAAGGCACAATCTTATACTAAAGGTTTGTGATCATGAATGTTCCTTCATTAAAAAAAATATAGTAACATTTTTAGACTCTTAGCTATTTTTTAATATTTAAACCTCATGTTTTCTCCTCCTCTCCCCACTCTGCTCCTGGAGAGTATCGAACATATCTCTGGGTGAAACATATGCCAGTTTTGAGACCCTATGTCCTATAGGTTTCTGCGTTTCTGTCTGGTTCAAAGTCCCTCGTCCCCTATCCCCAAGACAGTCTTATCTTAGCTCTAACTGAGCTGGTGTTGTCCATGAGTCCATCAGTAAAGAACTAGTCACTAAGCGTCTACTACTCACGTGCCATTCCTCAAGCATGAAGACTACAGACAGAAAAGAGAGTCCCAGCTCTTGAGGAGCTCTCCGTCTCGTGAGGGAGGAATGTATGTCTGAGTAATCGCAGAAATACAACTGCAAACACAGGAAAGTGCTGCCGTGAGGGCACAGAGGGAGGGAGTGGTCAACCCTTCTGGTGGGATTGGTCAAACTTTCTAGAAATATTTGCAGTAGTGGGCAGATTGGAGGAGAACGTGGAAGGCATTTCTAGCACAGAGAAGTATATGAAGACATGATGACACAGTGAGTCCTGGGAACTGAGAGTGTATCTGGAGGGCAGAGGGTTGGGATGGAGATTGGGGCTGAGGATGGAAGTCAAGAGATTAGCTGGGATAAGTTGGGGAAGCAGGAGACTGATCATGGAGTCTGGTCATTATCCTGAAAGGAGGGGGAAGGGGGCGTGGCACATCCAGGAAGAAGGAAGTTGAGAATGGACTGGAGAGGTTAGACCCAAGGCAAGGAGACTAGATCAGAGGCTACTGGTGTGGTTCAGGTAAGAGATGATAAAGGCCCAATGAAGGCAGAACCAGTAAGGACAGTGAGGAGTTGGACTTTGATAGAGACTCAAGGATCGCTCTCAGGTGTTCAGCTTGGAAGTTTCCATTCCTCAAGAATTAATTAATTATAGGAGGAAGAGAAGGTTTGGGGAAGCAAAAGAGTAGACTCATGTAGCGACAAGGTGAGTCATGATGCTTAGCTAGCCATTGTAATGCATGGGCCTTGGAGCTCAGGTGGCACAACGACCAGAGGTGAGACTTTATCACACACCATATGTGGCTAATCACAGGGCGCTCAATGTAACCGAAGTAACAAGCCACCTCAAGTGTGGGCTCCAAAGCCACCTATTAACCAGATTCAAGTAAGTGTTCAAGTCAACCTCCATGGATTTGGGGGAAGCAGAAGAGATGGCAGGTTCTGAAGCAACAGGCAAGCCTAAGAAAGTACTTCAGTTTCAGAGTCTTCTTGAAGGATCAGCACAATTTGGAGGAAGAAAAAGAATTAAAGTTGTCAGATTTAGGTAGGCCTGCAACACTGACCTTTTGAAAACATGTTTAAACACAACGCCACACACACACACACACACACACACACACACACACACACGCGCGCGCCCTGGAGCAAGTATTAATAAAATCCCTTTTACAGTTAAGGAGAGAATTACAATTCTATTTTCAAGAAGCTGAAACTGGGGAGCTTTAGCTGATCCCTTTTGGGGTAGTACTGATTGATGGGAGAGCCATTTAAAAGCTTTGAATCTAAAATCAACATGTAGACAGGGCACCTGGCTGGCTCAGCCAGTGGAGCGTGGGACTCTTGATCTCAAGGTCGTGGGTTCAAGTCCCATGTTGGGCATAGCGCTCCCTTAGAAAAAATATATAAAATCAGCATAAAGAAAAAAATTTATTTTTTTATTGTTACTATTTGCATAGGTTCAAGATAGATGTGGCCTGGCAACAGATCTTAAAAAAGAGGTAATTCAGGATTTTAATTGACCCCAAATCCAATGAATCAACAGCATACTACTGCTGAGAGAAAGCTAATACTATCTTGATCTGCATTAATATTCTACAGCAGTTTTCCTGGTCACCTTCTTGTGCTAGACTCTCTGAATACAAAGGAAAAAAATAATTATGACTTCTACCCTAAAAGAAACTCCTCTTCCAGCAGGGAAGATCACTCTCTTCTTATTTCTCTGCCAACCCAGAGATACAGCCCCCCCAGAGGTCAAACAACTGTTGGTCATTTATGGGAGAGTTGCAACGCTAAACCCTCAGCAGACAGATTATTTCTTGCTGTGTTTACAGATTACCTAGCAACAGGGATTGCATGCTTGTTTTCCTATGTGACAAGCCCTGAAAGAGAGGCAAGGAATCTGTGCCAGAGTGCCATGGGAGTTTACTGGCTCCGGGCTCTGCCTTCCTGGAAAATCTAGCCTGGATACCTGAAGGTACAAACAGCCAGGGGCCGTTTTTTCTGACACATCTTTCTCTACAACAGTACTTGCAAACAATCTGTGACCAAGAAAATTAGAACTACCTAAACACCTATCTTCCCCCCACCCCCCCCCCCCCCCCCCATTTCTAAGCCTCCTTTGCAGATAGAGTGGGCCTGACTGGTTCTGGCCAATGGTTGATAAAAAAAAAAAAAAAAAGTGATACATGTCACTCCCTCTGAGACCGCTCACTGTTGAAGCTTCTCCAGCATCTTTCCCTGCTGCGTCAGCCTGGAAGCCTGAGATATATTTCTCCTTAATGTGAGAGATACATCTTGCACAAATCCGTTATTCTCAAGTTTGGCCATTGCAGCAATTAGCATGAAGTCTTTTTTTTTTTTTTTTTAAGATTTTATTTGACAGAGAGAGACACAGCCAGAGAGGGAACACAAGCAGGGGGAGTGGCAGAGGGAGAAGCAGGCTTCCCGCTGAGCAGGGAGCCCGACGCGGGGCTCGATCCCAGGACCCTGGGATCATGACCTGAGCCGAAGGCAGACGCTCAGCGACTGAGCCACCCAGGCACCCCCAGGAAGTCTCTTGACTAATAAACCATACAGCTTCCTTCTTGACCTCTCCATATGGCACTGCTGACTTTCAAGATGCCCTTCTTTGTGACTCCTATTCTTCCTCGGTAGTTCATTACCCTTTAGTTTTGGATGCCACCAGGTTCTGTGTTCAACACTCTTCAGATGCAGATCAAAATGGGGCCTGGAAAAACTCACCTAGTCCTGGAATTTCAACTATCGCTATGGTCACTATGGTGAAAACTTCCAAATCTACATCTCTGGCTTGGGGTACTTCGGACCCTATGCCTTAAAGTCATGCAAAATGTGGGGCTTCACAGGGTTCATGGAAAACGGGTTTTGATAGAAAATGAAGCCCTGTTAAGAGGTATAACTCAGGTTTCCCCCCTAAATTAACATTTTTTAAAAGTTTGTAAATTAAAGGGATTTTATGTCAATCATTTAAGAAGTAATCTGAGGGTTACAAACTAGGACAAAGAAACTCGATGAGCTTTGTAATCTGGAACCTGTTGTAGATAAACAGGAAAAGTTCTGGGATGCAGGGTTTTCCAATTTCCCACCACAGCTCATTTCTAGTTACCAACACGCCACCAAATGTGGAGTTGGGAAGAGACGCACACAATCAGTTTTTGTGAACCATGAAGAGAATGCTTCAGCTTTCCCTTGGTCTGCAGCAAATCTTCTTACCCACATGGTGTTTCTGATTTCATTCCATACTCACAGCCACCAGCAGGGTGACAATCTAGGGGTTATTCCCTTTTTATAGGTGAGGAAACTGAAACAAATCATAGGTCTTACACCCAGGTACTTTCCCAGGTTCCCTCTGCTTCCCATTTGGTCTCATTCTCCTTTGCCAGTGTTGCTCAAACTTTTGTCAGCATGAAAATCACTTGAGGGGTCTTCTTAACGCACAGATTGATGGGCTCCATCCCGAGTTCGATTCAGTACGTCTGGAGCAGGGCATGAGAATTTGTGTTTCTAACAAGTTCCCACATATCCTATTGGTCCCTGGAGCTATACTTAGGACAATCACTGCCCTGTGCCTGCAGCAGCAGTTTAGTGGCAAAAGGGTTCCAGCTGGATTCTTTCCTAGACCTGACGCTAATCAGCTCTGTGACACTGAACAGGGTATTATTCCAAAGGAAGATCACAGCTTCAAGCTTCAATGAACTTGTTTACTTTCCATGTATTGTTATTCGGTTTATCCATCTTAGTCTGTTACCATTCCATATATAGTATTTGGAGACAAAAAAGCAGAGCATTGGGTATCTCCAGATTTTGCAAGCAGCAAAATCCCGCATTTGGCTTAATATTCTCCTGGGTGACGATACAATTAATATACGGTACTGTCCTTCCTGATGCTCAGTTATAAACATAGCATATTTTCCTCTAAAGACAGAAATTGAAGATAGACAAATGGCACTTAAAAAGACACTGAATACATTTATCCCACTGGGGCAGATCATCAGCCTTAAAACCCAACAAAAGACTTGCTTTCAGTATGTAACAGGACCCAAGGACTCCTAACCATCACCACCAATTTAGGAAGTTATTGAAGCAACTGATAGCACCATGCGCATGACACTGTAGACAGGCGTGTGATTGGTGCCAGGGGATCAGGATACTCTGCTGTCAGCTCAGAGAACCACCTTCTCTCCACCCCCACCCCGCACCGCCCACCACCTTTCCTTGAAGTTCAGTTTAACAAACAAAAAAAAAAAAGTTCAGTTTATGCTCGCTGCTTGGATTTCCCCACACCTTGTCATCCTCCTCTGCCCCTACCACATGAGGTCATTTTCTCTCATTATTACCGTGCTCAGATTTCTTCCTTGACTGCAATGCAAGGACTTGTACTCCAGTTAAACTGTCTTTACATCTGAATTACTTCAACTTTTTGTAAAAAACCTATGTAGAGCTTACATATTACTCAGTTAATCTCATTATAAGAGATGTGAACCTCTAGCATGCACACTGCCGGAACCACTCAGCCGGCTCTATGCTAAAGGAGTATTCAGCCAGATTAAATTATTCATGTGGGTGTGTTTTGCTACCATTCCTCCAGGATTAGTCTCGAAGTGAGGAGTCTCCTGCGCTTGACAAAATCTTACTCATCCTTCAAAATGCAATTCAGAGATTATCTCCTCTGACTTCCATCTGCTTCACTGGTATTGCACTCATTTTGGTAAAATCCCATATTGTGTAGTCTCATATGAACTGTCACTCCTGAATTCCCAGGGAGTAGCACAGTGCCCAGCACTTAAGAGACTCAGCAAATGCTCTTTAACTGCTATTTGTGAGTAAAATTAATCCTGATTACTGTTTGTGCACAACTTGCACTTTTGTACACAGGCTTAAAAAAACCCATATGTGGTTGTTACATAAAATTCAAGATAAAGCAGCAGCAATTTACACTTTTCACCATTTTGCAGGGGGCAGGCTGGTCAAAATAGTCAAGAATATTTTCATGTTTTTAGGTCTTTCTACTCACACTTGCACATGAGCGCAGGTGCACGTGCACACACACACCCCATCTAGAGGCGAGCTTATTAGTTTTTTACTGTGCTTCTAAACCTAGACTAAAACATTACACTCTTAATGGAGCTGCATGTTACCACAGTGCAAACAGTTTTGCAATTAATAAAAAATATTTACTTAGCAACTATTGAGAGCAGTTTCTAAAAATACCCCCCCTTCTTCCAATCCTAAATATCTAATGCAGCACTTTATCACCACCAAGATTTGTGCCACTGTCCATTGGCAGAGAACCAATGTATGGCTGCCTGACATCCCACAGAAATTGTTTCCAATGGTTATTTAAACTATTTACTTCTCTGGATCAGTAACACTGCACACTTAATACGGTAATGCTGAGAAAGGGCTACATTTTTTCTACCTAAGACATTATGCTCTATAAATGTCATTATCAGGATATAAAAGTACTACAGAACCGGGGGTAGAAGACCCTTTTCAGTGAAGGTACTAGTATATCAGAACAACCTACACAAACCTGGTTACATGAAAATGCTCCAAAAATATACAGGAAATATTCACAACCCCAAGGGAAAATAACTTGACCAAATTTGTTTCTCTAACAGAATGCAATTTTATTAATGCATTCCACTCTTGACTAGACATGGGTAGGGTTATCTTACACTATCCAACACTGATAATTTTAAATTTTAATTGTTTTAAGATGACTTCGAAAAAATGTTCAATTTTTAGTAAGACTGGTGAGGAGCAAAACTGGCTGACAATTTCTTCCTGCTATCATTAGCATGCAGATGAGGTTCTTGGTGATAACTAGGTAAAAGCTGGTTGATAAATGCAATATATAAAAGAACTGCTCTGGCTTAATGGCGAGTGCCACTAGGGAAAAAAAATAAAATCTTTTTGACCTGCGTTCTAGTCTTGGTTGTGGTAATTTCAGCATATCTATACATCTTTATGGGCTTCACTTCCATCAACTGATTTCCAAGACACTGAAGAAAAACAAGATCTAGTAGTTAAGTCCTAAATGCAAACTCTACTAACACCCCAAGTTGAGAGAGGACTTAAAACCTTTATGACATTGTTTTAGACTTTTTTAACTGCTAGGCTGCCACCCTATCTGATAAAGATACATAGACAACATCAATTATTTTAAAGGGGGAAGTTAAGTTCTTAGCTCGAGAATTCGAGAACGGAAGTACCCCTTGCAGCCCTGTGCGCTTCAGGATCCACGAAAGTAAAACGGAGACAGGACTTACCTCATTGGGAAGCTAGGACAATTAGGCAAATTAATAAACATAACACACTTGGAAAGGTGCCTGGCATATAGCATTCAATAAATGATGGTTAATATTAGCAACCTCTGGTTTTCAAATGGTGATACAAAATTTAAAAAGGGAAGAACACCAGGTCTAACCATATAAAAACTAAAGGAAATCAGGTTTCAGGCCTGGCTCTGTAAAACTTAACAGATGCCGTATCTTGAGTAACCCTTTTCTCAATTTTTTTTTTTTAATTTTTAAGATTTTATTTATTTGTCAGAGAGAGAGGACACAAGCAGGGGTAGCAGAAGACAGAGGGAGAAGAAGGCTCCCCGTTGAGCAAGGAGTCCAATGCGGGACTTGATCCCAGGATCCTGTGATCATGACCCGAGCCAAAGGCAGATGCTTAACTGATTGAGCCACCCAGGCATCCCTTCTCAATTCTTTTTTTTTTTTTTAGATTTTATTTATTTATTCATGAGAGACATAGAGAGAGAGAGAGGCAGAGGGCGAAGCAGGCTCCCAAGGAGCAGAGAGCCCGATGCGGGACTTGATCCCAGTATCCTGGGATCATGACCTGAGCCGAAGGCAGACGCTTAACCATCTGAGCCACCCAGGCACCCCTCAATTCTTTTCTAATGGGAAAGATAGTAACTGTTTCATGATTGTTAAAAAGATGGTCAGATGATGCACAGAATTTTGACAGCTGTAAAGTTCTTTATGGATTCAAATTCCTTAATTTAGAAGACATTCTATGAAACTTAGTATTTCAATCTTTAAAATGGGGATGATCATACCACCTTTCCAACTGTGTGTCCAGGTTGGGGATTTTTTAGAATGTCCCCTGGCAAGTAATGCATATTATTACATGGCAAGTTAATACTTTTAGGACAATGTGAATGTTCCTGCTCATCAAACTTGCACTTTCTCCCTTTAGTAAAATGATTTTTCAAATGCATTACTTTTCTTAGTTGATGTTCTTTTAAAAGCTTTCCCTGCTCCCCATTTTTATATGAATATAGTTGTAATCAATACTTTCATAATCGACTTGATACACAGTTGACCAATAAGAATCTTTTGAGTGGCTCCAGTGTTCTGACATGCACTCATCATTTTTTGAGATTTCCTTTCTTCCTGGCAAATCAGAATGTTCCAGGTTCATCTTGTTATTTTCTCTACCCCAGCGCTAAAGCTGGACATTTCTCCAAGGAGCCATGGCTCCTTTCAGCATTTAGAAATCAAGATCTGGGTGCTCAGGTGTGCTCACTGCTACTGTAGTAGCCCGGGTTCCAGGCCCTCAGTGAACATAGCTGGAAAACAAAACACACACACACATAAAATACGAAAAGTCATGAAAGACAAAAGGGTGAGGAACTGTTCCAAATTAAAAAAAACTACCCAGACACAACTAAGTACAATAAATGGCCCCTGTGTTCAATCCTGGACAATTTGAATAAGTGTTATGAAAGACACTTGGGATAACTGATTAAACAGGCTGGACTAGAACATTGGGTCAATCTTTAAATTAAAATGTTCTGATTTTGATGATTGTACCATGGTTAGTATGACCATGTCTGTTCTTAAAAAAATCTACATTAACATATTTAGGTACAGGGGTGCCTGGGTGGCTCAGTTTTAAGCATCTCTTATTTCGGGTCAGGTTGTGATCTCAGGGTTATGAAATGGAGCCCCGCATTGGGCTCTGCACTGGGCACCGAGCTCGCTTAGGATTCTCTGCATCGCGCCCCCCCTCCCCCGGCTCTTTCTACAATAAATAAAAATGTTAAAGTGCAGGTTTAAAGAGAAGATGCAGGAACAATAAAGGGGTACAATGTAAACAACAATGTAAACAATGTTGAGCACAATGGGGTATCTCTGTACTATTCTTTTTTTTTTTCCGACTGAGCCACCCAGGCGTCCCTCTCTGTACTACTCTTGTAATTTAAGTAAACTCTATGCCCAACGTGGGGCTTGAACTCACGCAACTGAGATCAAGAGTGGCATGCTCTACAGACCAAGCCAGCCAGGTGCCCCTTAAATGATACAAAAGTAACAAAAATAAAAGGTTAAGAAGCACCTTGTAGACTAAAGGCCTACATAAAACCCAAGTATTGATTCAGTTCACTGAGATGACCTAGCTCTGGCCTTAATATTTGAACCATGACATTTAGTGGATAACTGTGCGAGTCACGGTTTTATCAATGAAAAGGAACAAAAATTTTCTTGACTCAAGAACAAAGGGGCGCCTGGGTGGCTCAGTTGTTAAGCATCTGCCTTTGGCTCAGGTCATGATCCCAGGGTCCTGGGATGGAGCCCCGCATTGGGCTCCCTGCTCACCAGGAAGCCTGCTTCTCCCTCCCCCACTCCCCCTGCTTGTGTTCCCTCTCTCACTGTGTCCCTGTCTAATAAATTTAAAAAAAAAACAACAACCCAAGACTAAAGCTAAAACCCGTATTAACTTTCTTAAAGCTTTACGCCCAACATGGTAGGCTTAAACTCACAATCTGTGTATCAAGAGCCACATGCTCTACCGAGCCAGCCAGGTGCCCCTGTATTATTATCTTTAGTGGCGCAGTTGGTTAAACATGACTCTTGGTTTCAGCTCAGATCCTGATTTCAGGGTCATGGATTGAGCCTACCATCAGGCTCTGCGCTCAGTCTGCTTAAGACTCTCTCCCAGTCTAAAATAAATCTTGAATGGCATCAAAGAAATGTATATAAACACACCTAAATTTTGCTATAGGCAAAAGTGGCTTTGGGGCATCAGTACTCTGTAGTTTCACACCAGCTGCTAAATTTCATCCTAATATGGAATCTCTCCCCACTTCTTCCAAATAAGACACTATATTGGGAGAGCTGAGAATTGGACCTGAACCATAAATTCCTCTGAAATGTCTCCTTTGGTAAGTAAGATGCTTCAGGATTTTTCATGATTTTGACAGAATAGGGCATAACCTGCAGATTCCACACTACCCTTTTTTCACTACCAATGGATAATCTAATCCTCCCCCAGTTTTTTTATCAAAATGAATTGTAAAAGTCTCTTTACCTGGATTCTGAATAAGTTAAGTTTCCTATTCACAGGTTTTCCACACTCTTTTGCTTTCATGGAATGGCCCTGGTCTCCCTACAGCTTAAATGTGTTGCCAACCTCCATTTGATTCCTCAGAGTTCTCTCTGATCCTTCTAAAGAGCATTTGATTTGTATCCATTCCTTTATGGTCCTGCAGCAGTTCCCTACCTTCTGTACTTAGTCCTGTATTTCAGATTTTTCATTTGCTGCTCCCCAGTGATCTGCCCCCCCCACATTTATCTACACTTCTTTTAACAACTCATACATACCCTGGTTGGCCTCCTCACTATGAAGGACATGGATCTAGCTTACTGGTCACTTAACACTTCATCCTTCTCCACCTTACACTTCTTCCCATTCAGAACTCATTTAAGGCGTCAGGTGCTCTGGCTCAGGTCTTGGGTGGTACTGACATCAGTGAACTGCTCCCAGTACTTAAAACCATCACCATCACAAACATGTCTTCATAATTTTTGATCCAGATAGGTGTACACTGTGCCAATAGTAGCATTTCTTCAAAAAACCTCTTCCAGGGGCGCCTGGGTGGTTCAGTGGTGCTTCGGTTAAGTGTCTGCCTTCGGCTCACGTCATGATCCTGGGCTCCTGGGATCGAGCCCCGCATCGGGCTCCCTGCTTGACGGGGAGCCTGCTTCTCCCTCTGCCTGTAGCTCTCCCCCTCCTTGTGCCCCCCCCCCCCAAATAAAATCTTAAAAACAAAACAAAAAAAAACCTCTTCAAGGGCTCTGGTTTGGTAAAGGCAAAGGGTAGAATTAACTAGTTCACCCTGCCCGGCTGAAAAAGAGCAGAGACCCAACAACTGAACGAAGTGTGAATTCCCAGGTCTCTCCAACTTGCTTTTCCTTCTCATTGTGAAATTCTAGTCACTGTGGGTCCGAAGCCTCAGCAAGACACGATGCCATTTGACCACAACCTGAAACAGGCCTCGGTCAGCTAAGTTTAACAGCTCTCCTATTGCTCAACATTTTCATTACTTTTGCCTATGTCCTCAAAACTGATCTAACAAGTCACTTGAGAAAACAAGTCATCTCACTTCAACAATGTGCTGTTTGGTAATGCACAGCCGGACTAGATCAACTTACTCTTCATTCATCACCATCTTCGGCCATTTCAAAAAATGCACAAAACAACTCTGGTCAAGGTATAGTCTCAACAGTCTCACTTTAAAGGGGGACAGCGTATCTGAAATAAATTGTTGACACTTTGCTACACCTCATACAGACCTACTCACATTTTGATCAAATGGTTATCCATTTAAAAACAGAGAAAACCTAAAATACTGCTACATATTCATTTGCTCAGGAAGAGTCTGTATCAGACTGAATTTGCAAGAGCTGGGAGTCTAGGGCACCCTTCTTAGAAGTCCCACGGTTCATTCTACTTAAGCTAGAAGAACCCTGTATTTCAGCAAATGTTAGGAAACACTAGCTTATTGCCTTGGGTTCTAAAATCTTGCTTGGTATTTTTATTACAATGTAATTAAGTTTATAATCATTACAGTATTCTCTGCTTGAAACATTTTAATAGTGTTGCAAGGACTAGTAGAAATAGGAAAATCTCTTGCTATTTGTTGATGAAAGTAATAGTAAACACAACCTCCAAAATGTCATTTGTAGGCCATAGGAGCATGAGCACAACCATATGGGAGGAGATAACCAGTCTCTCCCTTCATATATATTCTTTTTTATTTTCTTGTTATACCTTCCCAAAACAGAGACATTCAACAGTAGTTAGAATGGCCATCTCCCAACATTTAAAAAAAAAACTGTACCCCCCAATGGGTGAACAAAGTAGAGTAGTAACCTAGAGTTCAGCTGGGTAAGCCACTGCGGAGCCTTAAGTGGTGAGGTCTTCCAATTTCAGAGTGATGTGTCTTCAACTTGTATCATCATTGTAGTGGAAAAACATAATTTAATTTTGGTGAAATGAGATTCATCTCCCGACAGGATTAGTAACAGCATTCACTGAATTTCACATTCTTCTTTTGTGAACTGTGAAGAAAATGAATGGTAGCTAGAAGATCAATGGGATTCCAGCTCCAGCTGCAGATGGAATGAAGATATACCAGGACAAAAACACCTATATTTTGATTTACAAAGCTAACAGCAGTTTTAAATCTGCAACTTAATTACAGACCAACTACACCACAACCTTTTCAAATGGCAAAAATACAAAAAAGTTAAGTGTTACAAAAATATTTCAGAAAAAGTGCATAGTCTAAGTGCATAGTAAATAAAAGCACTGAAAAATATCTTGCTAGAGGGAGTTCAGCTTGGAAAAATTATTACCAAAGCTAAACATTTTTATTTTACACAAACTATACTCAAAAATAGCTTTATGAGACTGATTTCTGGCTAAAAGTATCAAAGGGTTTATTATTAGTCAAGAAACAAATACCTTAACTGACAGGGGTGGATAGAAAAGAAACAAATAAGCTGCCTACCCCAAAAGTTCGCACTCATTAAGATTTCTGCAGTGTGATGGTGCTAACAGATCCTTTAATAGCAGAATGTGGTAATCATGGGATTAATTATTGCTAAAGTAGTTTTAAAAAAGAAAAAATAAAACTTAAACCTGACACAATCTGACCAAACATGTGTCAATGTACAGTTTCAAAGTTATTTTTACAAAATACCTACATTTACACAACAGGCTTCTGGCAGCATTTTCAGACAAAGGTTCTTTTAATTTATCCTGATATGCTATAAATGAATAAATTACACTATTTAAAGAATTACTGTCAGTAAGCTTTTCTTTCTCTTGGGTCAGAGAGAGGCAAGAAAAGAGTGCATTTAAGATTGAGAGGAAGCGCAGATAACTGAGGGAAAAGAACAGGGGCTTAGGGAGGGTCAGCAATCACATGAACCTCACCTGGTGGGATGCTCTCCAAGGTTAACAATCAACCTGCTCAACTCCAATTAACAAGGAATTTAAAGAAAAACTACAAAATGGTAGTTAAACCCTTTAACGCTTTCATTCTTAATCAAAATCAGTCCAGCTGTGTAGTCTGAGGCTGCAGGAGTGACACCACCAAGCCCTGGCAGCTGCAGCACTAGGGCCTGTGCCTGCAAGTCACTAAAACAGGAAAAATGAAAGAATGCCTTTCCCCTTCAGACCACAAAAAAAAAAAAAAATTAAATAAAAAAATCTGAGGAAAAGTTATAACACTAAATCTAAAATGATTTGCAAAGGAATAGTATGTAACAAATGGCTTGAAGTAGTCTATTAAAAAATTGGGGAGATTTTGATTTCATAGTGAGTCAGCAAGGCATTTTTGTTGTTAAAAAAAAAATCTCATTTCCTTACAGAAAGTTTTTAGTTTTTAATGAACTTGTAAACAAAAAAGCTCCCATTTCAAAATAAAAACAAAATCCCAGATCATATAGATGTTTACAGTGATTACATTTATCTAAGCAACATACATACATGTTCAGTTGTAAGATGTTAACTAAATTTCTGTGACAAATATGCTTTTTTTTTTTTAATACCAAGAACATTATAGAGTTAATGCAGAGTCCTAAGGATAATCTAGTAGTCACTAAGTTTTTCGTAAGTCTTCACTTTAGATGCTGTTATTTCTAGCACAGGTAAGCAGGCAGAGTCTTTCGAATGCTCAAACACTGGAATCTTTGGTTGCTACCATATCAGCTGGCTTGCAAACAAGAAGCCAACCATTTTAAGAATGTTTTAAGTGAACAACTTGCAAACCCCAGGGATGGATAAACCCTAAGAATGCACAATTGTGACCATTTACAACCATCACAACTGTGGCTGAAGACTGTTCATGCCGTTCTTCTGAAATGAGATCTCAAAGCAGTATAGTTCAAAATAAAAGATTTTAACAAAAAAATTGGCATATGCACAATTTCTCCACCAATTTGTGTGTGTCAACCATTTAGTTAACTTTTCCACTTGAAAAAATGCAATAGAAAACTGGACACCATGTTTCACTATCTCAGTTAATATTCACAATTACAGCGGCTACAACTCGGGACACGGCATCACCAATGCTGCCCAGAGCCAGTTTATACTGAAATTAAGTTCTTTACACCAAGTAAATGGTTGTTCACAACCACTGGCTAGTGTACATATGAACTAAAATTCCTAGATTTGGGGAGAAACAAATGCTGCTCCGATCATCTGCTCTGCTTCTTCTGTTCCTCGATTCATGCTTAGAAACCTGTTTAAAAAAAAAAAAAATCAAAACAGAAAAAAGAATGTTAAAATTCCAAGTTAAAAAATGTATTTTTTTAAAAAACTACACCCAAAATTGGGAAATTGGGTGAAACTGAGCTAATAATTACTTTAGAATGGTGACTTGTGTTATTTTCATCTATTTGAAAATGACTAAGTCAATTTTTTAAAACAAGAAAAAACCCTTTTCTGTTCTAGATGCCTTTAGGTAGGAGTGGTATACAGTCAATCAGTCTTCCCAGTCAGCATACAATTCTCAAGCTAGAGAATTACTGGTGATTCCAATGAGCCTGTTTTGTTTACTTCCGTATCTCTAATACCTAGAGCATGTTATGTGTTCAAATATTTATCAAATGAATGAAAAATAGATTGCTTTGCCTTAAAAATTAGAGTATATATGTTTTAATCATACTATGTCCAGGAACCTTTCTGCACATTATTTCTGATACAAATAAAGAAAAATAAGCTTTAATAATAAATGTACTCAACACATAACTGAATTATTCCATAGAACACAAACTTGGTTAAGTGTATGATTTTTATACAGAAACCATATATCTTTCAAAATTCTTTACTTCCATCAATTACATTAAAAAGGTGAGGTTTTGCCCCAGATTTGAAAATATAAACAAGTGAGGCCTTTTTTTTTTTTTTTTGGCTTTATTTATTTCTTAAGCCTTCCCACCCTATAAATACTACCCTCCTCCCACACAATTAGACTCTAAGACTTCCACATCCAGGCAGGTTTGAATAGAAAACAGCTTCAGGTGATAATAGCTGCATGTCTCATCTGTGGCTAAAGACCACTAGAGGAAATGCTGATCTCTATTACCTACAAGCTTTATCTATGGCTAAAAGCAGAAAGGAAATACGCCTACTTCTCAACATGAAAATCCCATCAGTACCACCTCCTCTCACCAACAGCCATCCTTCGAGGTGTCTGTGCCCCTTGGTGCACCCCCTTGCAAACTCTTATATAGCTGCCTCATTATTGTTCTTTCTAGCTCACTCTGATCTCTCACTTCTTTAGCACTGAAACCATGTTTTTGTTAATCATAAACTTCTCCCTTTTTTGTGCTTCTCAAACATTTGTTGGACCATCTCCAATGGGCTTTGTGGGATAAATAATATGCTTCTATAATTTGCTTTGCATGCATAAATGCCCCCCTTTTCCAGGATAATACCACACATTGATATGTCA
Organism: Phoca vitulina; assembly: GCF_004348235.1. NCBI lineage: Eukaryota > Metazoa > Chordata > Mammalia > Carnivora > Phocidae > Phoca > Phoca vitulina. Next base: position 2,724,190 of record NW_022589786.1, read on the forward strand.
TTTCTTGGTTAATACTGTCTCACTTGTTAACTAGGAGTTTTTCCATCTGAGGGCAGAAAGTCATCTTCATCCACTTAAAAACATATTGGGCTAAAGACCTGAGGACAAACAAGTGTACACTTTTCTCTCTCTACCCTGACTAACGGAGCTGGTACAAAATAGACCTTTGTTGCCTGTCCAAGTACTAAATTCATAAAGCAAATGCCAAAAATGAAAAACGAAACTTTCTAAAAATGTGCTTCGCCACAAGGAGTATTATCTATTTGGTATGTATTACTAAACAGAAATACCAAGGTAAGCATAAGAAGAAAAGGCTGTCAAACCAAACCTGAATTAAGTTTTAAAGACCATATTCTGTAACCTAATTCCAATGTTAAAATACAGATTATTATAAAGCAGATTAAAACTATGAATTAGCTAAACAGAAATGACCCTTACCCTGATGAGCATTTGAAGTCCCGCAATTATTCTTAAATACAATAAAGAAAAATGTTTATGCAACTACTAAAATGATTTATCATAGCTTGCTATGCAATTACATTATACTGAGCCATTTAATTACTACACTGAATATCCAAACAGCTTTAAAATGGAAACCACTGTCACTAACTAAAAAGAAAGCTTAAGTTATATTGTCAGTCAAAATATTAGAAATTCTTGTGTCTTTAATAGGGATAAAAATTGTATCTAGATAAGAATTTTATCTGGTTCATCTTTTAATCTGATTTTTAGAAATTCCTGGGTCAATTAATGATTACAATTGCTTAGGGATCAGATAAAGGCTAGCCTAAAAATATTCCTGGTAGAATAGAGCAGTCAAATCCAGATTTAACTCTTCAGATCGGCCAATAGTAGGATACTCCACCCAGAGATCAATGTTTCTCCAGTGAATTGTCCTAAGATGTTACTGAAGTTTAAGAAAAATCTCAATGGGAGCATTCAGCAGGTATTCAACATTTAATCTTCAAGGGCTAAGCATTCTTCTTCCCAGTGTGCATGAGTCCTTGGTTTTTATCTTGTAGTTTAGGTGGTCTCTCCTGGCTTCTGGCTTTTAAAAGTCCCAAAACCCATCTTCACTGCAACAACAGTTAAAATAAAGGAATGGATCCCCCTTTGTTCCTAAAAAAAAGAGGGAAAAACAAAGTTAAAACAGAGCTGATCACTGGGACCACTGAGTTAATAGCTACATTTAAGTTTCTTTTCAAATCTGCAAAAGAAAAAAAAATGTTTATATTTATTTAACTAATGAGAGTCTACCTCCTTACTCCAAAATCTGAAGATTATATATCGGCTCTTATTTGTGAATTCACTTCAGATGTCCCTGATTTTTTTTTTTTTTTTAAATAGAACCACAAACTAGTTCAAAGAACTATTTATATAATAGTATGGCTTAGAAGTTTGTGATGGGCTTTTGAAATTTTTGGATCCTTTCACAGTAGAAAACTAACTTTTTAAAAGTAATGTGAAGACAAGATCCATCTTCACCATGCAATGTCATTTATCAGGCAAACTTTTCCACAACATGCCTGTGTGGGTTTTTTGGTTACACAAAAATCAGAATCAAGCTTGGACAATTCTGAATCAGACTGGCACTATAAAAGTTAGAGAAAAACAACTACAATAACTTTTCCTAACTAAACTAAAAATGTATTAAAAGTTGGGAAAGAAAGAAAATAGATTTTATTTTTATCACTACAAATAAATGACAACTTAAGTATACAAGATACATATTACCGCTAAACTGCATTTAAGAAAACCAGACTAATGATCTGATTTCTTTCGTCTTCCCTATTACAGAATTCTGAGGTTGTTGAACTTTAAAATACCTGTTTCAACTGATTCCTTTCCCAACTGGTAGATGGTCTGCATTATACGTCACTGAGTCACAGCGACACTGTACTCTTCTAGGTCTTCTGACTGTTGTGGTATCCATCCAATCTGACAAGTTGAAGTTTTTGATAGGTCCAGCAAGCCTTGGAGATGTGGGTTTCAGATAACCACAAATCAAATTCTTGCACACTCCTCTTCACTTCCTGTTGGGGTACTGAGCTCTTTTCTCTCCAGTTGTGCTGTCCACCGTGACAAAAGCGGACAAAAATTTCAGCAAGCAGATGCAGCTTCCTGGCACTTCTTTAGATTGAGTATATTCAGAGAAGATCAGTCTCCAGATATTTCAAGGTCTTCCCCTGTGATTTGGGTTACGTTGCTGAGTGACCAGCCACGTTCCTAGCAGCAATTGGTGAAGTCAGAAAAAGTTAAGCTAGACAGAAATGGTAGGTGAATCCCAGTAAATACTGGAAGGTAATTCAAGGAGGACCATGGACATGGTAGGAGAATGTGATGGAAAAATATTTCTATCTTTTGTTAACAATTTGACATCCACATATATTATGATAAAATTATGCTTTGTATCAATGGCTAGAGTAGTGAACAGATGGATTAAGATGATGAGAAAAGAAATGTGAGGATCCAACTTTGGCTTCACTACCTTAGGAAATTCTCCCCATCTCTGACCTCAACTAAAGAAATGGTGATCTTAACTGGATTCTGAAGTCCTAAAAATATTTCCTTTTCCTTTAGTACTTCTTAAATGTCTTGAAAGATACTTTCCTGATAATCACATATAGTTGAAGAAAAGGAAGTGAAATGAATTTGAAAGTGCCTCAGATGTGAATCTTTTATTTTTCTCTTTAATATGCATAAAAACAGTAATTATAATCTTGTGGCACATGAGCACTGCAAATTAGTACAGATCATAGTGGGCTTTATATGAGAAATGCCTTGTTTCTTAGTCTTTTGATAGGCTTTGGAATGGAATATTTCAAAAGACCTTTTCTTTAGAAAAGTAATTAGGAAAGAAGTCTATTACACACAACAAGCTCATCTTAGCTGAGTAAGGCAGACTTTAAAGAGTCTTTCTGGACATTCTCAGTGAACTGCTGAAACAACTTACACTTTTCCATGGAAGAACCATTTGATATAAATTTTTCAAAAAATAGAAATAATAATATAAAATATTAGTCGATGCCACCATTTGGGGGATTTTTCCAGGAATAGATATTCCTGCAATATATAGCTCTACCTGTTGAAGATTCATTTAAGAAACTCAATTCCCTGTGGGAAACCTCTGAGAGTGTAACTCCGTGAATGAAAACTGGTATGATGTATTTAAAAAGCATCTTCTAAAATTTTAATTAGAAAAATCTACTATCATGTTATCATCATCACTGAAAGGATTTCTTGGAATCAGCAAATAGCTGAGCTGCATGAGCTCTTCCCTGAATAAAAACTGTAGTGGACCCTGAGAGAATATGCTTTTAAATACCCTTATTATTTAGAGACTGAAAATGAGGAAATAAGTAACCTAGAGCGACTGTCTTCAAACTCCAGAATTAATAAAAGATTTCTTAACAGGTGACATGGATAATGGGGTTGGGGTTAAAGAAACAGGCTCCCTATACTCATTTCATGCCACTCTCAAACCTGCTATACTGTCAGAGCTTTATACACAGGGGGTTTCATGTGGTATTTGTTTGGGGAACTAAACTCTATAACCAAAATAAATCTTTTCGAGTCAAAGATCAAATACAACTTTGTTGTTTGTATTCTATGGCATGGCACATTTTAGTAGCAAGCAGTATTTCACTTGCAATCAAAATATACTACCTCAAAATGTTTCTCTGAAAATAGTCAATGGTAAGTACATTTTATGGAAAAGTCCAATTATTCAAAATTTTACAAGTTGGTGTTTATATAATAATTTGTATAAACCCTGGGTCTAACACTGCTATGAAAATTTTGTAAGATTTTCTGTTCTTTCTTTTTTAAAAAGTAAATTCTACCCCCAATGTGGGGCTCGAACTCATGACCCTGAGATTATGAGTCACATGCTCTACTGCTCCCCGAACATCTTTTTAAGATTTTTAAGTTGCTTTTATGAAAAACAGTTACAATACAAAATTAAGGATTAAACTTAAGTTTAATTACAATTTCTTTCCAAGGAAACATACTAACTCAGTGGATCCAACTTCTCATCTTTAAGACCTAGATAAGGCAGGACAAAAATTCTGCTTGTTTATTGAGAAAGAGACACACAGTAAACTAACAATGGAACTAACTCAAAATAAGGGAATTCTTTCTGAAAGCTGCTGAATGCCTGAAGTGAAATGTTCTAGGTCAGAGGAGATTTCAATCTAATTTTAGTTCTAGAAACTGCAACTCGTGATGATCCTATTATCCCAGCTAGCTTTAGGCAAAAATTGGTTTCATTTTATGAAAAGAAGCAAATACCCTATAGATTCAGGTATAATAAGTCCTAAGTTTAGAACATTACATTGGTAGGACCATTTCTCAGAGACGCTAGCTAGCAACCTACCTCATTAAGGGCATGGCACTGTGATTAGTCATACAATGATTAAAACACTCAAGGGACAAGTTTAAGTCCCAACTGAGACACAGAGGCAAGCATTAGTGTTTATTATCCTGAGCTGAAATTTCATCATCTCAGAACCCCCATTACATTAAGCCTTCAACTGTGAATCCTTCCCAAATACAGAAACATGGAAGAGAAGAATCTCAACTTCATTCCTAATAGATGAGCTGCTGGGATGAGGATGACATCAGTGAATTATACTTCTTGAAAAGTATCCTCAGATTAGAGTCTATTTTTAAATTACAAAATTTTTAAAATACAATGCTAAAAATATAGACCGACTAAGTTCAGACTAGAGCAGTCATTCAGAAATTAAATAATTAGAAACCAAAGATCAAACCTTACCTGCCCACCACTTCCAGAAAGTAGGCAGGTATCAGGAGGTAAGCCCCAGAAAGGGGGGGAAGAAAAACAAACAAAAACCATGAAACACAGGAGTCGAACTGTACGGCAACAGTGACAAGACTGGAGCTGTGCCCTAACAGTTCTACTCCTTAGTAGCACCAAGAGTGCCAGAGACAGAAAGGAAATAGACTAGCAGTTCAGTGGCATTTGCCCCAGTTTTTTCCCCCAATTTGCAAAGCCTAACTGAAGAATTCAATTCCACAACAAACCCCCAGAACCTGACTATTTGCAAGATTTTATAAAATAAAGCCCAAGACAAATAAGAACCTTACATAGTTAGATCGCAACTAAAAGAGAGATCTGGTTTTTGACTAGGAAGGATGTGTCGAGCTTTTCAGTTATTTGAGCATTTAAGAGCGCAAATGAGATGCTCTGCAACTGAGAAGATAGACACTTTGGGGGCAATGCCAGACTCACCTCTGGAAATTAGATCATGTTCACATTTTTCCATTTTAAATGCTAAAGCATTAACATGCAGAAAAAAATTCTTAACACTGTTAGTCTGAAACAAAGTCCAAATACCATAGCTAACCAGATTCATTATTAAAAATCAACAAGTGTTAGGTCTAGGATTTTGGATTGATTGATTATACCATATTCCCAACACCAAATATTTATTTTGGAAAGGGTTAATGAATGAGTAAAAAAGATGCAGTTGTTAAAAATGACCCAAAATCCCAAGAGAAATGATATAATATATACACACATATATGTATATACAAATACATATACATATATATATGAACAAGGACATTTGGGTTTAAAGTTAGTAGTCAAATTTTCCAAGGACGTCTTTTTTTAAAAACACAGAGCCAAATTTTTACTTATTTTAAAACCACCTCCTCGATCTAACACTGTTAGAAATGAATGAATTACCCAATTTTGTGTTCAATTTGTTCCCTGTAACGTCACTTGGTTCTTGGCTACTAACCTTTCATGTTACTCTTGGTTTTGTCAGTTTGCTTGCCTGTGGGGGTTTGGGCCTGCTGACCCTGCCCACTTGAAGAGGCTGCCTGCTGTGCTGCTTTCTGCTTTAACATTGTCCAATCAAATGTGTAGTCATATTGGTGGTTCAGGGTCCTGTAAAACACAGTATGATATATGTTAATCCTTTAATAATACAGTCTAGTTAAATACTCCATTGAGCTTTCAAGACAGTGAGGGCACTTTTTAAGGAAATGGTAGTGTTTTCTCTTAAGTATGGTAACTTCTAAAAGATTTCATTCCATATACATGACTTTTTAATTGTTCAGTTCATTAATTCCACTTTTTACAAGCCACAATTGAAGGAAAATGATGTCACCACTTCGGTCTGATGTATTCATTAAGAATAAATCATCTCCTTTTTCAAAAAAGAAGCCGACTTTATTACTTTCTTGAAAGAGGCAGGGGAGTGGGAATGAACAGCAGCATGAACAAAAACATGGAGTCAAGCTGTCAATCATCTAGGGAACCATCCAAAGAGGAGGTACCTTCTAAGAACAAATCAGAGTAAGTATAAGAATTTAAGCTTGTGGGGGAGATGTGTATGCTGGTGGCTTGGAAAGAAGACTTTTCTGGGGTTAGAGAATTACCCCCAATTCTTAATCCTCTTCCAACTAAGATTTCGGGCCACATGTACTTTACTTCCCCCTCTGCTCAAGACCAATTCTGGGTTGCACCTAGGGAACCCCAGAGTCTGAGGCCTGTCTCCACACAATCATACACCCCGTAACTATTTTAATTGCTGTTAATTTTGTTATTAAATAGGGTTCTGTAGCAAAGCTGGAGAGTTCCAAGGGCCACCAATAATCACTTCTATCTAGTATGAATGGCAATTATCGTGGAAAAGTTAGATTCTACTTTGAGTCTGACTCAACTGTTTCTCCATCCCAAACTAAAATAATTTCAAGCACATTTGCACCACAAATGGAAACATACCAAACTCAGTTTCTTTCTTTTATTATTTTTTCCAAACTCAGTTTCTTAAGATTTTATTCATATGGGTTTAGACCCGCTTTAATTTGCTACCTGTCAGAACAGATGTGTTGGGTGGATTTAACTAATTTCCCTCACTAGAGTCTACAGTCTTAAAAACACCTTAAAAACTGACCTGAAAAGAATGCGGAATAGCTGCCTCAGATACATGTAATCCGGGGCTTCCTCAAAGCGCAGCCCACGACAATAGTTTAAGTACATGGCAAATTCTGCAGGAAACCCCTAAAGTTCAAGAGTTAAAACACAAAGTAAAAAAACAAAAAAATTTATTTAAGACAGAAAAATAAATGTATTTAAATACAAGTAAAAATTGTTTTTGAGGAGAGTGTTTCACTACTTTGCCATAAGATCTGAGAACTAAACTAACTATAATATGACTTGGTATCCTCATAAATCCTGACTACCTCATCATGTACATCTTTTAATATTGGCAGGGGAAACATGGATCCTTTCCCTACAGTATTATACTCTTAAGTAATCTGGATATCCAACTTGTTATTATTTTATCAATGTCTAATACTTCAATGGCAACAATGAACAAATGACCAAATGGAGGCCAGTAAGGTTCTTTGCCACAACAGGTCAGTGAACTGGCATTTTCTCCCCAACTCTGTAATTACTTCTTTGGGGAAATAGTATATACCTATATAAACAGAAAAGTAAAATCACTAAGAGTACAAACATACAGTGCAACCACTGTTGTGATACAGATCAATCCAATGCTTTGTCCTACGAAAAGATTGAGTTTGCCTTTTCTTTTATCCGTAATTGTTATTATACTACATACATAACATATTGTTTTTCCACTAACATTATATTGCAATTATCCTTCTGTGTTATTTCCAACATAAGCTTCTGAATGGCTGCATAATATCCAGACCAGTGAATACATCATAATTAACTTGTTCCCTATAACTGGACATTTAGGCGATGAAAATTTTTCGTTCATAAACAGTATTAGTAAGTACACCTGTGGGCATAAACTTTTTACATGCTCAGCTTCTTAAAGGAAAGATTCTCAAAAATGCATGTAACACATCTTTAAGCCTATAGATATTAACTACCAAAAAGGATTTTGCCAGTAGGAATGTAGAAATGCAAAAAATTTAAACAAAAATCCCTACACCCTGCCTCGAGTATATATGAATGTGAAGGGTGGTAAGTTAAAAAGACAGTCTCTTCCCACAACCTTCAAATTTTGAGAAATTTCTCACATGCAGGAGGTTAAGGTGGGATATAATGGACATACTTGCAACATTTATTTTTACTCACTGCATTGATACAGATATAATTTTTTTTTTTTTTTTTTTTTAAAGATTTTATTTATTCATCCGACAGACACAGCGAGAGAAGGAACACAAGCAGGGGGAGTGGGAGAGGGAGAAGCAGGCTTCCCGCCGAGCAGGGAGCCCGATGTGGGGCTTGATCCCAGGACCTGGAATCATGACCTGAGCCGAAGGCAAACGCTTAACGACTGAGCCACCCAGGCGCCCCGTACAGATATAATTTTTATGCTACTTCTGTGTTCGAGATGGAAAGCTGAAACCTTTTAAGTGATAAATATATTGTACGTTTTATTTAAACTCTTAACATGACTTTAAAATTTTTAATATATTTTCATGGTCTGTGTTAATGGTAAGCAGCATATACCAAATGAACTTGCTTTTATGTGTATTATAAATAGAGCTAAACAACTGCCAACTAAAAGTCAAATAGTTTACTTCATGCACTGCTACCTTATGAAAACAGGCAAAACCTTATTAACAAAAGAAAATTACCAATATCCTAAGTATTACAGATATGAAATAAGTAGTTACCAGTGGACCATGAGACTGAAAACAATCTCACTATTTTACAGTAATGCTAATATTCTGTGTTCACTGCACCCTCAGATCAGTTTTATGTGACTAATCCAGAAAGACCTAGGTTCATTATTTCTACATCAAAATTAAGACATAACCCAGAAGCAGACAATGTACTAACCCTCCCTTTCTTTTCCTGTAAAAATGGCTGACTTTTCCAATAATCCAAATGAATCATAATGTTGCATGGAATAGTAGTGTATAGAAAACATGTTTTGCTTCCAGAAGTATAAGATTTCAAAGTTATTTGGGTGCACTATAACACACGAACATTTTATTCATTCACCTAAAATGTATTTCATAATTTAAAACAAATCCCAAGAGTCTCAGAAAAGATGATAGTCTCTTACCCATCCCAACCCCTCCTTTACTGTAGATCTAGAGAAAATGGAAAAGCAAATTTGTGGACAGGGAGACATAAAAACATCACCTCTCCCCCCCTCCACAAAGTACTATTTCAACACCATGTTCATTTCCCCCTTCTAACATCCAACTATACTATATAATTATATACTGTTTCCTAATAATTTCGGGTACACAATTGTCTCAGAGATGACCATGTGGTTTTCTTTCAATGGAAAAGACCATGGTTATCCATCATGACACAGCTACTTCTCCATTCTCAACTTACAGGCTTCTCTAACAAAGTTTGAGATTTCAGGGAAACAAGCCTGACTCAAACTGTCATCTATATTGTTGGACACTGGCTATTTTGGATTGCTGTGATCTGCCTTCGTTTCTCTACTCCTTGATGTCCCTGACAACCGTCAATATCCTTTCTTTACTGGCACCGGTTTAGAGATAAGGAGAATATTTCCTAATTTTGTCATAAATTGGTGAGGTTCCACTAGAAAACGTTACCTGCCTGCCCTATTCTTCTTCCTCTAATTTTTAACAGATTATAGGGCCCAAACAAACCAGAAACATAAAATGCTTATTTAAAATGACCCATATGTTCAAGCCACTCTTAAAGATACTTAGAATTATCAAAACATACATTTAAAATGGCAAATAGCTACCTAATAGGATGTTTAAATTCCAGACTTCTTGGATTTTTTATATTAAAAAAAAAGCCATCATGCACACTTACCTTACATAAAACTTCAACAGGAGTGGACATCTTCTTTTCACTAATCTTTTCATATTTTTGCTTTTTTGTTGCAGCCTGTGGAAAATAAGAATCAAACCACATAGACATATTCAATACTAATAATACTATTCAATACTAATAAGAACCTTGTTAGTTTAACCCACTAGATATAAATGTAAACTTGAGATTCAAGAGAAATCATAACCTGGAATAAAAAATAAAGCAAAGTACAATATACCAAAATTTCCCAACCCTAAACTGTTAGTTTTTTATATGAGTTTCTACTTTAAAAACATTTTTAGCTGTTAAGAAAGGGTGAGTCTAATAAGAACATGATTTAATGGGTGAAGTTAAATCTGAAATGAATTTTCACAACCCATATTCAACACAAGGGCAAAGGTATAAGTAGATCAATAACAAAAACAGTGTCCACCATTTAGTAACACTATATAAAGTGTAGTAACATTATTAAGTGAAGTCAAAATATTTTTCCAATGTAAAAATAATTCATATTGGATAGAACTATCCATACAAGCACTGAGCAACTGTCTAGTTCACGGATGCTCAATAAATACAGGGACCATTTTCCTTTAAAGGACCAATAAAGTATCAAAAGTAGCCTTTAAATTCTAGGACATGGTGAGTTATCATTAACAGACTCACAAAAGTCAGGGTGAAACTCCTAATTAATAGAAACAAGTGTTAGGATAATTAAGATAGCTAGTATAACTAGAAGAACCAGTTTTACTACACATAAAAGTATACATTTTCAACATACTGGCAACACATCAAAATGAGAAAGCCTCCACCTTTAATTAGCCCATGTCAATTTCCATTGAGATAAAGCTACTGGTTACCAATGGGTACCTGCTTACTGTCCCAAAGGAAATTGTTCTTTAGGCCTGACTACGGGATTCTATTAACTTAATTCTTAAATGATGAGATTTTATTTTCCCAATAAAAGGTAAAAAATAAAGTTAATTCACTCTCAGAAAGCCTCATGTTTGAAAGGGATCTTAAAGTTCATCTCCAATATGTACTTTTACTCTTAAAACAAAAAACTGGGAATGGGAGTCTCATTTACCTTTAGTCCCTGCCATGGCAGGCTGGTTCTATTAAAATACATCAAAACATATCCTAATGATTCCATGTCATCTCGGCGACTAGAAAAGAAAATGTAAAGTTATGAGCTGCAATTATTATGGAAAACATGTGAAAGAAAGGCAGGTACACAAGAAGTTTTCCCAAGCAAGGAGAAAAAGCAATTTGGTGGCTTGTGAAAGAACGTACTTAAAGTAATAAAAAAAATAAATTAAAATAAATTAAAAAATTAAAAAGTTCATAAAGAGTTATGTCTAACAAAATTTTCTCACAGAATACAAAATTATAAAATCCAACACAGTCTGCAATTTAATTTCTAAAGAGCAAAAAGGATTTAGCTGAACAACTTTCTAAATGAAGTTAATAAAGACGGAAGAACAAAGTAGCAGGATACTTTTAAGTTTTGCAGAAGCTTATAAAAAAGAACTTGAGGGATGCTGAAATAAATTAATATTTTAAAGCTAATTAAGCATCTATATGAATATATACACACACATAACACTGAACATTTCCTAAGCTTAAAATTCTTCTCTTGAAGCGCCCTAACCTGGAAGCATATCATTTATCATCTCTGTGCTTGTTTTAAGGAGCAAAACTGACTGATAAAAGATGAAGATGAAAAACCAGGAAAAAAAAAGAAAACAGAAGACCTAGAAAAAGCAAAGAGATCATGACAATGTTTACCTCAATCCAGATCCTATTAATTTATGTAGGAGTGAAAGGGTAGAACATGAGATGGCCCACCAACCCCCTCTTGGTCCATCAGGACTCAGATAATAACATTTTCCTTGTAAAAATAAATAACTAATATATTCTTCTCCAAAATTTAACTTATACTACTAAAATATAAAGTCCAAGATCAGCATTAAGAAAATAAGTACTGTCTTGGGGCGCCTGGGTGGCTCAGTCGTTAAGCGTCTGCCTTCAGCTCAGGTCATGATCTCAGGGTCCTGGGATCGAGCCCCACATCGGGCTCCCTGCTTCGCAGGAGGCCTGCTTCTCCCTCTCCCACACCCCCTGCTTGTGTTCCCTCTCTCGCTGTGTCTCTCTCTGTCAAATAAATAAATAAAATCTTTAAAAAAAAAAAAGAAAATAAGTACTGTCTTCAGCTGCAAAAAAAATAAAAATAAACAAGATAAAACTGCTTGTATGCTAACTTTCCATCATGCAGTATTTTCTCCCCAAGAGACAACCTTCAACAAAGAAAACAAAAGGTCTCTCATTTAATTGGCTTCTCAGCACTAACTAAAGCCAACAGGTAAAAGGGTTAACATGTTTCCTCAAATCCTCAGCCAAGAGACGTCTTTATATATCATAAGAAACTAGTTAAAATATTTCAAAAATCCTTTAGTGACTTTTACTATGGATTTGATAAACACATTCATTTTTCAAACTCACCTCTGTTCAATACCAAGATGTGCATTGATGCTAGCGTATCGAGCAGTGCCAGTCAGATTTTTATCTTCTCTGTATGGTATGTGTTGCCTTGTCCTGTTGTCTCTGTACTTTTTGGCCAAACCAAAATCAATAAGGAATAACTTTAAAAGAAAATAAAGGGATATTAGGCTTCCAACCTTGTTCAACTGAACTGCTTCTTATTCATTAAATGGCATTTATACTATCTTGTTCAATTATATCAAAATAAAGTATCACAGGCAGAAAACATGAACAAACAACACTCCAATAAGCTTCTACTAGTCCTCATCAATAAATCAAGTTAAAAAAAAATACAGTTAAGTGGTTGATCCTTGTGAGCTGAACCAACTTCACAGGCCCAGTTTACTATACACTCAGGAGCCTGTCTTTAGCAAAGTAGTGGAAAAATATATACATGTTTGATAGCAGAGTTGACAAGTGTGCTGTGTGCCATGATGAAATCTGACATCCTGTTACTGTTGGTAAACAAGCATGAGGTTTCAAAAACTAAACATAAACTATCTGGAATTCTTCCATTTTATAAAGGCCATTTTTCATTCAGTATGCCAAGAGAATGTTCATTATTTAAAATAAGACAACTCTGAAAGTTTGATAATGACAACAAACCCAAAATTTTTATTAACAAAAAATAAGGATTTTTCTTTTTTTTTTTTTTAAAGCATGCATTACTTCTACTACTTCCCACTGACATTTATCCATGTATCAGGTTAAACTTCTGGGAAATACAGTAAGTTGATCAAAAATCTTTAAAAAAGGTACTTAGTATTTACTTATATCAAGATAACTTACAATCAGCAGTTTAAAGGAGCTAACTAAAAACCACACTAGTATTTTAGAACAAAATAATGTTTAGTGCTGTCTTATTTATATGGTACACAGGGAATAAGATATTCATTTATAATGTAGCTAACTTTTAAAAGTAACTGAGGTTTATTCTCCATGATTAACACTTCAAAGAAGTAAAAAACCTGTTTTTTATCAAAAAAGAAAAAATCCAAAATATATTCATATTTACCTACCTTCTAAAGCAAAATAAATAATCTTTACTTCAATTTTTAGTCTTGATCATAAATTCACTTATTAAAGTTATGTTTACAAAGATTATCCAACAAGGCAGGTCTATGTGGCATTACAGTACATAGCCCTAGACTTTTTTCCCCCTACTTATGCCTACATTTTATAGTTCTTTTTTCCATTAAGTAGACTTTGGGTCCCTTCTACCCAGTTTATAATCTGTAATGTCCTAGGAAACTGGTCACCTAGCCTATTAGAGTTTGTATAAGAATAAATAAAGTGAATGATTTAGGTGAAAAGATGTGATCAAACGCCTCTCTTAGGAGGATGAAAAACACTTCTATCGAGGGGTACCTGGCTGGCTCAGTTTTAAGAGCATGAGACTCAATCTCCAGGTTGTGAGTTCCAAGCCCCATTGTTGGGCATAGAGAGTACTTAAATAAATAAATAAATCTTAAAAAAAAAAAAAGAAAGAAAGAAAGAAAAGAAGAAAAAGAAAAACACTTATATCAGGCAGGCACTGTACCCTAGCCTTAACTGGACATCGGGATGGGAAAGACATGGAGGTTTGAGCTTATGTCACCAATATAACAATGAGATACTTATTTTTACCTGGTCTACTATAAAAGAAGGAAGATTACATTTTTAGTAAAATTTAACTGGATGAGAGCTCTCTAGTAGATTAAATTCACTTCCTCAGCAATCACATTATTATACGTCTATGAGAAAGTCTTATAAAACACAAAGAGAAATAAAGCTCACACTCTTAAGTTTCTCTTGATATGAAAATGGGCTCAGCATATAAATATTAAAATGAGCAAAATACATTTCTGTGAAGCAAACCAAAAAGTATGACTTAAGATTCTGCAGAGTCACATTGAAAAGAAAACAAGGCAAAAACAAACACAAAAAGGACACCCAGCTTCATAGTATTTTTAAAAATACCCCTAAGAATTATGTGGGTTCTAAATAAAAGGTGATTAGGACATAGACTCTCCTCTAAAGGATATTTTCTGGGATTGCTTCTTTTAATACTTCAAAATAGAGGAGAAGATAGGAACTCTGACATATTATACCTGATAGCTTCATTCCTTAGTCTACATTCAGTAGCTCCATTTGCAACTCAATAACCAGACATTTTCTCACAACTTTTTAAGATTTTATAAAAACTCAGTGTTTACTAAAGTTCTTTCCTTCCACAACTCTAAAGGATGAAATGTAGCTTATTAAGAAAACAAACACTATCTTCTCAAATATCTCAAACTTTAATATCAAAACAAAAAACTACAAAGCAAATCAACTCTAAATTTTCTCTTACAAAACCTGAGAATAAGTCAGGAAAAATAATTTCACTGCTAAACAAAGCTATCTTATTTTATGAGCAAACAACTGAAGAGAAAGATTATTCAAAATTTTTAAAAAATCTAAATCTCTTGGTAGTTCATCATTTTCTGGTGGTACCTATCAAGCTTCATTAGTAGCCCTCTCTGTTTTGAATTTAAAAATGAATACAAACATAATAGAAGTGTTTACATGACACCACAGGATACCAAAGATACATCCAAACAGCCGCAAATATATAAAGAATCAAACAAGGAAAAGTCAATATTCAGTAAGTCATAAGATAATGTATTTTTTATAGGTTTGCATATGCAAAAAGAAGTCTAATTTCTTTGGTGGGCCAAGCTGCTTTTCTGTGGATTTGTGTTTTGTGTTCCAAGTAAAATTTGTGCCTGTTTTATAGAATGCAGCCTATTCTTCAAAGGCATGTAGGAATGAGTTAATGTTGTATATACTGGGGTAACTCCATCCAGCAGAGGTGCACCTTCCTCAGGAACACTAAAGCTAATTTTAGTTTTCAGTATATCTAGCAATTTTTCTCTTAACCAGGGGCCACTTTTCCCTGCCCTTCCAAAAAATTCACAAGTTCACTTTTCTTCACAACCCAGCTAACCTGTATGTAGAGAAAATAAACAATTCAATTTTATGGAAATTATTAAATGATTATGCTACAAAATATAAATTAAACGTGTGAATGAATGGATAAGCAAAAATGGGGCACTAGGTGCTTTATTATGTGCCTAATTACCCAGCAACCCCTCTTCCCACGCTCCAACTAAGAATCAGTCACAATTGTTATTTCTTTGTGAATGAAAATAAGTCTGAATTTCGGAAACCTATTTAACAGCAGAAGAAGATGGTACCTGGAATAACGCCGGGCAGTATGGAAAAGAATTAAATGATCACCCAGATGATGAATGTGGTACAAAGTATGGAACATACTTTGAAACTACAAAGTATGTTCATACACCAAATACAACTTTTCTCTTTTGATTACTCATGCCAATACTTCCTTTCTCAGTATATACTAAATTGAATGATGAAGATTCATTTATTTGCTCAAGAGCTTAATTAACGAAGCTCACTAACTTCTAGAGTTCCACCTACATAAAAAAATTTTTTTAAGAAAATTACTGGGGTGTTTACTTAGCCTGCCAAACACTAAATCATCAGGTTATGCATTCCTTTATCTTATGTGTTATTAATTGGTAACTGTTTGATAAGTGCTTCAATGATGTTACTGTTATACTGTTAGACTGCAATGTCTCCTAGTTCCAGAGCATATAATGCTCTTTCAGCACCTCACGCCATTTGGTTGAAGTTGGGAGAATTCACAGATTGAGGAAAATCAATTCTAGAAACACTAGATCTCAAATCTGATCTACACTTACCTGAAGTTCACTAGGGAAGGGGAAGAGAGTTGATGCAGAATATATTCATCATACAGCACTGATGCAACTGAATTTAGATATATTTCATGCATTAAGTTCTGCAACTCCAAATACATTTTTAAAAACTAACAGTCTATCTCAAGTTTACCATTAGACAAAGAATTTCAACACTAGACCAACATATCATTTCCTCATGTGGATGTTAGAGATCTTAACATAATCCTGTTTTCATTTAGGTTTTCTCTAAACTTTACAAATTTTAAGCAAAAGCCACAAAAAAAAAAAAATCTTAGTAATGTTGTATGTTTGCCAAGTATGTCTGAATAATGCCAACGTAAGAGATGCTTGAGCAAGATCTACATTCTCCAGAATTAAAACAAAACAAAAATAATCAAAATAAAACAATAAAAAAGAAAAGCACATGAATTTGGGATTGAGGTTGGAATAGGAGACAGTTTCAGACCTGGTTTAATCCTGAGAAAGATGGGTCCTGAGAAGTACTAACAGTCATGCTTCTTTTCCTCTTCCCCACTGGAGATTCTAAACACTAAACAGACAATAGAGGGTGGCAGTGCATCAAACAGTATTGCTTACATTGCAACAATGGCCGGCGCAGACAGGCAACACCGAGGCATTAGAGAAAGAACAGGGTAGCCAAATGCCATCCTTCTTCCACCAAGCACTGTAGCTTCTCAGTTTTCCAAATAAGAATCACATGCTCAAGAACATTTGAATTCTAGAAAATACTCAAGTTTTTAATGCCACTATATTGTGTCACTGCCTGAATCAGGGATAGCAATGGTGACATTTGGCTCTTTAATTTTTTAATCAAAACTGGGGAATTTGGTTCTGGAATATTTGGTATCACAATCTGCCCTTCCCCCAAAAAAGATTGTACAGGGGAAAAAAATCTTCAGTAAGGAAGAGGTAGAAGGCATTTAGTCACCTCAAAATTGGTTTTCATAAGCATGCAGGGCTGATTACTGGAAGAGATGAACAAATTCACTAAGATTGGAGTGGTCACTCCTAAATATCAAATTCAGAACAATTTTCCAAATTAAGAAATTTGACTTTAAAAAAAAAAAAAACCTCAAAAGCCCCCCCCCCCACTCTTTCTCCCCCATGAATAGAAAACTACTACAACAAGCTAACCAAAGAATCCAGTCTCATAAAACTGGCATTTTTTTCAAACTACAATACAGAAGGAAAACACTAAAAACCAACTACATAAACAAAACACTAATCTAAAATGTTCAAGAACAACATTTAGAATTTGAATCTTTGTTAAGTGAAACACTGCACTTCTACCCTAGGGTCTCTGAACCGTATTAACAGCAGGCAGCTCCACAGTATTTTATTACCTCTAGAGAGGACACAAGATCCTAAAAAGGTTTTCATCATGGGGCAAATTGGACATCCTAACACAACTATGTAATTAACAAGCTATTTTTTTAAAGGGAGGGGGGAGCAAAGTGGTATTATCTAGGTCATCATTTAATTTTAAGACAAAAACCATGTACTGCAATGTCGACATGCAGAACACAGATCACAAGAGGATAATGGGTCTTTAGCAGGAAGAAAATGGGGAAGGAGGGCTGGGAAATGGCCAAAAGATCAGGGTCAAACTGACAAAATTGCCCAAAAAATTAAGACCAGTAATTTGTTTTCAATTCAATTACCAGGTTTTGCAATAACAATTAAGCACCTGGATGCTTCAGAGAGAGAAGCTACATAATATTAAAAAAAAAAAAAAAAAAAAAAAAAAAAAGATGCAATTTGGGAATGGCAAGATCAGTTAATATGTCGATATACATAACTTTCATTATTTAAAGTTCAGCTTTCAACAAAAAAAATTTATTTCCTAAAACTTGGTCAGACCAACATTAATGTCTCACACATTAACAAATAACACCAGTTCTAATGGTAATGGCTACAAGTTGGCATTCATACAGGCAAACGAAGGTAAACATTTATAGCCAGACCTAAAAACACCAAACATTTCCTAATAATTTAATAAAACAAATGGGAATCTTCCTTCCAAAAACAAAACAAAACAAAAAACCACAAAAACCAAAAAGCCCCAAGTTGTCCTGAAGTTGAGAATTTCTATCAGATCATCAGATCATAACATGCTTAGTGCATTGCCAATGCTGCCTGTCTGCCCGAGCTCAACATTGAATCGATAAATAAAGCAATTCACTCAATAAAACTAATCATTGCAGATAAAGTTTCAACACAATTAGTTTCTAACTGCAGTCATGCGTCACTAGCTAAAACCCAATCACCCCGTATGTTAACCATTCTGAGACCCCAATGAATACTAATTTTGTTGTATGAATATTCGTTTCACTTGACTATATATTTTCCTCTGAAAGGGGAAGGAAGGATGGAGAATCCACCCAACTTGGCACCCAAGTAAGAAACTGTCAACTACTTTTGAAGCAGGCCCAAAAGTTATCCTTTTGAATACACAAATCCAAGGACTGAAGAATTCTCATTATGATCATGCTCAGTCAGCAAATGTTAACGCCATGGTGACAGATGGGTCAGTGGTTCCCACGCTGGCACGAACACATATATTACAAAAACCCACACTTCAGAGACAAAGGTTAAAATCTGATTTTAGCATTCAGGAAAAAAAGTATATGGGGTTTTTTACTACTTGAATGAGTGAAAAATAGATACAACTGTTTCATAATTAAATAACAGATAATTACATTTCATTATAAAGCCCTTGGGAATTTTATATTTCCATATAGATAATTAACCTTGGTTGGGTAAGTTGGGAGAAAATTTATTTCAAGTTACTAAGTTAATAGAGTTAGCTGATTACCCTTCTAGCACAATCTTTTAAAGCAATCATCAACAGCAAATACAATTTCCTATGACTTCTTAAAGACTGAAAGTCTATCAAAGCAATTGTTGGAGTTTTTACTCTTTGTTCTTTCATGCAAAGAACATTTGACTAACCTTATTACAGTGACGCCCAATACCCATTAGGAAGTTATCTGGCTTAATGTCTCTGTGTATAAAATTCTTTGTATGCACATATTCAATTCTACTGATCATCTGGAAAAAAAAGGAGGGGGTGAGAGATAATTATGTAATTTGAATTGTGATACAAGAAAGCAACACATTATTTCTCAATTATTTCTCAAGATCACAGATATATTTTAACAACTTCATTTAGAGTTCACAAAGACAGTGCTAGACAAAATTAAATGTAAAGGGCATGGATACTGAAGCATAAACCTGCCCCATTCTTTGGCATGTTCTAGTATTGATTATAAACATAACATCTAACCTAGTAGGAAGAACTAGTGTTTGCAATTTTTAAATTACAAAAGTAGTAAATTTAGAATTGTTTCAGTTAGAGCTAATCATCAACTTTCCACACCCAATTCTCTGCCCCGGGGTAACCTGTGTTACAATAGCCTGGCATTACCCATTTCCATACTCTTATTTACACACACTTATGAACTCAAGACACACATATAATTGGGAATGGAGATGTTGACCAACTGAAAGATATAAGCTGTTACTGTTTTAACTGCAATAAAAGCATCCTATTCATTTTATTCTTCTTTGCTTCTTTTTAACTAAACATTCCTGGAAGTTAGTAGCATACAACATAAACATAAAACATGGGAACATACACATGCTATGTTTCATTTCTTAGATGCTTTTTGAAGTCTCCCTTGTTAAAACTGAATAGTAAGGATGTCATTCTAATAACCTTTTTTTAATTTCTTGGAAATTCTGCCAAGTCAAATGGTATAGGTCTTAGCATTCTTTTTAACGGCCATAAATAATAGATTAAGTTTTCCCCAACCATTATTCCCACTATTCCCAACATCTTCTGTGAACAATAATGCTATTAACATATTTAAATTAAATACATCCTTACCTACTAGTGCTTTTATTTCTATGGGCTATAAACCCCATACAATTGTAGGGAGAGTGGCTGGGTCGAAGTAGCTATCATTTTGATAGGTGGCACCAGATTGTCTTTAAAAATAGGCTCTAACAACAGGGCGCCTGGGTGGCTCAGATGGTTAAGCGTCTGCCTTTGCTCAGGTCATGATCCCAGGGTCCTGGGATTGAGCCCTGCATTGAGCTCCCTGCTTGGCGGGGAGCCTGCTTCTCCCTCACCCTCTACTGTTCCCCCAGCTTGTGCTCTCTTGCTCTGTCAAATAAATAAATAAAATCTTTAAAAAAAGGTAAAATAAAATAAATAAAAATAGGCTCTAACAATTCATTTTCCAGCAATACTTGAGAGTATTTCTTTTCCCATTGGCAAACTTATTTTAGTTCCTTCTAAATTTTGCCAATATGACAGGTATTGACCTCACTTCTTCACTAACAGTTTAAAAGTCTGCTCATTTACTGTTCTGGAACTGTCAATCTGTACTCTGTCCATTATTCTTTTGGCTTGTCCTTTTCTTATCGATTTTAAGAATTCTGTGCATATAAGAATCTTTTTTCTGTCATTTGTTATGTAAATAAGTTTAAATTTTAAAAAACTGTCTTGTTAACTATGGCATCACTTCTAGAATAGTTTTAATTGTCAAATTATCAAACATGTCTATCTTTTCTGTAAGATACTTAAAAGTATTTGAAAATGTTTTCAATACCCAAAGACTAACTTTATCTTTCTACCCATACATATGTTTTTGCTCTTCTCAGTAGTATGTGTCAGGATTCTACTTATTTGTCCCCACTTTCCCTAGAGCTTTTATTACCATACAGATTCTGAACTCTGACAAACGTCTCTTAAAGCCAAATCTATAATCAAACTATTTATACTTTCAAGGAAATAGATGTATACAATGTCCAAATAGCACCTTTAGTTACAGCAGCAACTTGTACTTTATTAAAGGAAGAAAAAAACATTTCTCTCACTTAATGTACTTACTTGTCCTAGTCTAAGTGATACCCATCATTAAACCAGGATCATTGATTCATTGGGAAAAAGTGTGGCAAAAGATAATAAATGGTACCAACTACTTACCTTCAAGTGTTATCATCTACAGAGCCAAGACTTAGCAGCTACCTCCTTAAACCATTGCTTTAATGCAACCCCATTCCCTGAACTACATTTTTTCTGTTACCAGTGTACCCAAGATAGACTTTTATCACAAAACCTTGAACGTAGTTTTTTCCATTTTTCTCTCCTGAACTGTACACTCCCAGAGGAAAGGGACTAGAGTTCTTATTCTTCTTTGCACCCTCCAGTTCTAAGTAAAGCAGAAGGCCCTGAATAAATGTTCACTTGTTAATACCTATGTGTTACAGAACCTCAGAATATAAACTCTTCTATTAGGATTCATTCACATGTTAGTTAAAACATATTAGGAGGATCTTAACCTTCAACATTTGAGTTCTTAACATACCACAAATAAAACAATGTAATTTGCTAATATTTGCTTGAACCACTCAAGAGTTTTTTTTTGTTGATCTTACTAGAATATCAGGTGATTACAGAGAATGAACACTATTTTCTAATCCTTTGAATTTATATTTTTAAAAATTCTACCTCAATGCCAGTGTATCATCTCATTTTATTTTGACATCCAATCTAAATGTTAAAAATGTTACTCTCTTCCACAGCATCTTGATATATTGAGCGCTTTCTTCAAAAATCTTATAAAGAAACCTCTATAATCTTCACTAAAACAGACTCCATCTGATGAACAACTTGAAAACTACTGGGTACCAATATAATCCATTTCTGTCCTATGCCACAGGAGAACCTCTATTAAGTCTTATTAAAGTAGTACTCTTGAATGAGTACAACCTACTATTATATCTTTTTTATTTTTGCTGAACCTAAGGTTACATAGCACAGGATTATACATACTCTGGTTTATAAAAATTTATATTACAATTGAATTATGAGTATTCTCAATTTTTTTTATTTTCATCAAAATTTCACATACCTGGTCAGCTAACATAAGTACAGTTTTCATTGTGAACCTTCTTGAACAGAAATTGAAGAGGTCTTCAAGGCTGGGTCCAAGAAGATCCATGACTAGCACATTGTAGTCTTTTTCCTGACCATACCACCTAACAAAATAAAAGGGGAAAAGGGAGAGCTTTAGGAAAAGGTGATTATCACTTAATATCACTAAATTTCTAAAATTCTTAAGCTCTAATAATAAGATAGTTTTCCTTATCTATTTATTTTATCAAAGTTACCATAGAAGCACCTGGCTGACTAGTCAGTGGAGCATGCCACTCTTGATCCGGGGGTTAGGAGTTTGAGCCCCACATGGGTATACAGATTACTTATAAAATAAAATCCTTAAAAATAAGTACATAAATAAAGGTACCATATATTTTTTTAATCTACGTTTTTTTTTTTTTTTTTTTTTAAGATTTTATTTATTTGACAATGAGAGATACAGCGAGAGAGGGAACACAAGCAGGGGGAGTGGGAGAGGGAGAAGCAGGCTTCCCGCTGAGCAGGGAGCCCGATGTGGGGCTCGATCCCAGGACCCCGGGATCATGACCTGAGCCGAAGGCAGACGCTTAACGACTGAGCCACCCAGGCGCCCCTTTAATCTACGTTTTAAGTAATCTCTACACCCAATGTGGGGCTGGAACTCACAACCCTGAGATCAAGAGTGGCATGCTCCACTGACAGCCAGCCAGGTGCCCCAGTTAGGTTTTACTTAAGGTTTAAAGTTTTCCTCTATTCAGATGATGAGTCCACTAACTGACTATACTGCCCAACACAAAATTAAGGGTAAGGAGAGTTCCTTCTGTCAAGTGGCCCCACTGTCATATTAAGGTAGAACTTGCACAGTAACCTTAACACTCCTCTTACCAGAGCATTTGAATTCTATATCCATCTGCCACTGATTCCCATGACTTCTGCCAAATTCCTTAATCTCACCTGATACTACTTCCTAACTGAAGAAATGAAGGAGACTATACCAATCTTACAAAGCAAAGATCCCTTTTGTTAGAACTCCTGTCCCATTTACTACCAAGTTGTATTTAATCAATAATTACTTGTTCTTTTTTAAAAAAAGGAGTCACAGTTTTGCTTAGTTTGATTACCAAAAATAACCAATATTACCATAAAGATGACATGTGCTTTTTACTGGAGCCCTGTTTTAATTATCCAATGCTTTATTACTGTGGGTAAATATACTATTTGTCCCCCCCAAACTCAAGGAATAGCTAACTTTTAATTTTAGAGATTCCAAGGATTAGGAATCACTATAATAAACGATTTCAAGTTTCTATATGCCTATAAAAATAAGATTCTGCTTGAAAAGAAAACTGGCCAATAAAAAAAAATTTTAAGAAAAAGACAATGGAGTAATTTGTTAACTTCAACAAAAACTGATACCAAGATTTACCACTTTTTGACAAGTTTGTGTTTTAAAAATATTCAGAAAAGGGAAAAAGGCTTAAAAAAATCTATGGCAAAAGTATTAACAAATCATCAGTCTAGTGGGTAACTGTTTAGTGCTATTTCTTTTTTTAAATTTTGCTCTAGTATGTTGTTTTGTTGATAAGCCAATTATTTAAAAGAAAATCAAGATTAAAATTAGAGTGTGTGTGGGGCGCCTGGGTGGCTGAGGTCATGATCTCGGGGTCCTGGGATACAGCTCTGTGTTGGGCCCCCCACTCCACATGGAGTCTACTTGTCCCTCTCTCAAATAAATAAAATTTAAAAAAAAAAAAAAAAAAAGAGTATGTGGGGTTAATATTTAAATATTTTTCTAAGAAATGCGAAGTTAACTACTACATAGGTGGTCCCATATTCAGATACAAGGAATATGCTCCCTAATACTATGTTATGAGAGTAAAAGATTAAAAAGGAACTAGTATAGAGGCACCTGGTTGCCTCAGTAGGTTAAGCGTCTCCCTTCAGTTCAGGTCGTGATCCCAGGGTCCTGGGATCAAGCCCCACATTGGGCTCAGGAAGCCTGCTTCTCCCTCTCCCTCTGCCTGCCTCTCCCCCTGCTTCTGCTTTCTCTCTCTCTGTCAAATAAATAAATAAAATCTTAAAAAAAAAAAAAAAAAAGGAACTAGTATAAAAAGTTCACACTCAGGGCACGTAGGTCAGAGTTGGTTGAGCATCTGACTCTTGGTTTCAGCTCAGGTCCTGATCTCAGGGTTGTGAGATGGAGCCCTGCTTCGGGTTCCATACTTAGCATGTGGAGTCGCTTCAGATTCTCCCTCCCTCTTCCTTTGCCCTGCCCGGTGAGGCTCACTCTGTCTCTCTAAAGTAAACAAATAAATCTTAAAAAAAAAAAATTCACCCTCCTTCCTATATTTCTGTTCCAAATGTTCTTGAGAACTACTTTACAAACACGATAAATAACTGCCACCAAACACACAAAAAGGAATCAATTTTCACACCCTTTTGCAGAAAAAGTTACCCTGATGGGAAAGTTTCTCCTTAACCTTTCAGAGATCTTGCCCACTACCCTAAGCAACAGAAATGCCAATGGTAGAGTTGGTCTAGAACTTACTGTACCTAAACTGTATACAAAGCAGCTGTTACTTTCCCTCTTCCGGCCTTTGTTTTCCATATAGGAATTCAACACCCTTGACGTTCCTTCAAACATTTACTTGAAAGAAAGACTCACAGTGGTGGGTTTTTGGGGCTGGAGATAGGCACAGAAAGAGATGGATAAATCTAACAAATAATAATATTAAAAGTTAAAATATGAACAAAGTAAATAGGTATATGTTCTTTCCTTTTTCCTGTTTATTTTCTTTTTCTTGCATTTTTCCTCTTCTTAACTGGAGAGGTAAATCTGTGCTAGGGAGTTGTCAGAACTTCAAAATCAATCCTTGCCATTATAAATACCCAATACTAAAATTAGCAGATTCTTAATATAATAATATAATTATAAATTATAAAATAAATTATAATCTTAATATTAATATAAATTAATATAATTTATCTAGGTTTATTTATTTTTATTTTTTTAAATTTATTCATTTGACAGAGAGCGAGAGAGGGAACACAAGCAGGGGGAGGGGAAGAGGGAGAAGCACGCCTCCAGCCGAGCAGGGAGCCTGACACAGGGCTTGATCCCAAGACCCCAAGACCATGACCTGAGCCACCCAGGAGCCCCTAACTTATCTAGGTTTTAAAGAAAAAGAACTACTCTATACAAGAACACCAAATCCAGGCAGCAGCTCTTTCTGCCACAGGTCCTGTCCCCATGCTTTAATAAACCATCTTTTTGCACCAAAAACAAAACAAAACAAAACAACAACAAAAAACCCCCACCAAATCCAGAAAGAGCTAAGGCAATGAGAAGGCACAAAAAGTCAAAGGTGAAAAGGGAAAGCAAAAATCAACTCTCCTCAGACCACATGCCATCTCTCCATGGACAGATTTCCACTGGATGCCTCACTAACTACAACAGTTGAGCAAATTTTACAACCATCCATCTAACCCAAATACAAACATGAAATGTAAAAGGCACAAATTCGTATTTCCTATCGTCATGCAATTACACAGGACTTCAAAAAGAACTTTCTGAGAAGTCATCTGCAAAATAAGCCTTTAGCAGAATACTCCCATAATAATTAGAAACTGGAAAGAATTAGATGAATTTCAGAAACATGCTAAAGAAAAGAATCAAGTTATTGGGCATTTTCCTCCTTACCTGCATAAGTGTGTAAGACATATCTGCTATTCTCAACATCAAAAAGATAAACAGTCCATAAAAAGCAGCCAAAATAGAAATGTTCAAAGGCACTTTTCTCCACAGAAAAACCATGCATTTCTATATTAGGTCTTCCTGCTGTATAGAGACTGGTATTGAAACCTCTTAAACCTAAGTGACAGGTGTTTCTATCTTTCATACTTCCTTTTGGTCTCAAGGAATATATAAAGTTAACACCTCACTCTCCCCATCTGTGCTTTCCACCTCTCTAACTCATCCAGACATTAGTACACAAAGATTAGAAGCCAGGAACAATCTACTACTTATCCAAATCCTACTTATTCAGTTTCTACCCTCACCTCCATGTTTTCCACTTCTATTCTAAATGAGCTTCTAACTCTACTTTCAACCCCAATGTCCTAATACCCAGACACCAAAGAAATCTTCCTTAAGTAGCCTGTTCCACACTGGTCCATCTGAGATAGAATTCCCATAGCCACTGACTACTGCTTGTATCCACAATCAAACCCCTTGACAATACAGTATCCAGGTGCTGCCACTTTGTGGTGTTTCTGTCTCCACACCTAGTAGGGTAAGACCTTACTGTCTGTTTGAAATCATCTTCACAGAACCTGGGTAATGAGCAAGCACTAACCTGATTCTCTGAGTTCATTTAAGTCTGCAGACAATCTGAAACTAACCAACACAAAAACTCAGATATTATCTTTAGACCTTTTTTATGTGAGTGCGGTATATGTTGCTAATAAGTACAATATAATAAAGTGATGTACATACACAATGTAGGTACTCAAATTTATCTATGAGATTAAAGAAAGAACTCTGGTTTGATTTGGACCTTATTCTTACTAAGTTTCAAAACAAGCAGAAAAAGCAAGTAATTTAATGGATGAAATTTAAAAAAAAAAAAAGTGCAAGGGTCTCATTTTCCATTTACTTGTTTTAAATCAATGCTTTCAGACTTAAGAGTTGCCTGACCAATCAAGGAAGTCGTAGACTGAAGAATGAGTTTGAAATTTATATAACTGTCATTACTTAAAGCATAAGAAAGCTACCTTAAGTTCTAAAGAAGATGCTAAGGCAAGGTCCACCTCTTTGCTCTCATTTCCCTTCCTCTAAACCCATATCCAAACTAAACCTAGTTAAAAAATTAAGACACATGAAAACCAGAATGTAAGACAATACAAGAGTCATTGGGGCTGACAAAAACTGCTAAAAGAATTCAGAAAACCGAAAGATCAACAGTAATTAAATTTATCCAAAAAAGCCTTGTGAAAATGGTCTATTACCAGTCAGATCCTGACAAAGGGATAATATTTTGATTGGGAAGGTAGTAAAGGGCATGCTAGCAGGGTAAGAATAAACTCCAGGCTCCTATAAGAGGAAAGTCAAGGTGGCTTATAATTCAGGGCTATATTACAGACTCTTGAAAGTCAGGCTAAAGAGCTTTAAATTCTATAAATAACTGGGCGAACTACCAGTACAGTGTGGTGGGGGACATAATACAATTCAATCAACATTTTAAGATTAGCCTTGGCATCAATATGCAATGTAGAAACTGGGGAGTGGGAGCAGGATGAGACAATGACATGGTGACCAATTAGAAGTGCTATGGTTGGAAGGGTGTTGGGTGGCACAGTCAGTTGAGTGGCCGAACCTTGGTTTTGGCTCAGGTTGTGATCTCAGGGTTGTGAGATGGAGCCTCGCTTTAGGCTCCATGCTCAGCAAAGAGTCTACTTGAGATTCTCTCTCCCTCTCCCCTTTGCCCCTCCCACTAGTACTTTCGCATGCTCTCTCTCAAATAAATAAATAAATCTTAAAAAAAAAAGTGTTATAGTTGGAGACTTGATGCTAGGGATTTCTTCTCTCTGAGAATCTCTTTATGAAAATAAAAAAGACTTAGAAAAGAAATAAAATGACTGAAATATTTTAAGTATTGCTATGAGGCCTAAGGACTTCCAAGAACCATAAATCAGAATAATTATCATAAATATGCAGTTCAGGGCACCTGGTGGTTTAGTTGGTTAAATATCTGCCTTCGGCTCAGGTCATGATCCCAGGGTCCTGGGATCGAGCTCAGTGGGGAGCCTGCTCTCCCCTGCTGCCCCCCCTTGTGCTCTCTCATTCTCAAACAAATAAATAAATAATAAGTATGTAGTTCAGATTAAAGCACTCAAATAGGTTTCATCTCTATGACTAGGACAATAATAATGGAAGACTTGTTTAATGTAGGTCCTCCCCTCAGACTATCAGTTTGATAGGTGTGATGTTAATCTTATGCATCAGACTGGGCTAAGGGATGATGGGATAGCTGGTAAAACATTATTTTGGGGTGTCTGTGAAGGTGTCTCCAGAGATCAGCACTTGAATCAAGATTAGCACTTGAATGACAGACTAAGATCACCTTCCCCAAAGTGGAGGGCTTGAATAGAAAAGGGAAAAAAACTAAAAAGCAGAGGAAGGGAAAATTCGTCAGCTAGAGCTGGGACATGCATCTTCTGCCCTCCATTATCCAAGCTTATGGTTCTCAGGCCTCTAGACTTGGGACCAAAACTACACCACTGGTTTCCTAGGCCTCCAGCTTGCACACCTCAAACTGGTACTTCTTTGCCTCCACAGGGGTAAGCCAATGCCTCATAAGAAATGTCTTTCTGTTTATGTATTATCCATTGGTTCTGTTCTCTGGAGAATCCTGACTAATACAACATGGGCAGCCACTGTATTTGTCTTATTCACAACTCTATATTCCAGGCATCCAGCACAATGCCTTACCCGCGGGAAATGCTAACATTTGCTGAATTAAAGAGTGAAAAGTCAGATTAGAGGCTCTAAACAGGCTGGGGAGTGCTTGATTTGGCACATAAGGGAAACAAAACAAGGAAAACAAAACCACTCTGTACTTCAAGTATAAAATCATCAGGAAGCATCTATTCATCTTTGATTTAAATTAGCCAAGTAATTATAAAAGTTTACAAGTGATATTCTTAACCGGTACATGTTTCTTCCTGTGCCGCTTATCCTCCCGTCCTTAGGTCATTAATATCAAAGTCTTCACTGAACAACTAAAAAGCAGGAGCACTGAATCAGTGCTATAATAGCATCTCCATTCTCAAGACACTGTCTCTCAAACTTTCTTGCCAAGCCATCATCATCCAATCTTTATGTTCCTTTTTATGAGGGTAGAAAATAAGATCTGGTCTAGTACAATCTAGCTGATCCCCGCCGCTCCCCAGCTCCTAAATTATCAGACTTTAACAGAAGGGTACTCTCAACCACAACAGAACCCCTCTACTCTCAATTTAAATACTTGAGTCTCAAATCCTTCTGGTACTGCATTCATTTGATTACTTCTGGAAGCTGCAGACATCTAAGAACTTGAGTCTTCGATACTGTAACCTCTAACCTAAAACTGTCAGTACTTACTAAGCTCCATCGTATTAATGGCATTCATTACGAAAACAACCAATAATGCAAGATAGTTTCAACCACATTCTGATTCAGGGTAAATCTTCAGCCCTTTTGAAAGAGAACTAGAAACAGGACTTAATATGGGTTACCTCTTAGTTTTCTATTAATTACTGATAAACAAGACTGCTGTGTAACTCTTGTTTTCCTTAAGTTTCCTCGCCCATAACTGCTCCTTAGATTTGTGGCCTCTATATTTCCTTCTCTTGCAACTTCACATTTAAGATACAATTCAGGGGCACCTGAGTGGCTCAATCAGTTAGGCATCCAACTTAATCTCAAGAGTCATGAGTTCAAGCCCTCCAATGGGCTCCACGTTCAGCATGAAACCTACTTTAAAAAAATTAAAAAATAAAAAGCAAAAACTACAATTGAGGTTTTAAAAGGTCAGTAACATAATTTTTATCCATAATCCCTGGGATTTGTAACTTGCAGAAATACCTCTGAAATGGTTTGAAATTCAGGGCATCTTCACTAAAGAAAAGACACTCAATGCAATCTGGCTACCGTAAGGAAGTGGAGGATCAGGTTTAATAGACACTGTGGAATACCTAGAACTATAAACACAAACACAGATTAGAACAATTTCTCCATACTGACAACTGTTCTAGACATAAAATAACTGAGAAAAGACCACAGTTTTAGCTGTAGGGATGGCAATCAAAGTAATAATGCTGATAAATGTGATACCAAGAAATTTTAGATATATTAATTCAAACTTTTAAATCTTTCTTCAAACCGTTCAACCTTTTTTTTTTTTTTTTTTTAAAGATTTTGTCAGAGAGAGTGAGCGAGAGAGAGAGAGAGAGAGAGAGCACAAGCAGGGGGAGCGGCAGGCTCCCCGCTGAGCAAGGAGCCCGATGCAGGACTCGATCCCAGGATCCTGGCATCATGATCTGAGCCGAAGGCAGACGCTCAACCGACCGAGCCACCCAGGCGTCCCAAACTGTTCAACCTTTTTTAACTGATTTTCCCACCCTTACAATCTCACATGCCTGGGGAGGGCATTAACAAGCATGTAAGTAATTGAGAGTTAAAACAAAGCTAGGAAGGGAAAAGAAAATAAATACTGGGAACCTACCAAATGAGTGACCAACCTTGCATCAAATGTATTTAGCCACAATGCCACAGACCTTGTCTAAACGATTTGGGGAGTGGAGGTGAAGTAACTCCTACATCAACATTTCTTAATCTTTTTGGTGCCACAGATCTCCCACCTTTGGTAGTCTGATAAAGCCTATAGATTCCTTCTCAGAATATTTTAAATGCAGAGAATAAAATACATAGCATTATAAGGGAAATTCAGCCACACTAAGATTACTTAATTTTGATATAGTAAAGTACATGTTCTTTATTAATGAGATAAAGGAGCAGATCTAATTAGGACTATTAATTATGAAGCAGTGAGGAGTGTAAACAATATTCTGAGATACCTGCAACAATAACGTGTTACGGAGAAATATCTGTGATTTCTACTGGTGATAAAGCCATAGGTACTGCTAAACTAGTGAAGATTTCTTGCCTCCATTTATAATAGAAATAATAGATTGTCCTCAATTTACCATGGGGTTATATCCTGTTAAACCCATCCTAAGCTGAAAATATTCTAAGTGAAAAATGCATTTAATACACATAATGTACTGAACATCATTACTTAGCCTAGCCTACCTTAAATGTACTTAGAACACTTAAATTAGACTACATTTAGGCAAAACCATCTAACAAAGCCTATTTTATAATAAAGTGTTCAATATTTCATGTAATTTATTAAATACAGTACTGAAAGGGAAAAACAGAATGGCTGTATCGGTGTAGAATGGTTGTAAATACACCAGTTGTTTACCCTCGTGATCACCTGACTGGGAGCTGCCTCAGCGCTGCTGCCCAGCAACTTCCCGAGAGTGTCACACCACATATGCCAGCCTGGGAGAAGATCAAATTCAAAGTATGGTTTCTACTGAATGCATACCACTTTCACAGCATCATAAAGTCTAAAAACCATAAATTGAACCATCCTAAGTCTGGGACCATCTTACTAGATTCAGTTAGAAGTTCATGAAAATAAAGATGTAGGGGCGCCTGGGTGGCTCAGTCAGTTCAGCTCCTGCCTTCAACCCAGGTGATCCCAGAACCCTGGGATTAAGCCCCGCATCGGGCTCCCGGCTCAGAGGGGAGCCTGCTTCTCCCTCTGCCTGCCGCTCCCCCTGCTTGTGCCCTGTCAAATAAATAAAATCTTTTTTTTTTTTAAGATTTTATTTATTTATTTGACAGAGAGCGAGCGAGAGCAGGAGCACAAACAGGGGGAGAGAGAGAAGCAGGCTTCCCCTAGCAGGGAGCCCGATCCCAGATCATGACCTGAGCCGAAGGCAGACACTTAACGACTGAGCCACCCAGCACCTCAAATAAATAAAATCTTAAAAAAAAAGAAAACAAAAAAGATAAGATGTAATTTTTTTCCTATCCCCCGTTGGGAGGTTATATCCCTACCAGGTTAAGAACCCCTGCTTCGAAACCAATTTTTTTTTTTTTTTAAAGATTTTATTTATCTATTTGACAGAGACACAGCGAGAGCAGAAACACAAGTGGGGGGGGGAGAGGGAGAAGCACGCTTCCCACAGAGCAGAGAGCCCGATGCGGGGCTCGATCCCAGCACCCCGGGATCATGACCTGAGCCGAAGGCAGATACTTAACGACTGAGCTACCCAGGCGCCCATCGAAACCAATTTTTTTGTATTGTTTTAATTAAGTTTTTAATTTTAATTCCAGTCAGTTAACATACAGTGTGATATTAGGTTCAGGTGTACAATATATGATTCAACAATTCTATACATTGCTCATCATGGTAAGTGCACTCTTTAATCCCCATCACTTATCCCCCATCCTTAAAACTAATTTTTTAAGGTGAAGAGACCACAGAGTAAGATCTGAGAGTTGGGTAACAAATATATGTTTTATTCAGCAATACTACCATCAACTAAAATAATCTGCTTTCCTTCTTCATCCTAATCCTCCAAAACTGCTACTACTAATCCTTTGATCACAATACAGCCTTGAATTAATGCTGTAACATTTTCAAGTTCCTTAGTCTCCTTGTTCCTTGCCATTTGTCTTCAAAGATGCATAACTGTTCCTTAATCCAAAAAATTTTAAAAACACAAAACCAAAAAATATGCCTTATATATGACCACACCACTATCCAGTACTAAAGGTACTATTTATTGATCCATTCAATATTTATGGTATCTAACAAGACAAAACTAAATTAACTCCTGCTCTCATAGCTTATAGCAGTGTGCGCATGCAAATAAAAAACATGTGATCGGCACCTAGGTGGCTCAGTTGGTTAAGTGGCCAACTCTTGATCTCAGCTCAGATCTCAATCTCAGGGTCCTGAATTCAAGCCCCACACTGGGCTCCACACTGGGCATGGTGCTTACTTAAAAAGAAACAAACAGAAGTGAGGAAGGAGAGACCAGTGCTGAGAGGGTCCAGATTATGGCAACCCAATCTATCTTTTAGAGAGAGTCATTAAGGAAAGCTTTTCTGATGAAGAAGCATGGTTAATTCTTAGAAGTATAAAATGGAAGATGGCCAGGTAAAGGGGTGGATGGGAGTTAGTGTGCCTGAAGTTTGGTATTCATAACAAACTTAAAAGAAGCCAGCATGGGGGCGCCTGGGTGGCTCAGTCGTTAAGCGTCTGCCTTCGGCTCAGGTCATGATCCCAGGGTCCTGGGATCGAGCCCCGCATCGGGCTCCCTGCTCAGCAGGAAGCCTGCTCCTCCCTCTCCCACTCCCCCTGCTTGTGTTCCCTCTCTCGCTGTGTCTCTCTCTGTCAAATAAATAAAATCTTTTAAAAAAAAAAAAAAAAAAAAAAGAAGCCAGCATGGCTGGGACACAGTGAAACAAGATCACTTTATTTCCTTGTTTACCAGTTAACAAATATTCTAAAATCAGATTATGGTGATGGTTGCACAACTCTGTACACACACTAAAAATCAATGAATTGTACATTTTAAATAGGTGATGATTTATGTATGTCAATTTTCTCCTTAAAGCTGTTAAAAAAAAAAAATCTTTTTCCAGGGATAGCTGGCTGGCTCGGTCAGTAGTGTGTGAGACTTCTGATCTCAGGGTTGTGAGTTTGAGGCCCACAGTGGGTACAGAAAAATCTTTTTTTTTTTTTAAGATTTATTTGCCAGAAAGAGAGCGCGCGCGTGCACAAGCAGTGGGGAGTGGCAGGCAGAGGGAGAAGCAGGCTCCCTGCTGAACAAGGAGCCCCATGCAGGACTTGTTCCCAGGACCCCGGGATCATCATCTGAGCTGAAAGCAGCTGCTTAACTGACTGAGCCACCCAGGCGTCCCAAAAACAAAATCTTAAAAAATAAAAAAATAAAAAAAATCTGTTTCTCCAATCTCTGTTTTAATATTTATTGTACCTATGTGCCTGAAGCTGCAGGTAAGTGCTATAGGGACCCTTAACAAGCTGTGTAGGTAATTATTATGCATGGTTAATGTTTGAGAAATAATAAGTATTCACAGGGAAGCATAATGGGGTCCCACTGACCTGACCAATCAATGCAGTCTCTAGATGGTTCAGGGTACTATTTAGGGCTTATACTCAGGATACTATCCCTTTGATGTTAAGGAAACATGTCCTCACACTGTCTGAGATTTACACATCTTTCCTCCTAATTTTCAGTAAGAGAGATGAATTCACAACTATATGCCAGATGCACTGCATGTGCTCAAAAAGAATGAAAGTCTCACAAAATTTTTTCTGTTCACTGAAATATGCCCAGTATCTTAACTATGCCTGGCACATAATAGGCACTCATACAGGTTTGTTGACTGAATAAAAGAAATACTTGCTTATCCTCTAGAAAGTACTGTAGGAGATACTGTAAAGTATATTAAGTTTCTAAGACACTTTTGAACATCTGAGCTTTCATTTGAAGAGAAGCTAACACTACTCTGTTCTCTCGGAGGGATACGAGGTATTAATATTATGGAGGTTCAAAAATGGGAACACCAGGATTTCAGTAAGTGGAGCCCAGTGGTAAGAGTAATTTTAATCAAGGACCACCTGGGTGGCATAGTCCGTTGGGTGGCCAACTCTTGGTTTCAACTCAGGTCGTGATCTCGGGGTCATAGGACTGAGCCCCGTGTCAGGCTCTGCACTCAGCAGTCTGCTTGAGACTCTGCCTCTGCCCCTCCCCAGTGCGCACCCCTTCAAATAAATAAATTACTCTTAAAAAAAAAAAATTTTAATCAAGGAAGAACAGCCAAAAAGAAAACAATCTAACCTAAATACATAATGAACAGCACAGTAAAGGAACGGAAAAGAATGGTATTTATGTGAAGGTATAAATCCCAGTTTCCTTAGAAGAATTTCATTATTTTAGTTGTTACCAAGAACAACGTATTAAACACTTCTAATGTAACTAAGACGTGGAAAATGTGAAACTTAAAACTTATAAATATTCCATGCTATTACCTTCTAACAAAGCAATTTATAATCAAATCTCACACTCCCCTTTCCATAAAAGTCACCTTAAGGACAGAACAAGTCTGGTAGTGTATGCCAATTTAATAAATAAGTACTTAAAGCAGCTTCCAGAAGAGCTGAAATACAGGATAACCTGAATTTCAGGTTAATCTGAACACCTCTCTACTATACACTTAATGATGGTACAAATGAAACATATGGATGACAAATATGATGTATGCTTAGCCACTGTCACCATCTTGTCTCCCTTAAGAAAAAAATCTCCAGTACAAAAGTTGCAACTTCCTGATGTTGATGAACAAGAACCAAAAGAAATTCCAAAGGCCAACACAACTAAGAGATACTAAGAGATGCTAATAGATACTTAAGCCGCTAAATGTCCACAATAGCAAGGCTTCACTGTGAAATTAATGGACATTAGCATTTAATGATATGGTAGTATTTTTATACCAGCTTTCAAAGCTAAAGAACGAGTACAGCCACATTTCCATTTGTAAATTTGCTGCCAGCTAGTGAGTTCAGCTGAATACTCAAGAAATACTAAATACTACAGAGATGATAAATATTCCCATTAGAAACTATGCATACATCAGGTACTCCCAAAGTTCTATAAATGTGTAATAGAAGTCAAACTCTCTATAGGGTTCCATTAAAAAGTAAATGTACACTGATAGGGGCGCCTAGGTGGCACAGTTAAGTGCCCAACTCTTAGTTTCGGCTCAGGTCGTGAGATGGAGCCCCACTCTGGGCTCCACACTGAACAGAGTCTGCCTAAAATTCTCTCTCCCTCTGCCCCTCCCCTGCTTGCTCACTCTCTAAAAAAATGAATGAATGAATGAATGAATATAAAATAAAAGAATTTCCTTATTGAGTCATTAGTGCCTTTTTAGCCAACACTAGGCTAAAAAACAAAAGATACCTCTATCAGCAAGACATGGTTCTTTCCCTCAAGGAATTTCTAGAATGCTTTCTTCTTATAGGAATGCATCTGGAACATGGGAGTACAAAAATGGTTTCAAATATTGGTGCTACTTTCCAGAAATCAAAGCATTTCATTATATGGGATTACAGTGTACTTTCCAGTGCCATGTTTCCTGGTATAGATTTCCTGAATTAACCTCCTAATTCATAGGAGGAGGTGAGTAAGTTAAGAAACCAGCCTTACGGGCGCCTGGGTGGCTCAGTTGGTTAAGCGACTGCCTTCGGCTCAGGTCATGATCCTGGAGTCCCTGGATCGAGTCCCGCATTGGGCTCCCTGCTCGGCGAGGAGACTGCTTCTCCCTCTAACCCTCCCCCCTCTCATGTACTCTCTCTCTCTCTCATTCTCGCTCTCTCAAATAAATAAATCTTTAAAAAAAGAAAAAGAAAAAGAAACCAGCCTTACCAAATTGCAGTTCTAGAAAAGATGGGAGTTGGTGGGTGTGGGCAGGAAAGAACCATTATAACCTTGAAATATGGCACAGTAAAATGGTGCCTAAACTTTGTTATGTATCAGAATCACCTGGGGAGTTTTTTTTTGTTTTTTTTTTTAAGATTATTTATTTATTTATTTGACAGAGAGAGACACAGCAAGAGAGGGAACACAAGCAGGGGGAGTGGGAGAGGGAGAAGGAGGCCTCCCGCCGAGCAGGGAGCCCGATGCGGGGCTCGATCCCAGGACCCTGGGATCATGACCTGAGCCGAAGGCAGACGCTTAACGACTGAGCCACCCAGGCGCCCCTGGGGAGTTTTTTTTTTTTTTAACTCTTGATGCCTAAGGCATACCCAAACCCATTAAATCAAAATATGTAAGACTAAGAGCCAAG
Organism: Phoca vitulina; assembly: GCF_004348235.1. NCBI lineage: Eukaryota > Metazoa > Chordata > Mammalia > Carnivora > Phocidae > Phoca > Phoca vitulina. Next base: position 2,760,678 of record NW_022589786.1, read on the forward strand.
TGTCAATTTTTTTTTAAAACTTCTCCATGTTATTCGAATGGGCAAAGTGTGGGAACCACTGGCACAGTCTGAAGATGCAGTAAGATCTATTTAAACACACTGAATGTGTTGAGTTTAGGCAAATTAACTACTCTGACTCTCACTTTATATGAAACCCCAACTTACAGGATTGTTGTAATGATTAAATAAGACCACGTGCAATGTCTGAATAATGGTCAATTCTACTTTTCTTTCTTGCACATACATGGAAAAATCAATGTTTAGCCACACTGTATTCAACCAACTACTCACTTATTTCAGTAGTATGTACTAACATTATAAATAAAAGGCAATTATACATTAAAGTTAGAACAAATTATTACCATATCAGAGAATGAAAGAGGCATAGTTTATCCTACTGATCTCATCAATTTTTTTTTTTAAGATTTTATTTATTTGAGGGGCACCTAGGTGGCTCAGTTGGTTAAGCGTCTGCCTTCAGCTCAGGTCATGACCCCAGAGTCCTGGGATTGAGCCCCACATCGGCTCCCTGCTCCGCGGGGAGCCTGCTTCTCCTCCTCCGTCTGTTGCCCCCCCTGCTTTTGCTCGCACTCTCTAATAAATAAAATCTTAAAAAAAAAAAAGATTTTGTTCATTTGAGAGAGAGTGGGAGAGAGCACAGAGGGAGAGGCAGACTCCCAGCTGAGCAGAGAGCCTGATGCAGGGCTCGATCCCAGGACCCCAAGATCATGACCTGAGCTGAAGGCAGATGCTTAACCGACTGAGCCACCCAGGTGCCTCTGATCTCATCAACTTATATAATGCATTAAAAAAATAAAACTCTTAAGGGGCACTTGGGTGGCTCAGTTGGTTAAGGGTCTCCCTTCAGCTCAGGTCATGATCCCAGGGCTTCCTGCTCCGTGGGGAACTTGCTTCGCCCTATCCCGCTCCCCCCACCACCAGCTTGTGCAGTCTCTGTCAAATAAATAAAATCTTCTTAAAAAAAAACTCTTAAGACCTAATTAATCTTATGAAATCCTTTTTATAAATGAAAGCTGACATTACAAATTACAGAATTCATTCTAGGTTGAAATCTACATGACATCGCAGAAGGATCCCTAACTCTTGACTCTCATATAATGCTCTTTCCATTTCCTTTTATATTGAGGATCAGAATGTACTCTCCAGCTGAATCTTTTTGTACACTTCCAAAGTCCCCATTAAAACATACCCCACTGAGGACTTTCAGGCAAGGAAAAGGGAGTATTCCTGTTCTTCGAAGGAGAATGCGGCAAAGATCTCAATTGCTACTCACTGTTCACCACCCCACCTGATGATTTTATTAGGCAAGTTGTATAATGTACTTCATGGTGATAAAAACATTATTAACCTATAGTCTTGCATACAGGCAAATCAACATCATATCCAGAAAAATAAATATGTAAATATGATCCAAAAGACCAACTTAAAAATAAATAAATAAAACCTATCTTGCCACAAAATGTAGCTTACCATGGACTAGCTGTATTCAAAAAAATCAAATATTCTTTATCTCAGTAGGGAGCGTGGGCTATACCACTGTATACATTTGTCAAAATTCATTTGATGGCACATTGAAAGCTGTGCATTTCACTGTATATAAATCACATGTCATTTAAAAAAAAAAATTAAAACACATCCATGCTATGTGACTACTGGTCATTTAAATTTCAAGAGCCACCTGAGATTGTTTTAGAAACAAATACAATAACAAAACCCATCATTTTGGGGCACCTGGGTGGCTCAGTCGGTTGAGCGTCTGCCTTCGGCTTGGGTCATGGTCCTAGCGTCCTGGGATCGAGCCCCGCATCGGGCTCCCTGCTTGGTGGGAAGCCTGCTTCTCCCTCTCCTGTTCCCCCTGCTTGTATTTCTGCTCTCGCTCTCTGTCAAATAAATAAATAAAATCTTTAAAAAAAAAAAAACCATCATTTTAACTAGGTATTCACTTATATTTTGAAAACTATTAAGGGGTGGCACCTGGGTGGCTCAGTCAGTTAGGTGTCCGACTCTTTGTTTCAGCTCGGGTCATGGCTTTGGGGTTGTGAGATTGAGCCTCACATTAGGCTTCCCGCTCAACAGGGAGTCTAACTGGGATTCTCATTCTCTCCCTCTCCCTCTGCCCCTCCCTGCTCTCTCTCTAAAGTAAATGGAGCTTTTTTTTTAGGGGCGCCTGGGTGGCTCAGTCATTAAGCGTCTGCCTTCGGCTCAGGTCATGATCCCAGGGTCCTGGGATCGAACCCCACATCAGGCTCCCTGCTCAATGGGAAGCCTGCTTCTCCTTCTCCTACTCCCCCTGCTTGTGTTCCCTCTCTCGCTGTGTCTCTCCCTGTTAAATAAACAAGTAAAATCTTTAAAAAAAAAATTTATAAGCATCTAGTTAAATAATAACACAAACAGTAAGTTACTTATGGGGCACCTGGGTGGCTCAGTTGTTAAGCGTCTGCCTTTGGCTCAGGTCACGATCCCAGAGTCCTGGGATCGAGCCCTTCATCGGGCTCCCTGCTCTGCAGGAAGCCTGCTCTCCCTCTCCCACTCCCCCTGCTTGTGCTCCTGCTCTTGCTCTCTCTCTGTCAAATAAAGTTACTTACATTTATAGAAGAGGTTTTCACTTTCTCTGAATGAGGCCAAATGCCATAAAGTGAAGGAGGCATAGTATGGCTCTGTAGCATCAAATGAAAAGGTGTGGGGTTTGTGAGCAGGCATGCTGACCTTGACATAAAGGTGAAAATGGCTCAGAAAAATTAGGAGTTAGGAGACTCTAGTAACCCTTCAGAGACTCAGTAATCTAATTTGTGAGATATTAGGCTGTATTCAGGTTTCATTTAGCTCACAAATGCTACTTAAGCATCATTACATTATTCCGCAACTAGAAATCCATTATAAACCGATATAAAGCACCTTTAGTATACTCTGTATGCATATAATACGTATGTATATATAGTAGTATATATATAGAGATTCAGTTTCTATGAGTTAAAAATCACATTTCTCATGCACCCAGTGATCTGTAATAAATAAAGACGTATCCAGTGCAGATGTCATCTTTGTTCTCTGATAACAGCATTAGAACTTATTTGCAAGACATATGCTCAGTGCCAAAAAGCTAAGATTAAAATTTAAGCTGCTTTTAACACTGAAGAGTAAGGATTAACTAGTACTTTATAAATATCTTCTGTAATACTTGCCATTCAGAGAGGGCAAAAAAGTGGTTGAAAACAAGGCAACAATTCTCCCATGCCCCTCCCATCTTCTCTATTCATTTCCCTATAAAAATATATTCCATTAATTTACTTCCTTTTAAATGGTAACTGACAGTTTATCTGATGCAGATGGCATTTTTAAGAGTCTTGAGAGGGGTCTCTGTACTAAGAGTCAGATAAGATCTAGACCTAACATCAAACTGTGATGAAATGCTTTCTAGCTACCATCATCCAAAAAGAAGTCTCAAAATTTCAGAGCTAGAAGTTCTAAGGTCCAACGAGGCAGGTGACTTATTTAAGCAGGGAACTCTGTTCAAATAAAACCCTACCTGAAAGTTCAGTATGCAAAACTTTTTCTAGAAGAGTAGGAAACCCTAAACCTTTCTGTCCAGTATTCTTCTTTCCTATTCCAAAAGAATTAGAAAATTACTAACATGGTAAAATCCTCTTTGCATTTCACAGATGAGCAAACTAACTGATAGGCCCAAAGAGGTTAAAGGACTGACTGACTCAAGATCATTGTCAATACCACATGATAGACCTAGAGCTTGGTATCATAAGTGATTCTTTAGAGATCACGTTATTTCAATTCAAATTGAGTACCACAAAGATAAAGAAGATTGTAACAGAAATAATTTTTAATGAGCTTCCAGAAGTCAATTAACGATTTCAGTTTCTTAACTAAAGAATGACCCTAGTTTCTTAAAAACATGGGAGACTAAACGCCACGCTCATTCCGCTCTTTACCCTGAATGCCATGCTTCTGCATAACAATAGACCCCTTACCAAGTAAAAATTAGTCAGGTCGGCTATGTGGGCTAGATCATTTTTGGACCTTGTTTTAAGATATCCGAAAGTGGGGCGCCTGGGTGGCTCAGTTGGTTAAGCGACTGCCTTCGGCTCAGGTCATGATCTCAGGGTCCTGGGATCGAGCCCCGCATCGGGCTCCCTGCTCGGCAGGAAGCCTGTTTCTCCCTTTCCCTCTCCCCCTGCTTGTGTTCCCTCTCTCACTGTCTCTCTCTGTCAAATAAATAAATAAAATCTTTAAAAAAAAAAAAAAATAAGATATCCGAAAGTCAAGGGGTTTGGAGTGCAGGGGAGAGGATGGAGTTAAGTGTAATTATAGCAAAATCCAAATTGTTTTTTAAAAGTAATCTCTTCACCCAACATGGGGCTTGAACTCATGACCCCAAGATCAAGAGCTGCATGCTCTACCAACTGAGCCAGCCAGGCATCCCAAATCTAAATATATTTATATCCATCTAAAACAATGGATAACACATAGACTGCTTCATTAAATCTTAATAAACTAAAGTCAAAATAGTTCAATATTTACCAAATATTTACCTGTATGCTATATACAGATGGTGTGGAAATAGTGGGGAACAAACTGAGGGGATGGGAAGACGTTGCCACCCAAATAAAGAATGCTTATGTAAAGTCTTTCTTACCCTTTTCACTTCAGTAGAAAAACAGTTCTCTCACACTTTACAACCAATGAACCACTATTGTTTCTATGTACCAGACTCCACCACTCCTAAAACAAATTTACTCTTTCCCCACCCTCATCCAATTACTACCTTCTGATTAGAGACTACTCCCAGAAGCCACACTGTATTCTTGGATGCCCTCCCCAACCAGTTCAACCAAGCTTTCTTCCTTACATCCGGATCCTGAAATCCCATCTCTTCTCCCAGGAAGCGTTAATTTGAAAGCCAGGTTAATCTCTCTTTAGCTCCACCCAGTTAATAACTACAACTCTCTGCACTCAACATCTTATAATAGATGCCTGTTATTCCGGGCTCACAAGTTAATTTCATTTATTCACGTGCTTATTCAGTATATTACCTATGGCTCTTGTTGGTCTGTATCAGCACTGCCTTTAAATAAAAGCTACCAGATAAAAGGGTTTAGCAATGAAAATGCCAGATGCTTAATGCTTTTTGAAAATTATTTCTAATACATTAAATTCAACATGATTTGTGAAATTTCTAAAACCTCCCAACATGGATGAATCTCAAAAGCATTATGGTAAGTGAGAGAAGTCAGACACAAATGACCTCATACTGTATGATGGCATTTATGTGTAATTCTAAGAAAAACTACAGTATAGAAAGCAAATCGGGAGGGGGGACAGGGGTGGAGAGATATGTTTAAAGGCAAAAGGAAAGCCGTTTTAAATTTTTTGGCTAATGCAATGGACTTTTTATTTTGAGGAAATAAAAAGCTAGACATTTTAATAAAGACTTCCATTCTTTAAAAAAATTTTTTTTCATTCTTCCAGAGTAACATTCATTTTCCCAGCAGGAGGTTTTTTTTGGGGGGGGCGGATAGGAATCATTTAAAATCTCCCATCATCTTGGATTTCACATTAATCTACCTTACAAAATAAACCTGGAAGTTTCTTCTAAATAATTTATCTCTCACAACCAAGAGAATATTTTATCATTCAACTTCTCCGTTAAAAACATCTATCAGCACTGGAGATTTTTTTAAGGATAGTATTACTTGGGTTGCTTCCACAGCTGAATTAATGTATGCAATTCAGTACTTAATTCAAGATTTAAGGAATACAAACTGGAATAGAAAAAGAAATTACGTTAACTATCACTCCACTTAATTCTTAACTGTCTCTGGTTCTTTTTTACAAATGTTATTTGTAAGTGTTGAAAAATGGCTTGGCTTTACACTACATTTTAGCCTCTACTCCAGGAAGATGCTTTTTAATCTCAAAGTCAAACACAAGCTTTAAAGTTAACCATTTAAAATATCCAATGTCTTTATGTGGTCATCTTTTATCCTGATTACTACTGCTGTTTGCCTTCACCAATATCCCATCCCCCCAAAAGGCCACAATTTCCCTGATGTGAGGAGTTACCGATCAAGTAACTCAACAGGTTAAAGTTACTCATCACACTGTGGTTACGAGATTAATCTTTCTTTTTAATACAACTGATTTGAGTCAATTTCAACACAGTAGTGGTCAGACTGCCTTTGCCATTACAAAATTTAGTACACAAGCTGAAATGGAGCCAACATTACCCTTCGTGGAAGAATAATTAACACTTATAAAGGGACTGTGAGGGATTTTGCATAGTATAATTTCATTTCATGTCGCATCTGCTGCAGGGATCACCAACAGACTGTCATTATGCCATCTCCTTCCTTGAACCCCCACCGCCGCCCGCACCTTTATTCTTGGCTTTTCAAAGGTTTAATCCACTCAGAGCTGCTAAAGGGGTAAGCACGGAAGAGTAACTTGTGAACCCAAGCCTAGGAAAGGGCAGGAATATGCGGTTGAGTCACGTCGTTCCGCCATTTTCTAAGCGGAGGAGGAAGACATGTTGGAACAAAAACACAACAAAAGAGCAGCCATTTCCCAAGCCAACTCCAATAGCAACCCGAACTGGCCGAACCCGGTCACTTGGCACCTTCAAATCCACTTCACTGGATAAACCTAAGAACATCAGAGGTGTCGGCGTAAAGAAAGCAGCAGACAAGCCGCGCAGGGATCAAAGATGACCCGCCTAACTTAACTGCAAATGAAAGCCTCGAGAGAAGAATGAGGGAAGCTAAATGGAGCAGTGTAACAAACTGAAATTCTAAACGAAGTTGGCAAACTAAAAATTTACTCAGTGACTGTGGTGTCTTACGGTTCTCAGGAAACCACCGGCTATAGTAAGCCCAGGTAACTCAGATACCAAGGCCCGAGTCAGCTGGTGCTGTTGCCTTCCTCTACCCATCTCCCTCATGCCGTACTTCCCTCGGCGCACCGCCTGTTTGCTCACGAGGTCTTACCGTATGTGGGGGATGCCCACCCCACCTTGAAGAATCTTATAGAGTTTGCTCTCGTACAGCAACTGGGGATGCCTGGCCTTCTGAGATTCTAGCTTCACTGCCACTTCCTGCAGGGGAGAGAGGGGATGATGGCATCAACATCCCTAAGGATTCAATGTCACTTGGGAGAGGAGGGGAGACATTAGCAAAGCTCCAACTCGAGACTAGAAGGTGAAGTGAGAGGCTCAGAAGAGAAAGCTCTCTTTGTAAATTATAAAACGAGGCAACTAGCCTCAAAGGCCTCTTCAGGGGGTAATGACGAAATCGGCACGTCCTCGAAGGTGCAGGAAAATGATTCATCCAGAAAACGTAATGAGAGGTTTTGATCGTAATGAGAGGAAACTGACGATCGAAAGCAAGAACCCCAGTAGAATAAATCCATATAGTGGGGAAAACATGGGGATTAGAGAAATACGATTTTGCCGATCTCGCCTTAAACGACAGCTTAAAAAGTTCGATTAAGGTACATTTTTAACAAGCTGGGAAACTTCATAGGTTCTCCCAACCCTTCTATCGGGTTCTTTGCCTTTTAGGGAAAGAGAGCGGGGGAGGCTCCTAAAGCCAGGAAAACTGGCTCCCTCTCTGGACTCCCCTCCCCAGTACGTGCCTGTTGTGATAGGGAAAAGCCCGAGCACTTCGGGGATTGGGGCAGGGGGTGAGGACTGGCGCAGCGTGGTCGTGAACCCCACCCCGGGTGATTACCTCGCCGTTGGTAATGTTGATCGCCAAATAAATGTCCCCGAAGGAGCCAGACCCGATCTTCCGTACCAGTTTATATTTTCCTCCGACAATGAATTCGGCCTTGGAGCCGCTGCTGCTCGCCATCCTGAGAGATGAAGATGGAGGCTGGGGCCAAGCCCCGACACCTCTGAGGGGAGGACTGAGGCCTCAGGGGCTCGTCCGCGAAACAAGGCTGCGGAGGGGGGCGGCAGGAAACGAAAAACGTTGGCTCTTTCAAGGCGTTACAGGGCCCAGAATCGGCCGAAGGGAACCTGATCACTGCCGCTCAATCAGGCTTCTTTTCGCCAGGCCGCAGTTTGTGAATGGGTTCTCTCGGTTACGAGGCTGGGCCACTTGTTTTTGGGCGGCCGCCGCTGGCTCGCTTTCACGGCGACGTCGCGGGCTGGAAAAGGGGCGCGGTGGTTTAGGGCGGCGATACCGCTGCCACCACTGCCGCCGGCTCCCGCCCAGAGGGACCCCTGTCACTCCGCCGACGCCGCCATCTTGTTACTCCGGCTCCAGCCAGCACAAAATGCCCCCAGTCCCCGGGAGCCGCTTCTTCACGGCGCAGAGCACTCTGGGAAAGGGATCTCGGGCGCTAGCCCCGGAGGGTCGGCAACGAGAGGGAGGGCGGAACCGGATCCGTGAGAGTCGCGGCCCACGCTCCGAGCGTCACCCCGTCATCGCCCAACCACGCATGCGTACTGCAACCCTGCTGATTGCGCAGGCGTGCGGTGGCCTCTCCTCACCCCCGCCCGGGGCTCACTTCCATTTCCGGTTGTTCGCTGTTCGGATCAAGCTACCTGTTACTCATGTCGGACCCGCCTGGTCTCTGAAAGGCCGCGCGGCATCGGGCCCCGAGAGCATGTTAGGGCGGAGTCACCTTCATTCTTCGTGGAGGATGGGAACTTCTGGCTTCCTTCGGAGTTTTGACCTTTGCTCTTTGAGGCGATTTTTAACCTTTGATCTTTCCCTGGGCCACTCCCTCAGACCGGCCTGTTCCAGCCCAATTCTGTTTTGCGAGAGGCTATCGCCTCTGGTGGAGAGGAAGAGAAAAGCAGCCCTGGCCGGGCTGGGTTTGGTCAGGGCTCCGGGTAGCAGAGTGTAACTGATGAAGTCTTAAGAGTTAGGATTCTGCGCTCTAGGGAGTGTTGGAGAATCTCGTTTTACGGGAAGGGAAAAGAGGGAAAGCAGAATTATCTTATGCCTTTGTGTTGTTGCTCCACTGATACATTTGGTCCCCAGGGGGAAAAAACCCTAATACCGATTCATAATTTTATTGGCGGATGAGTCAACAGAGAATAGAATTTACAACCCTGAAAAAACTGCACCGTAGAGGTTATTTATTCCACCCACCCCACCCCCCGCAAAAAACCCTACATAATCATGTCTTGGTCATGTTGAAAACTGCAGTACTGACCCAAAAAACACAGGATGGAAATAACTATTACAAAATAAATCGATAACGTTTAAAGCAGTAAACGTTAAAGTTGTTGTAAACCTTTATACAGTAATTTTTTTTTTACTAAAAATTGATTTAAAAAATCAAATCTTGGCCACATTTTAGTTGACAAAATTTGACCTGAGGAAACGGCTTGGTAGTAGTGATCACAAAAGAAAGCTCTGTAGTTGATGCTATCATCTGTAGTATGAATCAAACCTCAGTTGTAAAAACTTAAACGGAATCTCTCAAAATAATTTCATTAAAATGGAAATGGAAAAAAATGTAGACTTAACTACAACTTTGAAAGCTGATCAAGTAATTAGTAATGGAGTTCAGCCCGAAGGATAATCTTAACTAAAATTCCTCCATGTTACTCTAATTACGACTTAAATACTTCTATTCATAAAGCTCTAATCCAGATGTGTTGAATGTGAAAACAGATCCCCTAAGGTTTAGAATGGAGTTTTGATGCACCACCAAAACCCAGGCTGCCTGACTCCCAAATCAGCACTATTAGACATTTTCGTTTAGTGACTCTAAGGCACGTTTGGCCTACTTAAAATTCTCTGCAGTTAGATTCTGGTCTTAAAAAAAAAAAAAAAAAGCCAAGTGTAAGCATCTTGAAGTTCCCAGAGACAGCAGCTCTTCTGCTGATTTTCTACCACAGACTCCAAAATTTAATGGATTCCACAGCTTGAGGAGTTCCCCACAGTGGGTGGGGGATACATTTAAAGGGATTTTTTGGTGTGGTGAGGATACAATTGCTGCATTGTGGGAGATGGGATGGGGGGGTAGAGGTGTGCATGGAATGGACTAGATTAGGGATTCCCAAAGGTCTGTGTATGGACAGGGGCAAGTCTAACAGTTTTCCATAGAGATTTTAGAAAAATAAGAGCAGTATAATGCATTTTTCTTCATTAATTTCTTTTTTTTTTTTTTTGAGATTTTATTTATTTATTTGACAGAGAGCACAAGCAGAGGGAGGGGCAGAGGGAGAGGCAGAGAGAGAGGGAGAAGCAGGCTCCCAGATGAGCAGGGAGCTTGATGTGGGGCTCAATCCCAGGACCCTAGGATCATGGCCTGAGCTGAAGGCAGATGGTTAACAACTGAGCCACCCCGGTGCCCCTTCATTTATTTAATTTCAAATTGTACTTTATTCTGAGATTTTATCGTCCTACACATGTCATTAAAGTGACCTTTTTTATAAAATGGTGCTGATGGAAGGTGGTTGTTTTGTTCTTTTGTTGGTATCCTTATTTGTCAAAGTTAAAAACTGACATTTTTACGTTTGCCCTCCTCTTGTTGCTGTTTATTTTGAACTTTTATAAGCTTTTGAAATCAAACACTCCGGGACCCACCAGTCTAAATGAGTTTTAGAAGTCCTTCCAACTCTGACATTTGACGATGATTTTATGTGTATATGTGATGAACCTCCTCATTTGTTTCCTGCCTGTTGTAGTCACTATTCCAACACTGACAATACCCAGCAAAATGCCCCAAAATGCTGTATGAGGGGGCGCCTGGGTGGCTCAGATGTTAAGCGTCTGCCTTCAGCTCAGGTCATGATCCCAGGGTCCTGGAATCGAGCCCCGCATCGGGCTCTCTGCTCCGTGAGAAGGCTGCTTCTCCCTCTCCCACTCCCCCTGCTTATGTTCCCTCTCTCGCTGTGTCTCTCCCTGTCAAATAAGTAAATAAAAATCTTTAAAAAAAAGTGCCGTGTGAGAGCATACCATGTGATTTCAGTTGCTTCCATCTTAAGATTTAAATTTGTCAAAAAAAAAAAATATTTAAATTTGTGAGATTTTAGAAGGGCAAAAGTTAGGGGGTGGTTAACATAGAAAATAAAGTTTTTAGGTATTGACTATGACTCAGCCTTTTCCTTAAAATCATGCATCATTTCTGGTAATTTTCAACCTCAGCAACTGAAGAATTAACTGTTTTTGGTGCTACTATTAAATCATTCTGTACTTAGTGAATCAGCAGCAGCTTTGGTGTAATGGAAGGAGACTTCTAACATGTGCCAAAATGCAATTCTTGGATCACATGAATTCACTAAAAATATAACCAAAAATATAAACTAAAAATTTTAGACCTTGAGGGAAATTTAGAGATCATCTACTTCAATAATCATATTTTTAAATGCTTTGCAATGTACAGAGTGGCTTCACACATATCAGTTGTAGGACACAAGAGGCTTGTCCAAGATCACACCAGCCTTAGTGGCAAAAAAAGGACTAGAACCCTAACCTCTAACCAAAGGAATTAGAAAAAGGAGTAGAATGAAAATTGGGACAATCATGCCCTAGTGATTACTTCTATGTTCATAGAGAGGTCAAGATGAATTGAAAACATTTTTGTAAAGCCACAGTATTTACCCAAGGAAAGATCAATGGTAACCAGAGTGCATTTTGAGTAAAATGATAAAGACAAGCACAACAATTATAGACAGATGCTGTAAGGAGGAAAATGAAAACAATGGTGGTCTGCCCATCTCAGAGTTGTTTAGTACAAATAAATAGAAAAAATGGAATGTGTTAGAAGCTGTCAAACACTGTCTTAGGTGTTGTTCAATTGTTATACTGCCTTGTGCACAATCAGTATCAGATAAGTGAGTTAGTGGAGTAATTGAAAGGAAGACCATCAGAAATGTCCTGTTGGATCAGAGTGATAACCCATTTAGTCTCTTTTCCAGTCTTTGACAATGACAGCAATTTCTGTGTCCCTTTCTTGTCTCAGTTCTTCTTTTCCCCCTCGGAATTGTTCATGAGGTTTTGTAAAAGTGGGTTGCTGCACTTATGATACCTATGAAATAGCTGTCTGTGATAGCTACCTACGATAGCTACTTCAACCACATTTGAGACATTCTGTGAACATTTCTTACTTTTGATGGAGTCATTAGCCATAAATTTATTTCAGTTAACTTCATTCTTTGAAGTTATTTATGCTTTTCACCCATGTGGCTTCAAGATCCTGAAGATTGATAAGTTCCATTGTATGCTACCCAATGACTTTTTTTTTAAGATTTTTATTTATTTATTTGACAGAGAGAGACACAGCAAGACAGGGAACACAAGCAGGGAAAGTGGGAGAGGGAGAAGCAGGCTTCCCGCGGAGCAGGGAGCCCAATTCGGGTCTCCATCCCAGGACCCCGGGATCATGACCTGAGCCGAAGGCAGACGCTTAACGACTGAGCCACTCAGGTGCCCCTACCCAATGACTTTTTAATAATCATATATACATATAAAATGTTTACTGTTCTTTTTCATATAAGTGACAAATATTTGGGGCGTCTGGGTGGCTCAGTTGGTTAAACCTCTGGCTCTTGATTTCAGGTCAGGTCATGATCTCAGGTTCATGAGATCCGCCCTACATCAGGCCTACCCCTACGTGTGCTCTCTAAATAAATAAATTAAAAAAGCTTTATTTTTTTTGAAAGATTTTATTTATTTACTTGAGAGAGAGAGAGAGTGCACAGGCCAGGGGAGGGGCAGAGGGAGAAGCAGGCTCCCCACTGAGCAGGGAGCCCAATGTGGGATGTGGGACTCGATCCCAAGATCCTGGGATCATGACCCGAGCCAAAGGCAGACGCTTAACCGACTGAGCCACCCAGGCACCCAAAAGAGAACTTTAATAAGTGACAAATATTCATTTGAAACATTTAGAAAATTTAGATAAATCAGAAAAAAAAGAAAACAAAATAATCACCAAATGTTAACATTTTGCTGTGTATAAATATCCAGTCCTTTTCTATGCATATTGTGTGTGTGTGTTAGATGTATATATATCTATCAAATATGTGTATACATATATTTAATTTTATTCCTTAAAATTTACAACAAGTAGCCATAATGCACATTCAGTTTTGAGACCTGTTTTTTTTTTTTCACTTAATAATTTGATGGACACATTTCCATAGGTTAAAAGGAAAACTGCAGGCCCAAAATAGCCTCTCTTGAGTTAGGTCGCCAAGTCAGTAGACCAGGACTTAATACCTAATCTAATTGTAATTTCAACCTCCCTCAGAAATATAAGTCTTAACCCGTCAGTCAGGAATTTTATGACCACCACCAAGGAGATAAGCTGTCTCTTGGACCTCCTCTATCTCCCAAAGGACCATGAGGTAATCTGTATAATAAGACCCCTCACCCTCCCCCCTCAGGGAAGGTGATACCTCCTGAAACAATCTTTTCTTTTGCTTGTAATTTTCTTGCCCCACCCTCGTTCCTATAAAAGCCTTCCATTTTGTACAACTGCTCAGAGCTGCCCTCTGCTTGGTAGATGAGATGCTGCCCAAGTCATGAGTCATTTAATAAAGCCAATTAGATCTTCAAATTTACTGGGTTGAATTTTGTTTTTTAACACATATAACTAAATAATCTTCCAAAGAATCATTTTTTAAATTTTATTTATTTATTTATTATTTTTTAAGTAGGCTCCATGCCCAGGGTGGAGTCCAACATAGGGCTTGAACTCACAACCCTGAGATAAAGAATCTGGACACTTAACCAACTGAGCCACCCAGTTTCCCCCCAAAGAATCATTTTTATTTATTTTATTTATTTATTTATTTATTTATTTATATTTAAAGATTTTATTTATTTGACAGAGACACAGGGAGAGAGGGAACACAAGCAGGGGGAGTGGGAGAGGGAGAAGCAGACTTCCCGCAGAGCAGGGAGCCCGATGCGGGGCTCGATCCCAGGATGCTGGGATCATGACCTGAGCCGAAGGCAGACGCTTAATGCCTGAGCCACCCAGGCACCCCAAAGAATCATTTTTAACGTAAACCTGTAAGTATGTATTGTATTGATGGACCAACATTTGACCAATCTCAATTGAGTATTCTGGTTATTTCCAAACTTTTGCTAGTATAAACAATGCTTTAATGAATATTTGTGTAGCTAAATCTTTGCTCACATCCAAAATTAATTGGTTGCAATATATTTCTAGAAATGCTATGAGTCTTAAAACCCCTTGTATCATAAAATCTTCTGTTTTGGTACAGTTTGTGATGATTAAACCCATAATCGTGAGCTATCCTCTCATTTCTTATATTTATCTTTACAAATTTAAATCTTTATTTTTTCAGTCTATCCTTAAAAGAGGTTTTAGGTTTTCTTTTCTGACCACCTGTTGTTGTAAAACCTAATAAATTTAATTAGAAGATACCTTTTCTTTGCAGCTCTCTAATTCCTTTCCCCATCCATTTCAAAATCTCAAGAATTCAAGTCTGTGGGGTACAAGGATGTGCTCATACAACTGAAAGTGGCCCTGTTATGGACACAGCTAACAAGACACATTTGTTGGCCATTAGTGAAGCAATTCTATTCTACAGATATTTAGATTTAGTTGAAGAGAGGGGAAGATTAGTTTCCAGTAAGAGAGAATGAGGTCAAAGGCCTCTCAAAATCAAGACTGCAGTTAACGAAATAGGAAAACCAGAATAATCTCATATATTTTCACATCTCCCATATTTTGCATGAGCTCAAGTATTCCCACAAAAATAAGTGTGCAAGGTCTTAGATTAGAGATGGGGAAGAATTCAACTCATCAGTGTTCTAAAACTTAGATTAACCTGGAATTTACTACAGAAATCTTTTAAATGCTTAAGTTAGGCATTTCAGTGTACTTGGTTAAATGAGAATGTGTCCTTCTTCACCTATGTAAATCATTGCCATCTACATTTAGAGTAGTAGAAGACCTGGAAGTTTCCCTAACTTTAAGCAAAACCCATGGAAACAATAACAGAGTAATGGAAAATAATTTTATTCTTTTTTTTTTTTTTAAGATTTTATTTATTCATTTGAGACACAGAGATAGAGAGAGAGAGAGCATGAGCAGGGGGAGAGGCAGAGGGGGAGGGAGAAGCAGACTCCCCGCTGAGCCAGGAGCCAGATATGGGACTCGATCCCAGGACCCTGGGATCATGACCCGAGCCAAAGGCAGACGCTTAACGACTGAGCCACCCAGGTGCCCCAATAATTTTATTCTTAAAAAATAGTTGGGGTGGGAGAGGAGAAACAAAAGTAGGGTGTTTAAGGACTAGGTTAAATGATATGAGGAAACGTATCCTGACCTATGTAGTCAGAGAAATCTGAATTTTTGTTGTAACTACCTTAAATATTTTCCTAGGCTTCAATGTTAATAATCTTTTAAAAGAAAAGTCAGATTCTAAGGTTCCTTCTAGCTTTAAATATATTGTGCTATTTACTGAAAATGACTCCTATATTTTGAAAGAGAAGGAAATGTGCATGCTCTTTTTCTTTTACAGCTTCTTAAAATTCAGATAATACATAAAATTCGGATGGGTAGGTCCTTACCTGTGCTCCTTAACACTTGTCAGGAAAATCAGATTCTCTAACAGTGAAATATAGCAATAGGTACATGGTTGGAAATTAGAGGAGGCTCCCAAATCAGAGACTGGGAAATAATCTTCTAAAGTATTTAAGAAAGGCAATAATTGAATCTTAGTTTTAGGTAGAGCTCTTCCTAGTGGTGGGGAAGGGCCTCAGTGAAATGACCTCTGTAGGTGTTGGGTTTTGTTTGTTTGTTTGGCCTAAAAAAATCCTTACGTCACATTCTCATAGAAGGAAATCATGAAATGATTTTACTCTTCAACACAGTCTTATTCTTGGCAAGGAATGAGATTCAACAGTGAAAATCAAGCAAAGCTTGTTCCCTGTCTTCTTAAAATACTGTTTCCACTAGCACCACCCCTTCCTCTCCTAGTTGCTTTGAAATAATGCCTGAGGCTGTAACTCATTTGTCTGCAAAGAACATTCTGCAGTGTCATATTTAAATGCCAGGGATATGTCCTGACAGGGAGGAAATTCAAATCACCCATGTTCCATGTACTCATTGGAAACCATACTAAGGGCAGGACTTGAAGAGATGAAATGCCTGAGTTTCCCCCAAGTTCCCCATTCCACCCAAGTTATCTCGTTCTGGTCCAGTGGGTCTGACCTGGCAATATTTTGGTAATCAAATTATATTTCAAAATTTCTCTTTTAATCACACAAGCCATTAATTCCTGGAAATGTGCTGTCATGCATCACATTTGGGGATATTTGTGTTGGCTATTTTTATTTGGAAGAATTTTGTGTTTTGGAGTTTCTGCCATTTCTATGTCCCTTCCTTTTCTCAGCCCCTGCTCTCTTCCTCTGTATTGTTCATTGGCAAGGGCACGAAACTGTGCTCCCAGTGACTCATTATTACTCACTATAGTAATCTACTCTCCTTTGTGAGACTAAATGTGGAAGATGCTTGAGTTGCCATTCCTGAGGAGAGTGGGTCCTAAAGCACATCCTGTTAACTCTCAACTCCCCATGCTAATGCCAGGAAGTACCAATACTGATCATAGAAAATAGCATAGCTGCTCCATTTGATCCTGGCCAAGCCCAAGGCCGCAAAAAGTCTTCCTGCAGTGAGCAGAGCCAGAGGACTGATTGGACAAAAAAAGAACTCTGGATTGTAGGGCAAAGCAAGTCAAATTGTATTTATATAGCCCATTACAGTTCATAAAGTATTTTGTGATGCACTAACTTTTGCTTTTCATGACCTGTATCACAGCATCTATTGTTACTTTATCTTGTGTGTGAGGAAGGTGAAGCTCTGGTGATTTACCCAACACCACCAGCCTTTGAGAACTCCCTACAATCAAACCCCTGTTCTGTGATGAGTGCCTGTTCACTTTCACAGTTAGCATGTCAGGTCCAAAACCCAGAGCCTGCTCTACATCTGAATCGGCAGCAATTAGCAATAGGTCTACCTCAGTAGACTCACATTTGACTGCAATCATCCCCCTCCAGCAGGTGGGCCCAGCCCATCGGCAGCTCAATTGACCTCTCAATGTTGAAGTTCTGCAACTGGGTGCTCTATCAGGGTCTGGTTTCTGACTTTCAGCTGAGCCTGAACTCCCACACTTTTGAAGACTGACACCCATCTCCTCCATGCCCCGTAGTCCCTGGCTCTCTAGCGGGTTCCTTGATCCTGGCTACCTGATTTCAGTTATTAACTCCATCCTCCTGACCCCATCAGCCATCCCTCTTAAACAACAGTTTATTCCTGCCTAATTCCTGTGTGAATTTCTTCTGCCTCTTTCCCTTTCAGATTCTTAAGCCAATTGACTTATTTAAATCTTAGCTATCTACCAGACTTTCCAGCCTCTCCTTACTTCCTGTTGCACCCTGAACCTGATCTGAACTCCCATGACTGTTTCTTTTCTGTGTTCTCTATGCTAGGCAAATGATACACATACACCCTTTCTACTTACCTTTTGGCTCCTTTTAACCTACATGAGATATACATATACATATATATATATAGTTTTTTTAAGTAATCTCTACACCCAACGTGGGGCTTGAACTCACGACCCCAAGAATCAAGTGCCACATGCTCTTCTGACTGAGCCAGCCAGGTGCCCCAGGACTCAATTATTTTTATATTTTCTTTTGCTGCTTAGAATTTCAAATCCTATTGACCTTCTTAGCCTATATTCTCTTGTCTCACACTGTATCACTGACTGCCATAGCTTCTGCCCTAGTTGAAATAGGATATGTAGAAGTACTTCGTTTAAGCCATAAACCTCATACAGATATACCCTGCTGCTGTTATTATTAGGTAATTCAAGCCAGAGGTGACTTTTGCTAACCTTCCCGGTGGAAGGAGATAGGCTGTCAGCTGAAACAGGAACGTTACAATTCTTGTCCAAAGCCAAAAATAAGAGAAGTGTAATAACTATGACAGTACCACAACTGATCTCTTTATGTAGATGATTACTTTTGACAAGGTCACCGCTGGCTAAGATGTATCACAGGAAACAGAAATGAAATATTCTAGGCTAATCTAAAGGCCTCAGAACCTTTCTTTGAATCAACTTGAAGATACTGAGTTTTCAGATGACATCTACCCTGATTGATTTTCCAATGCTAAGATAATAATTACTTTTAACATTTACATGGCATTTTGTATAGTAGTATTCTTACCTATATTATCTTATGTCATAAAAAAGATTTCATGGAAGAAGTAATTTCATTGTTTTATTTAAAAAAAAAGATTTATTTATTCGAGGGGGTGCAGGGGCAGAGGGAGAGGGAGAGAGAGAATCTCAAGCAGACTGACTCCATACTAGGCGTGGAGCCTGATGCAGGGCTCAATCTCATGACCCCGGAGATCATGACCCTGAGATCAGGACCTGAGCCGATATCAAGAGTCGGACGCTTAACCAACTGAGCCACCTAGGTGCCCCTTCATTGTTTTACATTTTTTTAAAAATAAGCTCTACACCCAGCATGGGGCTTGAACGAAGGACCCCGATCAAGAGTCACATACTCTACCGACTGAGCCAGTCAGTTGCCCCCAACTGTTCTAAATTTTTAGATAGGGCAGCTGAGGCAGATCTGTAAATCTGAGCTCTCCGTTAACTTGCCCAAGTGCATTAAATAAGCTAGGGGTGCATGTTGCACTTGAACTCAGACTTTTCTGATTCCAAAAAACCCTGCTTTTTTATTTCTCCAGCCCATGCATCTCAGAACTGTAAAACACCCTGGGAAGGAAACTGCTCATTTATTTCAAGATTAAATGAAGATATAAAAACAGACATTCACTTAATAGATCACAGAATATGCCACAGAAGGGGATGTTCAAGAGCACATGCTGCGTCATGGTTTTCAATACTTATACAATACTGCCACCTTGTGGATGTAGTCATTCTCTATTACTTAGCCGACTTCGGTAGCCTAGCATAATGCATGACCAGGATTACCCAGCGGAATCTGAACAATCAAATGTAAAATGCCCAGGAAAGGGCTGGAATCAGGTAACTTAGAATAACATTTGAGGGGCTAGGCAAGTGTCAAGAGTTTGAGCGAACCTATGGTGCTTTCTGAACAAGATCAAACACTGCATTATTATTAACTTTGTATCCTCTACTAGAGAGTATGTTTTCATTTTGTACACAAGATAGTTGTGTCCTGTTAGATGGAAGTATGACCTTGTTATTGTGTGTTCAGAGACTCAGCATGGTTTAAGGAGATGCAGATGGGTGCCAAGTTGACAAGGGATCGACTTGTGTTGGTTAATTTTAGGTGCCAATTGAACTGGGCCATGGTGCCCAGAGATTTAGTCAAACGTTATGATATTCTGAATATTTCCGTGCAGGTGTTTTTTGGATAAGATTAACATATAAATGGGTGAACTTTGAGTAAAGCAGAATACCCTCCACAACGTGGGTGGGCCTCATCCAAAGAACCGAAGGCCTTACTAGAACAAAGACTGATCTCCCCTAAGCAAGAAGGAATTCTGCCAGCAGACATCCTTCGGTCTCAAACTGCAACTCTTCCCTGGGTCCCCAGCTTGTGACCTACCCTGCAGATTTTGGACTTACTAAGCTTCCACAATCACATAAGTCAATTCCTTAAAATAAATCTCTCTCTCTCTCTCTCTTACTCTCTCTCTCCCCCACTGTCTCCACACACATACACACATCCCTGTTGGTTCTGTTTCTCTGGAGAACTCTAGTACATTCCCATACTTCATTCAGATCACAGATAAGATGTTCTCTCCTGAGAAACACTCTCCTTGACTAAATTATTTAAAATAACCCCTTACCCACATCTCCTCACCATACCCTGTGACTCTTCAGGTCTATACCCTACTTTATTTTCCTTCATAGCACGTATTAGTGTGTAAATCTATATATTTATTGTTTTACTCTTTTTGACTTAACCTCCTTCAGTAGAACATTCATTCACTAAGACAGGAACTTTTTCTGTCTTGTTCACTAATGAATCCCCAGAATAGTGCCTGACTCAATAGTATCTGTCGAATGACTAATGGATTATATATATGCATTATATAGATTTACCTATGTACATGTTAAGCATATGGCTCTGAAACCTGTTTCTTTTTCCAGTTAATATACAACATCTATAACAATATCTGTAACATGGACATCTTTACATACCTGTGCCTATAGATAAACCTTATTCTTTTTCTTGGCTGCATAGTAGTCCACGGTGTAGACACACTGGAATTTATTTAACTATCTCCTCTGACAATTATGTGGGCTATTTCTAGATCTTTACTTTGATTTTTTAAAAAGTCACAATAAACAATCTTATGCATGTGTCTTTGTGCACTTGTGTGTGGATTTTTTTTTTTAAGATTTTATTTATTTATTCATGAGAGACAGAGAGAGAGAGAGAAGCAGAGGGAGAAGCAGGCTCCCAAGGAGCAGGGAGCCCGATGCGGGACTCGATCCCAGGACGCTGGGATCATGACCCGAGCCAAAGGCAGATGCTTAACCACCTGAGCCACCCAGGTGCCCTTGTGTGTGGATTTCTATAAGATAAATGAACAGAAGTGAAATTGCTGAGTCACAAAGGTTTTATCAACTTACAGTCAGTCTTACAAGTCATTTATCTGCTTGTGCACACAATCGCAAATCCTTAAATGTGCAGCAACAAGCCCTTGAGGCTGTATTCCAGGGCAGGAAATGAACATCGCAGGAGAAAGACTTTCCCTTTCTCACCAGACTTTTTTTTTCTCACGCATCGCACTGACCAAGGGGACTTCTAACTAGAAACCAATAAATAAAAATCAGATATTAAAATAATTCAAACAGTACTTGAATGAAAGGGTACTAGCCAAATATTTTAACTGTGGTTTGACTTGGTGGTGTGGGACCAGACTGAAGCACAAGAGTCGAAAGAAACTGTTCACAAGGAAGTTTAATAAGAGGCCGGCTCACCTCCCCACTCTGACTGCCCCTGGCCCATCTTTTTGGCCAGCTCCCCTTCCTTTGCCTGCCCCTTGCTTGTGCTCACAAGTCTTTATCCTTGGCCTTCTTCTCTTCATGTCCTTCCTGTTTTCCCAGGCCAACCTCATTCACTCTTATAGCTTCATGTAAAACAGTTTTGCCAGTGACTTCCAAATCTGGGTTACCCATCCCAACTTCCCTCTCCCAGAACCTTATATCCGTCTCCCCACCAGACACCTTCATTTGGATCTGCTCCAGGTGTCAGCTAGTTTAAAAGTGCTCTCATTACTTTCCCCCAAACCTTTGCCCCAAACATATTCCTTCCCTAGGATGCCCTTTCTTTAGTGAAGATCCCACCATGCACCTAGTGGCCCAAGACAAAAATCTCCAAGTTGGCCTAGGCCCTCCATCCCCTTACATCCTGTAGGTCATCAGATATTCCTTCAACATTTTATTCTTATCCTTTCCTCTTCTACTTCGCTATTATTGCAGCCTTAACCCGAGGCCTTATTATCTCTGCCCTGGCTGAATACTACGACTTTTTAACTAGTCTCCCGCCTTCAGCCTTATATTGTTCTGCAATTTGGTGCTCTATCAGGGTCTGGTTTTTAACTTTCAGCTGAGCCTGAACTCGCACACTTTTGAAGGCTGACACCATTTTCTACTAGATGATGTTTTTAAAATTCAAATAATATCACGTGGTCCCCATTCCTCAATGACTTCCCCATTGCCTACAGAAATAGTTTAAATTCCTTAGCATGGCCTACGCGCCTTCCCAAATGCGGTACTTGCCAACAGCTGTCACAGCCCCTTCCGACGTATAGCATTCAATGCGGCTATAACGAAGTGATTACATTTTCTAAAAACACAAGGGAGTTGCGTATTGATGTGCATGTTATGCACATGTTCTGCAGTCCTTTCTACCTGGCATGACTTTCCATGCCTATCTGCTTGGTAAGGATTCTCTCTTTAAAGACTCAGCAGGAAGGGTCACCTTACCTTTGGCTGCCCATCTTCCCTGTAGATTGCCCACTCCCTCCTGCGGCAGACACTTTTGGCTGCCTACCCAATGGCATTCCCCCTTGTCCTTCCTCTTCCCCAAAAGACTCCAATTTTGTTCAGGATACATGACTATATAGTTCAGAGGGGGCTGGCCCCGTGTTGGGTCCTCATCCATCTAAGCCAGTCAGTGACTGGTTTAGGTATGCTTTGGTATGGACATGCTGTTCTACTCAATGAGATAAGAGGAAAGGTCTGCTGGAGAGCTTTTTGGAGGGCTTGTTCTCTTGAAGAGACACTTGGGCAGAGATGGTCTTGTCTTCTAATGGACGTTGTAATTTCTAGATGAGTTGGATTTCTGGCACTGGAACCAAAGGACTACTGACTGATACAAGGAGTGTGGTATAGTAAAAGCAAAACAAGTTTCCGGAAACCGGGCTAAAAAATCATGATGGTAATGTGTTAAGGTCAATTTCTAGAACTGAGGCACTTATTTCATGATGGAATTCCAGCAAAGTAGACGAGAGGGTATCTCCTAAACTTCGAAGCTAAGTTTCCACATCTTTCTACAGATTAAGAACAGGACTGTTACAGAGCTCGGGGCTGAGTCTGTGTGAGAAGGTTGTGGCCTTGCCTGGGGGGAAAAGGGAGCTGGGAAACCTGGAAGGGAAGAGCAAATAGCCCTGTCTTAAAGAAGGGTGAGGATGCCTGTGACAAGCCAGAAACACAGGGGGGAGCCGCTGGAAACCAGGAAGAGAAAGAAACAGAAGAGATGCTAAGTGGTGTTGCTCAGTACAAATGGTAAAACTGGCCCAGAGATGGTGTGACATTCCGGACGACGGAAGGAGGCCTAGCAGTCCCAGTTCTGCCCCTTCCTTGCAGCAAGGACCGTAGCAAGTTTCTGTCTCTGAAAATCTCAGGTTTCTCATTGATAGAGCACAGTGAACTTATCTTTTAGAGCTAACTAGCATAGTAACTGGCTTATAATATGGGCTCAATAAAGCAGACACTCTTGTTATAAAATTTTTTATACATTAGTAACGAGGTTATTAAACTAGCCTGTTAATGTGATAGAGGTTAATTCTGCTAAAGACACAGCAACTAACAACTTCTTGACTTGTCTTTCTGATGATTTAGTATCTTCAAAGACAAAATAAATAATGACATTCAGACTTCGTAGAATTTTTTAAAAAGATTTTGTTTTTTTATTTATTTGAGAGAGTGAGTGAGCACAAGCAGGGGGAGGGACAGAGAGGGAGAAGCAGACTCCCCGCTGAGCAGGGAGCCTGACTGGGGGCTCCACTCAGGGCTCGATCCCAGCACTCTGAGATCAGGACCTGAGCTGAAGTCAGACCCTTAACTGACTGAGCCATCAGGTGCCCCAGTAGAACTTTTTTTTGAATGGTGATGAGAAACTTTGGAGCAAGCAACCATGTGAGAGACAGAATGGTATAGTGGTAGACTTGGCTATAGACTTGTCATCTACGAGCTGTGTAACCTTGCATGGGTTACTTAATCTCTCCGAGCCTCAGTTTCTGCAACTGTAAAATGCAAATAATAATATCTATCACATAGGGTGATTGTCAGGATTAGAGATCATCTGTGAGAAATTTCTGACATGTATTAGGCATTCAGTAAGGGGCACCTGTTTTTATTATTACTGTAGAAATCAGATGGGTAGATTTCACAAAGTTGAATGAAAAAATAGATATGATCTTAAGACTGACTCTCTAAAAAAGGTAAGTAGTTTTTAAAAAAAAAACTTACCAGAAAAGCAAATTGGGGGGCACCTGGGTGGCTCAACTAAGTGTCTGACTCTTGATTTTGGCTCAGGTCACGGTCTCAGGGTTGTGAGATGGAGCCTGTGTTGGACTCCATGCTGGGCGTGGAGTCTGCTTAAGATTCTCTCTCCCTCTGCCCCTCCCCCGCCTCCCTCTCTTAAAAAAAAAAGAAAGAAAGAAAGAAAAGAAAGGTAAACCAAATCGTATTTATTAGGCTCGTGGCACTGCCGTTATTGTGCTGCTAAGTACAAATTTGGCACAAATTTAATTCTTTTCAACCTTTCTCTGCTCAACTGTGCAATTATAAGTGATTCCAGAGAGAAAGAAAAGGAAAGGCTTGGGAGGAAAATACTGGTGCTGTAAAGAAGTTCTCTGAGTAGCTGAAATTTTAAAAGGTTGGGTAAGGGGCGCCTGGCGGGCTCGGTCAGTAGGGCATGCGTCTGTTGCTCTCAGGGTTGAAAATTCAAATCCCATGTTGGGCATAGAGCTTACTCTAAAAAAATTTTTTAAAAAATGGAAGGTTGAGTAACAAGTATAATAGCTACCTCTTCCGGTTTTGAGAGTTCAGCTCAGATGCTATATTATACAGCACTTTAAACCGATTCTGCTCTTTAATTCTTTCTGTTTGGGGCCTACAAATGATTAGTAGACAACTACATAGTGGATATTTATCATTTTCCTGATTGCTCAGCCTCTAAATTGCCTTTATCAGTTTGGAGTACAGTCCACTGTGTGAGGCGGGCCTGCATCTCACTCATGGAAGCCAAAAGGCACAGGTATCAGTTTTCCCTGATCACTGACTACTTGGGACTCAGTCAGTCCCACCTGGATCGTGATTCAGGAGATAGGAGCCCAGAGAAGCAGGCAATGTGCAAACCTTACCCCGGGATCGGAAGCACGCGGCATGTGGTGGCAGCTGGGGCAGCCGGGGCAGCTGGGGCAGCCAGGGCCCCCATCCTCCATGTATTGCCAGTGTCCGACAGCAGCATTCTTCCTGCAGTGTGTTTCCTCTGTGGGTCCGGCCCCCCAGCCTCCCTTTGTGCCTGCCTGTATTCCTAGCCTGCTTCTCCAGCCTGTCCATTGATTCTTTGAGCTCAATACTGTTTCAATAAATTCCTTTTTTTGCTTCAGTCAACCAGAATTAGTTTTTATTGCTTGCAACCAAAAGACTCAGGCTGGTACATAATCTTTTTTTGGGGGGGAGGGCACACAGTCTTTAAGTAATGCTTAACTCAAGAGTCTGATGCTGCTTTTTTATTTTTTTAAGATTTTTTGTTTTCAGTTTTTATTTATTGATGTAATCTCTATACCCAAGGTAGAGCTCGAACTCACGACCCCGAAGATCAAGAGTTGCAAGCTCTTCCAACAGAGCCAGTCAGGTGCCCCTGATGTCACTGCTTTTAGTGCAGATATTTGGATAAAGTCGTGGTCAAATTTGCAATTGGCCTGGGAGTTCTATCTGGGCTCCCTTGAAGTCCATTCATCTCAGGCACAATGTCTGCTGTCCCATCCTAAGCCAACTTCTTCCTCTGTCTCTCACAACGTCTTTTTTTTTTTTTTTTTAAGATTTTATTTATTTATTTGACAGAGAGAGAGGCACAGCGAGAGAGGGCACACAAGCAGGGGGAGTGGGAGAGGGAGAAGCAGGCTTCCCGCCGAGCAGGGAGCCCGATGCGGGGCTCGATCCCAGGACCCTGGGACCATGACCTGAGGCGAAGGCAGACGCTTAACGACTGAGCCACCCAGGCGCCCCTGTCTCTCACAACTTCTTAATTCACACTCATTCATCCACCCAGTCAATAAAAACTTATTCAGCACCTACTGTATACAAGGCAAGATGCCAGGCACTGAGAGGAGCCCAAAGATCAATAAGCTGTAGACCTCACAGTATACTTTAGGATTCTGAACCAGGTAAATGTATTTTCTTTTCAAAAAAGAAATTTAAAACTTGATCACTCTGTGGAGGGTAGAAGTGAAGAGGAACTCTATCTTTGAGTTGCGTCACTGGGGGCAACGTGATGTCCATTTCTTCGTAAATGTTCTAGAAACCAATCCCCCCCCAAAATAATTGGTTTCCTTTGTTAGAGGTTTCCAGTTAGAAAAGAATGACTTTTCTGAAGTTGGCCATTAGATTGCTACCCATCAAAGTATTTGTGACTAGGATAAGAGATGGGGCACTAGTGTTAGTACTTTAGGAATTTAATTCAAGATAACCCAGAGTTCTCAAACAGAATCTAAGAAACATCTGTTTCAAGTGAAAATACTAGCCAGCTTGTCTCCTTTTCCTTAAGTTACCAAATAAATACTTCTTGGGGGCATGGAACCCTGCTCCCGCTGGAACCCCAGTAATATAGCAATTGCCCTGGGAGTGTTGGCACTTGTGTCTGAAATCATAGAATACTCAACACGAGCAAGGAAGAAGGGCACACATTAGTAACGTAAAGTGAAACAGGCAGAGCAGATGATTCCATACTCCCAAGAAAAGACTGGTCACACCCCCCCCCCCAACACACACACACACCTTACAGGAGCAGAACTGAGGTGCTGAACACTCAAGATCCTTCCCACAAACAGGAAGTCCATTTAGAATCAGCCTTGCTTTGGGGTCAGGTCTTCACTCCCTAGGGGGCTTTGGATAGGTCACTTAACCACTCTAGGATTCCATTTCCCTTTAGAATTCCTACAGAATGGGAAAGGAACCTAGAGATCCTTAAACCAATCTTTTATGGGACTCTTCTTTGAAGTATCCCTTTTTTTTTTTTTTTTAAGATTTTATTTATTTATTTGAGAGAGAGAGCGTGACTGTGAGCATGAGTTGGGGGCTGCAGGAGGAGAAGCAGACTCCCTGCTGAGCAGGGAGCTGCTGCGGGACCCTGAGATCATGACCCGAGCTGAAGGCAGATGCTTAACCAACTGAGCCACCCAGGCGCCCCTCATGTGTTCATTTGGTGAGGGTCTACCACACACCTCTGGCATCCCTCTTTGAAGCATTCCTGATAAGCCTCTCTGCTTGAATGCTGACTTAAAAAAAAAAAAATTTAAGATTATTTATTTATTTATTTGTCAGAGAGAGAGAGGGAGCACAAGCTGGGGGAGGAGCAGGCACAGGGGTAAGCAGGCTCCCCGCTGAGCAAGTTGCTTAACCTACTGAGCCACCCAGGCATCCCTTGAATGCGGACTTAAAAAAAATTTTTTTTGTTATTATTATTGTATAGTTGACATGCAATGTTATATTTGGGGTTTTGTTGTTTTAAAATTTATTTATTTTTGGGGCGCCTGGGTGGCTCAGTTGGTTAAGCGACTGCCTTCGGCTCAGGTCATGATCCTGGAGTCCCTGGATCGAGTCCCGCATCGGGCTCCCTGCTCAGCAGGGAGTCTGCTTCTCCCTCTGACCCTCCCCCCTCTCATGTGCTTGCTCTCTCTCATTCTCTCTGTCTCAAATAAATAAATAAAATCTTTAAAAAAATAAAAAATAAAAAATAAAATTTATTTATTTTTTGGTAATCTCTACACCCAGTGTGGGGCTCAAACTCACAGCCCCGAGGTCAAGAGTCACATGCTCTTCCAACAGAGCCAGCCAGGCGCCCTGCAGTGTTCAGACATTGTTCAATGTTGACCTTTAGTGGTAAGGTGCTCGCTCTCTCCAGGCACTGATGCCACTTTTGAAATGTTCTGTTAGAGAAGTTCTTCCTTACATGTTGCAATGTGGGCCTTCTAGATTTCCCCATGCTAGTGACTTCTCAGGTCATACACATGAAGTCTGTTCCATGGATCAGAATGCTCTCAACTTCCTTTGCTTTTCTTGTCTACAGACTAAACCACCCCTCTCCCCTTCTATTGTTTTCATCCATCACATTCAAGACACAGCCCCATTTTGGTTTTCATGTTTTTTGGTTTTGGGGGGTTTTTTAAAAAGATTTTTTTTTTATTTATGAGAGAGAGAGCACACACATGAGAGATCACAAGCGGTAGGGAGGGGCAGAGGGAGAAGCAGACTCCCCATTCTGAGCAGGGAGCTGGAGGGGGGGCTTGATCCCAGGACCCTGAGATCATGACTTGACCCAAAGGCAGAGGCTTAACAGACTGAGCCACCCAGGTGCCCCTGGTCTTCATGTTTTTATGGGTGTAGACTAGTGGTTAAGCAACGGAGGAGACGGAGGCCTCCAACCATCTGAATTCGAATACTGGTCCTGTCACTTAGTAGCTACTTAACAGTGGGCAAGTACTTTCATTTTTCTGGCCTCAGTTTTTCTAAAATGAGGATAATAGTAACAGTAATGCTAAGAAGCATGCCTATTTTATAGAGAAGTTGTGAATGAGATAAATGAGAAAACACAAGTAAAATGTTTAGTATAGCGCCTGGCACTTAGGAAGCAATATTACTATTGCTATCACTAATAATAATAAATATTAAGCCCTAATAACGAGAATAAGAATTAGAACCGAGAAGATTTAGGAAAGTTAATCTAGTCGATTCCTGACCCCACAAACAAGGTTTGCCTTCCCTGATACGAAACTTTTTCATAGCAATTTTCACTTTTCTATGTCAATGTTCAATGTCTGACCACCCTCACCCCCCCCCCAAGAGGGCGGGGACCTTGTCTGCCGTGGTACTTAGGGCCTAGAACATTGTCCCATTTCACAGCAGGGAGAGAGTGGACGAATACTTTATATCACAGGAAAGGAGACTGGGGTGCAGGGAGACTGGCGGATTTGTCTAAGACTGCGCTCATGGGAGAGCTGGGTAAGAACCCAGAAGTCCTAGGCAGCGGACCCTGGGAATGAAATCGAGGTCCCGCCCTAAAATCTGGTGCTTCGAGCAGGGTCACGGATATACAGATTTTCAGTGACCCAGAGGTCAACATTCCCACCGGGTGGCCTAAGCGCTGGCCGGTGTTTTGGGGGTGCCGAGCCCGGGCGAGAAGGCGGCTGAACGAGAAGGCACGGGTGGGTGCCCCCCGCCCTCCCCGGCGGCGCGGCGCTCAGAGCCGCCGCCGCTCTCGGCGCTGGCGGCGGGCCAGGGCCACCGCGGGCCGGGCCGGTCCCGGGAGCAGCGAGTGGAAAACAACCTGGCCGCAGACAATCGACAAAGGCGCGCGAGCGGGCCGCCCCTTCGCGGCACACGCACGCACGCACGCAGCGTGGGCAGAGCCGCGCCCGCCCGCGCCCTCCGTGGGACCCGCGGCGCCGAGGCCCAGGTGCGGCGCGTGTCGGGGAGCGGGGCGCCCCTCCCGCCCCGGCGGCGGGTCCCCGGCGCCCGGGCTCCGCGCGGGGAGTGTGCGCGGCGATAGGGGCGGGGTGGACGGGCAGGGCGCCGAGGGGCGCGGGGAAGCCGCCGCCGCTCCCGGGCCGAGCGGGGAGGTGGGGGGGGGGGGCGCGGGGGCCGCGACGCCCCGGTCCCAGGTGGCGCGGTCGAGCTTTGTGTCCTGGGCCTGACGGAAATGCGAGCAACCTGATCCACGTGACCTTTTACAGGTGGGGAGCTAAGGCCCAGAGAGGTAAGGTGGTCTAGAAAAACTTATTTCTTGCGTCGGTTTGTTTATCCCTGCCCGCTTCGGTGTAGGATTTGGGGTGACTTTTAATAAGAACCCATAGGTTAAAACAATGGGAAAATAAATACAAACAATATTAAAGAATCCTTGCCAAGGAAAATATAATTATGACTACAGGCCAGAGGAAAAGAGAAAGGAAATTTGCAGTCCCTATGTTGAGCCGCCTTGGCCAAGGACCCTGGGCAAAGTAGTGTCAAAGCTGGGACCAGAAGCCTGACTGTCGGGCTCCCCCGGGGCTACAGTGCTCCCCGCGCAGTGAGCGCCCAGAACTTGGAGGGGAATAGAGAAACAGCATCCTGCCCACGGGCTTCACCTTCTTGGGAGCCTGGACCCCTTAGAAATCTGGGACCCTCCCCACAGAGGGGTTCACACATAGCCTTGCACAGTTTCAGA
The DNA here is from genome assembly GCF_004348235.1 of Phoca vitulina. Taxonomy (NCBI): domain Eukaryota; kingdom Metazoa; phylum Chordata; class Mammalia; order Carnivora; family Phocidae; genus Phoca; species Phoca vitulina. Next base: position 2,790,380 of record NW_022589786.1, read on the forward strand.
TTTGCCATGAAGCATTCTGCGGTAAGAAATGACGGAAGGCTGGCCCTCGGGCTCTTTTAAAGGGAGGCAGGCGGGAAAGAAGCAAGTACCGGCTGTCAGTCCAGACAGTGTCCTGACCCCTCTAGCTGTGTGATCTTGGACACATCGTTTAACCTCTCCAAGGCCCAGTTTTTTGGGTTTTTTTGGGTTTTTTTCTTTCAAGATTTTATTTAAATTCAAATTAGTTCATTTATATAGTGTAGTATTCATTTCAGTCCAAGGCCCGGTTTTATCTGTAAAATAGAAATAAGATTATCTGCTTCATCCTTCAGGTTATTATTATTATTTTTTTAAAGATCTTATTTATTTGACAGAGAGAGGCACAGCGAGAGAGGGAACATAAGCAGGGGGAGCAGGAGAGGGAGAAGCAGGCTTCCCGCGGAGCAGAGAGCCGGATCCCAGGACCCCGGGATCATGACCTGAGCCGAAGGCAGATGCCTAACGACTGAGCCACCCAGGCGCTCCCATCCTTCAGGTTATTGTCAGACTTGGGAATGAATGCCGAGCCCAGTGTCGCACGTAGGGAGTGCTCAGTGAATGTGCTGGCGCTCAGAACCCAGTGGCTCATAGCTGTGCCAGTTAGGAAGGATGATGACCTGGAAAAAATTGGTCTGTCTCTGAAATAAAACACAAAATTTAAAAAATTACAAACATGAAACTATAAAGTGAGCCCTATAATGACTTACAAACGACAGCACAGATGTTGGTGATGATCATCTAAATAAAAGTGCAACAGCGCACCACATCAGTATTTGGCCTAAGGTGAAATGCTGACAGTAGAAGCGACCAGACATTCTAACAAGGACTATTTATTGGGCCTTGCTTGCCTCTTTTAAACAGAACCAGCACCTGTATAGCTTGTTTTTAAATGAGGGGAAAGAGGAGGGCGTATGTGGGGACCTGGGCAACACCCAGTCTTGCCAGGTGATGGGGGCTCAGCTGACTTTCTGCCAGGGCACAGGAGTTGCTAGCAGTTGGCTCTCATCCCTCTTGGATCAGCAGCTTGTCGTGGTAAACAGAGCCTTGGTTGATTGTGTTCTAGGTCAAATAAATGGCTTTTTATTTAACCAATGGGGGTGTGTGTGTGTGAGTGCTATAACTGAAGCAAAATGGCATTTGTTGAGCTTGATTGTCCAAAGCCTATTGCTTGTTTATTGACAAGCTTAGGAGGTTTTTTTTTTTTTAAGATTTTATTTATTTATTTGATTTATGTAGAGAGAGAGAGAGAGCGCGAGCGAGCGCACAAGGGGGGGGAGGGGCAGAGGGAGAGGGAGAAGCAGACTTCCCACTGAGCGTGGAGCCCTCACTGGATCCCAGGACCCCGGGACCACAACCCGAGCCCAAGGCAGACGCTTAACTGACTGAGCCACCCAGGCGCCCCAGGCTTAAGAGTTTTAAAATCTGCTGATCCAAAATTATGAGGACAGGGCCTGGGCAGGTCTACTTGCCTATAAAAAGAACTGCTCTTACAAAATACTGTGTTGTCAGGGCGCCTGCGTGGCTCAGTCGGTTAAGCGGTTGCCTTCAGCTCAGGTCATGATCCTGGGGTCTTGGGATCGAGCCCCACGTCCGGCTCCCTGCTCAGCGGAGAGCCTGCTTCTCCCTCTCCCTCTGTCTGCCACTCTGCCTACTTGTGTTCTCTCTCTCTCTGTCAAATAAATAAATAAAATCTTTTAAAAAAACCAAAAAACAAAATACTGTGTTGTCTCCTTTCTCTGCCATTTTAGGCCTTGCAAATAGAGTCAGGGAAATATGGCTTAGGGCAAATAGCTGCTATTTAATTTGGGTTAAGACACACATTACCTGTCTGGTGGGTTACATTCCTCTCCAGGTGTTTATAAAGGAGTTTTTCCTCAGAAACAGAGAATGTGTATGTGTGTGATGTCTCTTGCCCCCTCTTTGCCTCCCCTTGACCCAGTCATTTCTCAACCCAGAGAAGTCCTCTTTCTGCAAGCTCAGTGACTTTGGCAAGTTCCTTCCCTTTCCTGGCTCTGTGGCCTGATTTTGTTTCACATTAACTCTGTTAGAAAGTTGTGTTTTTTTTGTTGGCTTTTTTGTTTGTTTGTTTTTTTAAGTAGGCCCCACGCCCAATGGGGAGCCCAACATGGGCTTGAACTCACGATCCTGAGATCAGACCTGAGCTAAGATCAAGAGTCGGTCACTTAACTGACTGAGCCACCCAGGCATCCCTGTTTTGTTTTTTATTTATTTATTTTTAAATTTTTTTTTAAGATTTTATTTATTTGAGAAAGAGAGAGCACAGAGGGAGAGTGTGAGGGAGAAGCAGACTCCGCTGAGCAGAGCACCCAATATGGGGCTTGATCCCAGGACCCTGAGATCATGACCTGAGCCAAAGGCAGACGCCCAACCAACTGAGCCACACAGGTGCCCCTGTTTTGTTTTTTTAAAGTAAGCTCTATACCCATCATGGGGCTTGAACTCAGGACCCCAAGATTAAGTGTCGCATGCTCTACCAACTGAGCCAGCCAGGTACTCCTAAAAAGTTTTCTCTAATTTGACCTTTAGATTCTAAACATTTGTGGCTCCATAGGATGACATAGAGCAAACATACTCTCTTAGGCCAAGGCTCTTCCTTATTTGAATGCAGCCCATGGACCCCTTTCATGTTTCTCCCTCCAGACTTGCTGCCTTCATTCCTTCAACATTTCTTAGTAGGATGAGATTAAAAGCAGAATTTCCCAAGAAATTATCTGCAGACTACTTGCATCAGAATCACCTAGTAACAGGGATGCCTGGGTGGCTTAGTCAGTTAAGCGTCTGCCTTCGGCTCAGGTCCTGATCCCAGCATCCTGGGATCGAGTCCCATATGGGGCTCCCTGCTCAGTGGGGAGTCTGCTTCTCCCTTCCCTCTGCTGCTCCCCCCTGCTTATGCTCGCTTTCTTTCTCTCTCTCTCTGTCAAATAAATAAATAAATAAATAAATAAATAAAATCTTAAAAAAAGAATCACCTTGGGGCTTGTGGAAATATGCTCCATCCCTGACCACCTGAATCAGAATCTTCAAGTGTGGAGGCAAGAATTTGCATGCCTGACAAGTGCTCCCAGTGATTCTTATGCACCTTTGGTTACCTGTGTGGGTGTTGGGGGTGGGGATTGGTAGTGGGGGACTATATACTTCTTATAAATTCCTTATTGTTTGTCTAAATTATGTAATGAGTAAGAGCCTCTTTTGTAATTTGAACAAACCATGATGTCCAGGGAAAACATATGGGTGCAAGTAAGCACTTGAAAAGATGCTCAAGATAATTGGGAAATGCACATCAAAACCACATTGAGATGTCACTTCCTACCTATGAGGACGGCTAAAATTAAAAAGACTGACTATAGCAAGCGTTGATAAGGATGTGGAAGAACTAGAACTTGTATGCACTATTGGTAGAAATGTAAAATGGTACAACCACTTTTTAAAAGTTTGACATCTTCTTAAAAAGTTGAGTATACGCCTGTCATGTGATCCAGACATTTCATCCCTACGTCTGGCTTTATTGAATTAGAGAAGTAGAAAACAACCAATTGTTTATCCAGTGCATAGGTAAACAAACTGTGCTATGTCCCTGCAATTGAATACTGCTCAGCATTAAAAAGTAATGAACTGCTACAACATTGATAGATCTCAAAATAATTTTGCTGAAAAGAAAGAGGAGAAGAAGCCAGACCAAAAAGAGTACATACTCTATAATTCCACTTATATAAAATTCAAGGGGAGTTGCTGTCACTCCCCTGATCTTAAACTTTCTGGTGGCTCTTAAGAGTTGTGTATGATTATATTAGTCTACCTCCACTTGTTACAGTGTCATTGGCAATTTGATCTGCCAGTGTTTATCCATGCCATTCATTCAATTAATTGAGCACCTACCATGTGCTTGATCTAAATAGACACTAGGTAATGTGTTGGTGAATAAAGTAGACATGATCCATAGGGACACCTGGGTGGCTCAGTCGGTTAAGCGTCTGGCTTCGGCTCAGGTCATGATCCCAGGGTCCTGGGATTGAGTCCCGCATCAGGCTCCTTGCTCAGCAGGGAGTCAGTCTGCTTCTCCCTCTGCCTGCAGCTCCCCCTGCTTGTGCGAGCTCTCTCTCTCTGACAAATAGATAAAATCTTTAAAAAAATATAGACATGATCCCTTCCCTTGTGGAGCTTACCCTTTATTGAATAAACCAGTAAAACAAATAGGATAAGAAAAATAATTACTGGGGGAAAGGAGTGCTTATTTGGAAGGGGAATGGGAATCAGAGAAAACTTGTCTGGGTTTCAAGCAGAGAAGTAAAGCAGTCAGTTTCATGTTTTTGAAACACCATTCCATTCTGTTGTTCCATTCTGTTGCTGTGCATCCAATCAGGACTCTGTTACACTAGTCTAGGAGACAGGTGGTAGAGGTTTAGACTCATGTGGTCTTGGAGATGGAAAGCACTGAAAGAACTGATGGATATCCTTAATCAAACTGGGCAGATCCCAGAGGTTGACCCTGATCAACATTCTTTGAATAGTATAGTTTTATCAGTTTTTTTAAAAGATTTTATTTACTTATTTGAGAGGGAGAGAGAGGGCTCAAGAGCAGGGGAAAGGAGAAGCAGACTCCCTGCTGAGCAGAGAGCCCAATGCAGGGCTCAATCCCAAGACACTGGGATCATGACCTGAGCCAAAGGCAGACTGAGCCACCCAGGCGTCCCTAGTTTTATCAGTTTTTAGTTCATATTACTGTCCTATGGTCCCCTCCACCCCCACCCCTAGCTCTCGGCCTCCATCACCCAAGTCTTGCTCCTTAGAGAGACTCCTTAGAAAGACATCAGCACCTTGCTGAGCCAGTTACACTAGCATACAGCATTCTTTTGATCTACTGGCCTAGTTGCCTTTCAGTAAGGGAATGAGGATAGTCTGGTACGACCTGTTATTCTGTTTTTGTTTTTTGCTAACCTATGCTGACTCCCAATGATGTCTCTTTCCCTTTCTAAAGGCTGAGGGGCCATCTGTTTTACTCAAATGGCAGTAACCCAGCTCAGAATGGCTAAGGCCAAAGAGGAGTGGGGAAAGAAAATGTATTGGCTCCTAAAAAAATCCAAAGGCAGGGACGCCTGGGTGGCTCAGTCGGTTAAGTGTCTGACTCTTGATTTTGGCTCAGGTCATGATCACAGGGTTGTGAGATTGAGCCCTGTGTCAGAGTCAGCTTAAGAGTCTCTCTCTCCAGGGCGCCTGGGTGACCAAGTCGGCTCAGGTCATGATCCCAGGGTCCTGGGATTGAGCCCCGTGTCGGGCTCCCTGCTCAGCGGAAAGCCTGCTTCTCCATCTCCCACTCCCCTTGCTTGTGTTCCCTTTCTCGCTGTCTCTCTCTCTCTGTCAAAATAAATAAAATCTTTAAAAAAAAAAAAAAGAGTCTCTCTCTCTCCCTCTCCCCCCACTCTAAAAAATCCAAAGACAGTCAGTCTCCATCATGGCTGGACTGAGTAATGTCATCAGGGCTCAATCCTTAGCTCCATTTCTTTGGTGTTAGCTGCATTCTGAGTCAGGCTCTGGTGTGTCATTCCTATTACTTATTATTATCATCATGATCACCTGTTTTCACCATCTGCTTGAATATGATTAGCCAAGTGTCATTAGACAATTTCTTGATCCATTGGATCCATGGTAATGCTATCCTTTACAGTTTAATAGTAGTAGTAACAAAAGCAACTGCTACAATTACTGAGAACTTATCTTGTACCAAGTACTCTGTTAGATATTTTACATGGATTATCTTGTAAAATTTTATAACCACCCTGTAAAGAAGGTTAATAATTATCCCAGGAAAGCCAGCCAATTGATTGCAGAATGAGAATTTGAAATCAGGTTTTCTGGCTCTGGGGTGTGGGCTCCAAGACTTCACAATGCCTCTTGAAGTCCCTGTGTAGGGCTAAGAAGAGGAAAGCAAAGCCATCAAAGAGTGTGCCTATTTCTTACTTTTTCTGAACATCAATCTTAAAATATACATGGCAATCATAGTCGGGGCAGAGCTTTGGAAGTTATTCTTATAATTTTGTCAATCTCAGATCCTTCTGGGTTTTTAGAGTTTTGGAAGCTCTTTGTACAGGACCCTTCTCCTTGACTATTGTATATGTCTTTATAAACCAGGCACATCAGGCAGGACCCCAGTGTGGCCACTCTTCTTTCTATAGGCGTTTCCTCCCTTTGATTTTCTTTTCTTCTTCTTCTTCTTCTTTTTTTTTTCTTTTTAAGATTCCTTTGTTTTTATTTGAGAGGGGGCAGAGAGAGAGGGAAGGAAGAGAATCCCAAGCAGACTCCCTACCGCACGGCTTGATTCCACCACCCTGAGATCATGACCTGAGCCAAAATCAAGAGCTGGACGCTTAACCAGCTGAGCCACCCAGGTGCCCCTAGCTTTGTCTTAATTGAGGTGGTGATTACACAAATCTAACATGTGATAAAATGGCATAAAACAATCATTCACGAAACGTATACCGATGCCAATTTCCTGGTTTTGTTATTGTGCTATATTTAAATAATAGGTAACCATCGGAGGACCCTGGTAAAGGGTGCACAGAAATTCTGGTACTGTCCTTGATACTTCCTGTTGAATAAGTCTATAAGTCTTATACCTGTCTGTAAGTATTTCAGAATAAAAAGTTAAACAAAATATTACATAGCTTAACTTATCCACTATCTTTGCAGCTCTCTCTGGACAAGTACGGCTCAAAAGCCTGGGAGAGCAGGCTGGGTGTCCCTGTTCCATTTCCTGGTCTGGCCTGATAAGGAGGCTTGTCTCAGAGGACAAGCTTAGGAAAGGTGGCTTTCCTTGTAGTCCAGTCATGTGCAGTCCTGGGATCTCTTTCATGTCCCATGATGGGCAATTTATTTATTTATTTTAAAATTTTTATTTGTCAGAGAGAGCACAGGCAGGGGGAGTGGCAAGCAGAGGAAGAAGTAGGCTCCCCGCTGAGCAGGGAGCCGGATGCAGGACTCGATCCCAGGACCCTGGGATCATGACCTAAGCTGAAGGCAGACACTTAACTGACTGAGGCACCCAGGCGTCCCCATGATAGGAAATTTAGAACTAAAATCAATTTAGCCCTCCACTCTCTCTTGCTTCTCTCAAATAAATAAAATCTTAAAAAAAAAAAAAAAAAGACACAGGACTATTTCATGACCACAAAGTTCTCCCTGGTGTTTTCTTTCTTTCTTTCTTTCTTTCTTTCTTTCTTTCTTTTTTTTAAGATTTTATTTATTTATTTGACAGAGAGAGAGACAGCAAGAGAGGGAACACAAGCAGGGGGTGTGGGAGAGGGAGAAGCATGCTTCTCACGGAGCAGGGAGCTTGATGCAGGGCTCGATCCCAGGACCCCGAGATCACAACCTGAGCTGAAGGCAGATGCTTAACGACTGAGCCACCCAGGCGTCCCTCCCTGGTGTTCTTTCTTTATAGTCCCACCGACCTGCCCTTCACCCTCACCCCTAACCAGGTGACCACTAATCTGTTCCCTGTCTCTGTAATTTTGTACATGACATAAATGGAATCACAGTGTGTGACCTTTTGAGATTAGTTTTTTTTCAGGGAGTATAATACCCTCAAGAGCCATCCAGGTTATTGCAGTTTATCAATAGTTCATTCCCTGTTCTTTCTGGGTATTCAGTTGTATTGGATCTACCGGTTGTTTTGTTTTTTTTTAACATTCGCCTGTTTTTAATTTTTTTTTTTTTAAGTAGGCTCCACACCTAACATGGGGCTTGAACTCATGACCCTGAGGTTAAGAGTCATATGCTCTACTGACTAAGCCAGTCAGTGCCCCTAAAACATTCAACGGTTAAACTCACCTATTAAAACAACATTTGCTTGTTTCCAGTTTGGCTATTACAAATAAAGCTTCTATGAGCATTTGTGGACAGGTTTTCGTATGGACATAAGTTTTCTTTCTCTGGAATAGATGCCCTGGGGTATGATTGCTGGTAAGTGTATGTTTCTTTTTTAAAGAAACTGACAAACTGTTTTCTGGAGTGGCTGTACCACTTTGCATTCGTACCAGTAATGTATGAGCGATCTAGTTTCTCCTGCATCCTTGCCAGCAGCTAATGCTATATAATATTTTCCTGGTTAATGGCTTTATTGAGCTATAATTCATATCATATATTTCACCTGCTGAAAGTGGGCAAATCAGTGGTTTTAATATATTCACTAAGTTGTGCAAGCATCACCACAATAAATTTAGAACATTTTCATCACCCCCAAAAGAAACCCGTACCCAGTAGCCACCACACTCCATACCCTATCCCTTCAGCCTAGGATCCCAGTGATCTACTTTTCTACAGATTTGCCTGTTCTGGACATTTCATGTAAATCAAATCATAAAATATGTGGTCCTTTGTGACTGACTGCTTTGACCTAGCATAATGTTTTCAAGATTCATCCACGTTGGAGCACATATCCGTAGTACTTCAGTCCTTTTCATTGCCAAATAATGTATAGTATTTTTAAAGAAATAAAAGTGTGTTTCTTTCCATTATACAGACTATAAGATAACAAAATGCTGTTACAGAGAGAGGTTTTGCCGGGCCTGCTTGGAGGTCTAGCTTGCAATTAACCTAAGGGCAAATTAATGCTATTTTAAATATTTAGCAGTTCTCTATAAAGTATGCTTTTTGTTTATTTAGCAACAGTTCTGAGTAGCTCTCCTGAAAGCCTATTGGGATCTTTCTAGAGAACCTATGCACAGGGTGGTGAGTGTCAGCGACTCAGGCCAGGGACAGGTCAGCAGGCCACAGTGTTCAAGAGCTGGAATAGAGCGGTGCACTAGACAGATGCATTCCGGGATCTTTCTAGGCCCTTTGCTCTCCCCGCTCAGTTTACAGATCATCTGATCCACAGTGCTTATGGCCCAGGACAGAAACTTCTGCTGCTACTAGTCCCTCCCAAAGGACCATTTATATATGCAAGTATCATCAGTATTGTGAGGAATAGTGAAGGAACCAGGTGAATGGGTGCCCATCTTATCTCTAAGCGCTTAGTGTCTGGCCAGGAATCTGAGGCCTGGTCCTAAATTACCCTAAATAACCAAGTCCATGTTTGAATGGGACGTGTGCCGCTTTAAATATTAGGAAATATTTTACCCATCCAGAAAAGAACAAAGAACAATGAAACAAATACCACGTTCTCACCGCCTATCTTTGTTTAATTTTAACATTTTTGCCCGATGTGCTTCATTATTTTTAAGCAAATAAAACTTCTCCTATATTCAGCAATAAAAAGGAAGGAACTATTGATACATGCAACAATTTACAGGAATCTCCAGGGCATTATGCTGATTGAATAAAGTCAGTCCTCAAAAGGTTACACACTGTAATGATTCCGTTCACATACGTTCTTGAAATGACCAGATTATAGAAATGGAGAACAGATTCCTGGCGGCCAGGGGTTAAGGATGGGGTGGGGATGGAGGGAAGTGGGTGAAAAGGCAACATGAGGGATCCTTGTGATGGAAATGATCCCTATCTTGCTTGTATCAGTGCCAGTATCCTGGCTTGTGAGATTGTGTTAGAGTTTTGCAAGATGTTACCATTGAGGAAATTGGGTAAAGGGTACATGGAACCAGTGTATTAATTTATTATAACTGCATGTGAATCTCTATCTCAAAATTAAAAATGTAACTCAAAACAAAACACCTTCAGATGCCATTAAATCCCTTTTGATATGTCCTCAATTCCATTTCTCTGCTTCCCTTTCCAGAGGGTGCTACCATCCTGAATTTATTGTTAATCATGTCCACAAAATTTTTAATACTGGTGCTCCATATGTATATATCTCTAAACACTATCTAGCATTGTTTTACATATTTTATTTTATTTATTTTTTTAAAGATTTTATTTATTCATTTGAGACACAGAGATACAGAGAGAGAGAGAGCATGAGCAGGGAGCGAGGCAGAGGGAGAGGGAGAAGCAGGCTCCCCACTGAGCAGGGAGCCTGATGCGGGGCTCGATCCCAGGACCCTGGGATCATGACCTGAGCCGAAGGCAGACGCTTAACCATCTGAGCCACCCAGGCGCCCCTGTTTTACATACTTTGAATTTAAAAAAATAGTATTCTACTCTATCTACCTTTCTGGAACTTCCCTTTTTTTTCTTTACAGTGTTTGTCAGGCTACCCATGTTGATACATGATTTTGTAGTTTGTTCATTTTCACTGTTGCTGAGAATTCCATGGTATGGATATATTACAAGTTAATAACCCACTCTCCTGTTATGGACATCTAACTTGTTTCTAATTTCCTGTCGTTATCAGCAGTGCTGCAGTGAACATTCTTGTCTCCATTCCTCGTGTATCGGTGAAGTTTCTTAAAGGTAGGATATATCTAGGAGTAGAACTGATTGGCTTGACACTGTGAGCATTTTTAACTTTTCTAGTTATTGCCAAATTGCTCTTTGGAGTGGTTGCAACAAGTCACATTACCATATCCGTACATGAGACTTCCCGTTCATTACAGTCTCAGCAACATTTTTATATTTTGTCAATTTGATGGGCATGAAATGGTATCTCACTGTGGTTTTTTTGTTTTTGGTTTTTTAAAAAGATTTATTTATTTGAGAGAGCACGCGCGAATGCAGGGTAGAGGGGCAGAGAGAGGAGAGAGAGTCCCGAGTGGACTCCATGCTGAGCGTGGAGCCCAATGCTGGGCTTGATCCCATGATCCTGAGATCACAACTTGAGCCGAAACCAAGAGTCTGACTCTTAACCAAGTGAGCCACCCAGGTGCCCCCATTGTGGTTTTACTTATTCACATTTGCCTAGTTACTAGTGAACTGAGCATCTTTTCATTTGTGTATTAGCCATTTAAATTTCTTCCTTTGTCAATTACCTGTCCATACCTGTATCAGCTGGAGTTTAGTTGGAGAGAACACAAGTCATTCTGTTTTAACCAGAGTTGGAGGCTCAGCTGACAGCACCATGCAGGCGTCCCTCCATGTCTTTAAAGAGCGTGCAGGTACCATTGTTTGTTGAGCTTTTGGTTTAGGTATTGTTCTTTGACCTTCTGCTGCGGAAATGAGGATTTAGTGGGTTTTTTACTCCCCCTCTACAACACATATATGCCCCCCCATTATCCTATTCTCCCAGTATAGTTATACATAATACTGTTTAGATCACTTGCATTATAATGTATGTAAATCGTATTTATAACTGAACCAGGCAGTAACATACAATTACTTTTATTTTTTCTACACAATTTTTTTAACAATTGTTTTGTGTTTGTTCGATGGTTTGTCTCTTAGTTTTGTATGTATGATCTGTGTGATTATCCCTAAAGATGTACCATATTCTTTACCAATTCAATAAATCTGTTCTCAAGACGTTCTAGCACCTTCTGAAATACTGTAGACTGTTTGCCATCTGCCTGCAGCCAATGGTCAATCCTAGGATTTTCCTTCCCCTGTCTGGGGATTTCCTTGGCCCCTCTCACATTAAATCACCAGTCACCTGTACCCTATGTCTTCCTCTTTCCTATTTCTTTATTTTGGTGGAGCGCATTCTCCCATAGTTTCCTGAGAAGAGGAACGTACAAAGATAAATTCTCTAGGCCTTCAAGGTTCTGCAATTTCTCCTCAATGTGTCTAGGTGTGGATTTTTTAAAAACTTATCCTGCTAAGGACTTGTACTTCCTGGATCTAAGAATGCATATTTTTTATAAATTCTGGACAATTCTTACTGTTATCTCTTTGCATATTGCCTCTCCTCAGTTTCTTTATTCTTGCCTTCTAGAACTCAGATTTGATGCATGAACCTTCTTATTTCAGTATCCAGATCCCTTAAACTCTCTTTCATATTTTCCATGCGTTTCTCTCTGTTTAACAGTCTGGATAATTTCTTCAGATCTGTATGCCCTTTTGCTATTTCTCTTTTCTAGATATCTGTTTGATCTGCCTATTTCAGTGTTTAATTTCAAAGGCTTAATTTTTAGTTTCTATATGTTCTGCTTGGTGCTTTAAAAAATCAAAATCATACAGGTCTTTATTTTTTTTATAATATGGGGTTTTTTTTCCCTGCTTATTTTAGTTTTTACCTGATAGTTTGACTCTCTGATGTTCTTGGCGTCTAATCCTGCTCATTGCTGTGGAGTTCTTGTAATTTTGGATTGCAAACTCATCTTCAGGACAGGGTTAGCTGCTGGAGACATTTTATTTCTATGAGCACTCAGAGTAGCATTAGTCCAGAACTGTTCTTGTTGATTTCTCAGCTTTGGGTTACCTGGGCCACATGTGTAGTATCAATTTGAACCTAAAACCCAGTGAGGGCCGGCCTGTTTTTATGAATTTTCAGAGGGGACTTTTTGTCCTCATGTAGGACCCAAGCCAAGAGGACTTCATCTTCTGTGTGAGTGGGGGACATTTTTTTTGATTCACCATTTCATTGGAGTCTTTGGGGGCCCCAGTTCTCTAAAGAAGGTTATCTCCTGTTCCTGCCTGAACATCTGCGCCCAAGTCCCTGGTTGCCTGAACTTGGTGATGCCCTTTTCCCTTCCCACCCCTCTGCTCCGGGCCCCAGCCACGTCCGCTCAGCTGCTCCTGCTCTGCTTTCCAGTTCTCTCTGTTTGGGGACCCTGCTATTTCCTTTCCTCTCTTGCAAGCCCTGCTGGGCTATGAAGAGGAAGTTGGTTATACCTGATCCAGCATGTCTAGGATGTTTTGTAGCAGGGAGGGTTTTCAGGCCATGTTGTCCACAGTACTGTCACTTGACTTTTAAGCCTAGAGATAAAGGGGTTGTGGGAGTTTCAGGGATGGGAAGTCCATCTGGCTGGGAGTATCAGGAAAAGGAAGGGAAGATGAATGTCCAAGGGTAGAGACATGGGAGGGGGCCCAGCAGGTGCAAAAGCACAGAGGCAGGAAATGACCATGCAGGCCTGGAGGAAAACATGTAGCTCTCTTTAGCTGGAAGATGGTCTGTGAAGGGAAAATGAGCTTGGAGCCAGACCACAGAAAAGCAGGGAGCCATTCAAGCCTCACAGCATGGAATGCCAAGATCAAAAGCTTTATTTCAGGGGGCGCCTGGGTGTCTCAGTCGGTTGAGTGTCTGCCTTCGGCTCAGGTCATGATCCCAAGGTCCTGGGGCCGAGCCCCGCATCGGGCTCCTTGCTCAGCGGAGAGCCTGCTTCTCCCTCTCCCTCTGCCTGCTGCTCTGCCTATCTGTGCTCTCTCTCTATCTCTCTGTCAAATAAAATAAATAAAATCTAAAAAAAAACTTTATTTCAGGAAGTTTAAGCTGGAAGCACCTCCAGGATGCATGGGCGTGGGTGGCAGCAAGAGGGAGAGGGCTTTAGACTTGGAAAGGTGCTCCTGGAGGCTGTGGAAAGAGCCCAGGGGATGGGTCGTGAGGCCTGAGTGGGGTAGTGGGGGTAGAGAGAAGGGAACCCCTGGGAGAGAGGGTGGGAGAGACTTGGCTGAACCAAATAAATCTGGGTCAAGAGCTGGGGGAAAAATAGAAGAAAAGCTAGGCAAGCACATTATCTGAATCCTGGAAAATGTCAACAATTATGAGCCATGTTCTACCTTTTAAGATTGTTCAGATACTGCCCACAGATGCTGATACACAGTTCATTTTGCAGTGTGCAAGCTAGAGATGTTTTTAGGCCGCTTGATGAGTAGTTGTCTTTGGATTAGAGACAGCGGGTTCCAGTAGAGCTCCCGGAAGTGAGTCGGGATGTGTTTGCCTTTCCTAGAACCTGCTGACATGGCTGAACCTGGGACTGATGAGCCATCCTCCAGGACAGGGAGTCCCGACGGAGAAGGCCGGGTCTCTGGGGAGAGACTGCTGCTGCATCAGAGGCTGGCTGTCAGGGAGCTCATTGACACTGAGCTCTCCTACCTGCACATGCTCCGCCTCTGTGCCTCCGACATCCGGAGCTCCCTGCAGCAGGTACTGGGGCTGCACGGAGCCTCCCGTGATAGGGCAGACGTGGGTCCTGGCTTCTCTTCCAGGGGCGGGCTTGATAGAGGGGAAGGTGTGGTGGCTGCAAGTCACCTGGATGTAAGCCGGGGTAGTTCCCTTTATTGGCCATGCAGCCTTCAGCAAGGCCTTTAACACATCGGCGCCTTAGCCTATTCATCTGGTAAATGGAGAGAGGAATAGTCACCTCAGAGAATTAAGTGAGCTAATGGATAAAGTAGCCCTTTATCAAATTTAGAGCAGATTGCTTAAACTGACCTATATTCTAATTGTCTCATTTAGGAGATGGCAACAGGAAGAAGTTATCACTATGATGGGTTTTTACATCTTTTTTTTTCTCCTGATTTCAAAAATCATACAGGCTCTCTCTATAAAATGTAAAGTATCCCTTAGCATGTAAGCTCCATTAGGGCAAAGACTGTTTAGTTCAATATAACCCCAGTTCTGGACTCATAAATCAGAGACTTCAATTAGTGTTTCTTGAATGAATGAAGGAAATACTCAAGTAGGAAATGTGGAAGGTGAATGTCCTCTCATATTTTAACCTCCAGAAATTAGGATTTTTCTCTATAGGCATTAAACAAACAACTAGATTGTTACTTATTCTAACAAAAATAAGAGCGTACTCTAGAGATTTTTCTACAGTTAGGCTTTCCTACTTGATTGTGCATCCAGGGTAGTCACACACACACACACACACACACACACACACACACACACACACACAATCTCCTGTATGCACACATGCACATACATAGATGTCCTGCAGTGGTATGGCCAGTTTATAGTAGCTGGAGTTCAGAACACATCTCAAGGTAATGGTGGTGGGTGCCAAGCATGTCAGAGCTGGAAGGAAGTCCAGCTTTCCACCCTAATATGACAGATAGGGAAACTGAGGCAAGAAACATGATGGCTGCCAGCAGATCTAGGCTAAAACCCCTTTCATTCCATGCTGAGCCCTCCGTCTCTTTCTCTCTTCTTGTAGAGTAATGAGAACACCTAATTTATACCTAAGTTATAAGGCTTTTCAAAGCCTTGCAAACATTCCACTGGGGAAATCTTCCCAGGAGTAATAGGACCCTGAAGGTGTGAATGTTCTGGACTGATCTCCAAAGCCTGCAAATAAAGTCCCTCTTCTCAGCTCCCAGAGACTCCTATGGTTTCTTTGTCCCTTCTAGCTGCCCCAGGGAGATCTGGATGTCCTGTTCTCAAACATCGATGATGTCATCGAGGTGAACAGCAGATTTCTTCATGATCTGCAAGAGACGGCATCCAGGAAGGAGGAACAAGTGCACTTGATTGGTGAGCAAAGACAAGGCCATCGTCAGCCCTGGATTCCCGTGGAATTGTCCTCAGCATGTGGGCATTGCTGAACTGTCCCCAGAGTTCCCGGGAAATGCAGCTCAATGGGAGTTTGTTTTGGGGAATCCCTGAAACACAGCATGTCAGAGCCGGTAGGACCATCAAATAATATCCAGGCCCATCCCATCACTTTACAGAAGAGGAGACCGGGGCCCAGAGACAAGGAGGGACTAACTGGTCAGTGACCCCGCTGAGCCTTTAGTTACTTACTAGGCTTAGTTATGTGCTGAGCATTGCCAGTCACTATGCTGTGTGCTGGGGCACAGCATCAAGTGAGTCCAAGTGCTCATTCTTAAGGCTTGGCAAGTTAGAGAGACAGACAATAAACAGATAAACGAGAATTTTAGGTAATAATTTAGAATTTGAAGAAAAGAAACAAATGTAGTAACCTTTGGGCATGAGAGTAGTCCTAAGAAGGGGACATTTGAACTGAGACCTGAATATTAGGAAGGAGACAGCTATGGGATGTGAAGGGAGAGCAGAGAGAATGGCTATGCAAAGGCCCTGAGGCAGGGATAAACCTAGAATGTTTGAAGGACAGACAGAAAGAAGTCTAGTGTCGCTCCAGGGGAGTTTGTGAGGGGATTGTGTTAGGAGATAAGATGGAAGAGGTGGAGAAGGACCAGATCATGTAGGGCCTTCTAGGCCATGGTAAGGAGTTCAGATTTTATTCAGAATGTGATGAGAAACTAGTGGACGGTTTTGAGCAGGAGAGTGATGTGGTCCCATTTATGTTTTTGATGACCTCTTTGGCTGTTGTGGACAGTGGGTTGTGAGGGAATGGCAAGCGTGGAAGCGTGAGACCCGCAGGGGCCTTACTGTCACCCCGGTGAGCGATGGTGGGAGTGTCCTCATTCTGGAATGGTCAGGAGGACCCTCTAGAGCATAAAGGAGGAGGGACGCGTGGGTATAAACCTCACACCTGTGTCCCTCCGTCTCTTTTCACTTGTTGCCCTGGGTCACTTGACAGAACCTCAGGGTCAGAGGTTTTGGAGTGGAGTCAGGCAGGTAAGGTGTAGGGGTGCCGAGTAGAGAAGGGGAGGAGGAGGGGAGGGCACCCGGCACAGGGCCCACCCAAGTTCCCTGGCCTTTACATCACCAGTCTACCCTTCCTGAGACATGAATGATGATGGGGATTAAAAATAGCAAGGACAGATATTTTTTAGACAGCCCACTTTCTGAGTGTTTGCTAAATGCTTAGCACTGTTCCAATGTCCATGTATTAACTCATTTCATCCTCACAACAACCCTGAAAGGTAGATGCTGTTACCTCATTTTACAGGTGAGGACACGGAGGCACAGAGAGGAGATGTGACCTGCCAAGGTCACGCGGCTGGTGGCAGAGCCAGGATCTGAGCTTGGCTGTCGGTCCCCGTAGCCAGTGCTGTCAGTTGTGGACTAAGCAGCTTCCATGGAGTAGAGCCTGTGTGTTACGTGTTTATTATTCCCTTGAAAATAGAGTTCCTTGGGGCACCTGGGTGGCTCAGTCGGTTAAGCGTCTGCCTTCGGCTCAGGTCGTGATCCCAGGGTCCTGGGATCGAGTCCCGCATCGGGCTCCCTGCTCCGCGGGGAGCCTGCTTCTCCCTCTGCCTCTGTCTCTCTCTCTCTCTGTCTCTCATGAATAAATAAATAAAATCTTTAAAAAAAAAAAAAAAAAAAAAATAGAGTTCCTTATTGAAACAGCAATGTGGATGAGTCACTGTTGCCTATACAAGACAGGTGAACACAAAATTAACAAGAATTCTCAAGGGGAGAAGCAGACTCACCACTGAGTGTGGAGCCCGACGCGGGACTCCATCCCAGGACCCTGGGATCATGACCTGAGCCGAAGGCAGATGCTTAACTGACTGAGCCACCCAGGCACCCCTGTCAATGAATACGTTTTTAGTATCAGTATGTCCCATGCAACATTTGGGACATACTTATACTAAAAATGTATTCATTGTTTAACTAAAATTCAGTTGTGTATTTTTTCGCCTCTAATTTGGCAGTCCTATTTCCTGACCTTCACAGAGTCTACAGAAAATAGCCTCCTCATCCTCTGCCCCTTGTGGTTAGCCAAAAAGAGGCACAAAGAATCCACATGGCTCTTCTCTTTGGTGCCCTGTGTGCTGGGTCAAGACTGCCCTGGCTTCTGCCAGCTCTGTATTCCTGATCCGGCCCCCATGCCTTCCTATGCAAGGGAAGCCCTTCTCCCAATCCTGTAGGCCCAGCATTTTAAAAGATTTTTGGACCTCAGGCATGGCTGTCTTTTTTTTTTTTTTTAAAGATGTTTTATTTCTATTTGACAGAGAGACACAGCGAGAGAGGGAACACAAGTAGGGGGAGTGGGAAAGGGAGAAGCAGGCTTGCCGCTGAGCAGGGAGCCAGACGCGGGGCTCCATCCCAGGACCCTGGGATCATGACTTGAGCCGAAGGTAGACGCTTAACGACTGAGCCACCCAGGCACCCCTAGGCATGGCTGTCTTTAACAGGCTTTTTTTCCTCCCAGGTGACTTAGGTCCCTTGTCCTTTCGAATGAGTCCAACACAACTCTGACATTGACAGGAGTATCTACTCCGGGTTGTCTCACCAGAAGGCACCATGGTGCAGTCCAATAGAAATATAATTCGAGCCACACATTTCATTGAAAATTTTTGAGTAGCTCCATTTAGAAAATGAAAGAAGCAGGTGAAATTAATTTTAATGATATATTTGATTTATCCCAATATGTCCAAACTAATATTTCAACATGTAATCAATATAAAAATTATTCATGAGATATTTTACTTCTTTTTTTGTACTAAGTCTTGGAAATCCGGTGTCTTTTATACTGACAGCACATCACAGTCTAGATTCTCATATTTCAAGTGCCCAAAGGCCACGTGTAGCTGGTGAGTACTGCATCTGGGCGGTGCGGGTCTAATGGTTTGGAGTCTGACTGGCCAGGCTCTGCCCCCCACCAGTTCCTTCGTGCCTCTGAGCCTCAGTTTCTGCCTCTTTGAAACGTGCCAGCCGCGACTCTGAGTACCACGGACTAGCTCTTTCATTCTCACAGTGCTGTGACTTGTTGATTACTATCATTACTGTCTCTATCTTACTAAAGAAAAACCGGAGGCTCAGAAAAGTTCAGTAATTTATTTCCTCAAGGTCACACAGCTTGACCAGGCAGTCAAGAGCCCTAACTCTTGACCATCTTGACTCTCTTTCTCATCTTTCTGATTCATCCCAGCTACAGGTATTCTTTTGATGCTGAGAGTAACTTTTCCACTACTGTGACTTGTTTAGCCTGGTCTGTGACCATAAGGCAAGAGGAAAAGAAGTAAGTCTTTCCTTTTGCATTCCTGGTATTCCTGCCCCTGTGGATAGCTGTGCTTCCTGGGAGTTTGCCTTCCTCTGCCCCTGGCCACTCTATGATACAGTTTCTTTGCCATCAGTCACATTCCTGCTGACACGCACCTGGGTTAAGGAGAATGTGAGAACCGCCCTAGATTTCAAGGCTACGCCCAGGCTGTCTCTTAGCAGGGATGGTCTCTGCCGTTGGCTGATGCCTGGCATGCAGATTCTCCCTAGCTATAGTTTCGTGTCCTCTTTTCTCTGTTCTCCCTCTTTCTGGGGGCTTCTTCTGAGGCGCTCTCTCTGAGGGTCGGCTGGATCAGAACTGGGGAAGAGGACTGGTCCTGGGTGGCAGTCTGGGTGGCTGCAAGCTGGACCACACTGGGCTACGCACCATCCCCTGTGTCCGACGGGGTCTGGTCCAAGTCAGAGGCCAGCCTGAAGCTTCAGCAGGCAGTAGGGTCTGCTGGGTTTCCTGGGGTCCACAGCTCCCCACCCCCTTTTGAATGGCTAATACATTTCTCTTTATCCTCACCACTTCCCCCTGGATGGACAACCAAAGACTCTTATGGATAGTTGAGGTAGTGTTCTAACAGCCATTCCTGTAACCACTTTTGACCCCTAGTTTAGTCTCAACATAGTATAGATCTTTTTTTTTTTTAATTAATAGACTTTACTTTTTAGAGTGCTTTTAGGATTACAGACAAAGTAAGTAGAATGTACAGGGAGCTCTCATATAGTCCCACTCTCGGTAAACTCATAGAAGTGGAATCATACAATATCTGTCCTCTTGTGTTTGGCTCTCACTTAGCATAATGTCTTCAAAGTTCTTTTTAAACTTTCTTAATCTTAAAGTAATTTTAGATTTATAGGAAAGTGGCAAAAATAGTACAGAGGTCCTGTATAACCCTTGATCTAGCTTTCCCTAACTTTAACATCTCAGATATCCATCGTACAATTGTTGATACCAGGAAATTAACATTATTGCAACACTATTAACTCTAAAGACCTTATTCACATTTTGCCTGCTTTCCTACAAATGTCTTTTTTCTGGCCCAGGATCCAATCTAGGTTACCACAGTTCATTTTATTGCATGTTCTCTTGGCTTCTTTAGTCTGTCTGTCTTTTGTGACCATAACACTTCTGAAGAGTCTGAGCCAGGTTTGTAGTATATCCCTCAGTTTGAAGTTTGAAGTTACTAAAACTAAAATGATTTTATAGATTTTATAAAAGTTTATGTACGATCTATATTTTATAAATTATAAAAGTGCATATTTTATAAACATTTTATATATCTATAAAATTAAAATTATTTTCATTCTTAAATTGACATTATACATTTTTGGCAATATAGCCACTGTCCTGTCCTTCTTAGTGCCTCAGAACAGGGGCACGTGATGTTGCTATATGTTATTACTTAGAATAATGTTAATTTTGATCACATGGTTGATAGAAGGTAATATCTTCTGTGTTTTTCCACTATAAAGTTACTATTTTTCCCACTTGTTATTAATAAATAGCTTATGGAGAAAAACTTTGATATTATGCAAATGTCCTAATTCATCTCAAACTTTTACCCATTAGTTTTAGCATCCATCAGTGATTCTTGCCTGCAATAATTATTACTGGTGTTCTCATGGTAATTTCAATTTCACTTATTCCTTCTACCTTTATTAATTGCAATTTTTCTATAAGCAAGAACTGTCCCTTCATGCCCATTCATTTGTTCAATTATTTATTTATGACACCATGGACTCTTAAACATTTACTTTATTCCATGAGTCAGAATCCAGTACTATCATTATTTATTTTCTTGTTCAAATTGTACCAGTGTTGGCCATCGAGAACTCCTTCAAGTTGGTTCCTGTGTCCTTTTGGTATGCCTCCAACAATTTTTGAGCACATCCTTATTTTCTGACACTACAGGATGTTCCCGGCTCATCTTGTATTTCCCTGCCCCATCCTTGGAATCAACCATTTCTCCTAGGAGCCCTGGTTCCTGTTTGGGGGGAATGGTATTTAGACACCAAGCTCTAGGCTGTAGATGTGCTCTTTGCCCCTGGGATGTCATTGTTCCTAGGCCCTCTCAGGTAATAGAGCTGGGAAATACACACACACACACACACACACACACACTAATGTATGCATATACACTTATCTACATTTCTTTCTATATCTATCTATCTCTGTATTTATATATTTAAAAACATGAGCTCATACTGATACCTACAGTTCAGTCCATCCAATCCGTGCTCACTTCTCATCCCTACTACCCTATCCCATTCCCTCATTCTTTCCACCCTATCCCATCCACCTGCTGCAGGTAACCAATCTTATAAATTTCTGATTTAAAAATATGGAATGTGGGACTCCTGGGTGGCTCAGTTGGTTAAGCATCTGCCTTTGGCTCAGGTCATGATCCCAGGGTCCTGGGATCAAGTCCCCACATCAGGCTCCCTGCTCAGTGGGGAGCCTGCTTCTCCCTCTGTCTCTGCAGCTCCCTCTGATTGTGTGCTCTCTCTTTCTCTGTCAGATAAATACATGAAATCTTTAAAAAATAAATAAAAAATAAAAATATGGAATGCTTCACAGATTTGCCTATTATTCTTGTGCGGGGACCACACTAATCTTCTCCATATTATTCTAACTTTCGTATATGTGCTGCTGAAATTGAGCACTAGAGTGATCTATTTAAAACAGAAAGCAGATCATCCCTGCCCAAACCCCTCTGGTTGCTTCCTGACACCATTAGAATAAAATCCAAACACTACTCCATCTTACCTACCTACTTAGAGGCCCTGTGTGATCTGGCTGCAGTTTCTTCTTTATTTTCTCTTCTTTGTGCCCTTGTTTACTCTGCTCTGGCTATTCTTGCCTTCTTGCTGTTGCCCTTATGCCAAGTGCGCTCCTGCCTCAGGCTTAAAGCCCTTTGCATTTTCCTTCCATAGGCCTGGAGTGCTGCCTCCACTCTGCATGCCCAGGGCCAGGTACTTCTGGTCTCTGATAAACATGCACATCTTCATGGAGGCCTTCCTTACATAGATCTTCTACTTTCTAATGCTTTGTTTTGATTCTTGGTATCATCACATTCTGACATATGTAATGTATTTACTTATTGTCTGGCTTCACCACGAGAATGTAAGCTCCATCAGGCAGGGGCTTTTGTTACCCCCTGGTAGACCAGGGGTTTGAAGTTGTACTGGCCACACAGGGTGATTGTAAAGATACAACGAGTATGTTTTGTGAACTGTGAAGCTCTGTACAAATATAAGAATTATGAATATTATTGCCGTAAATATCGCTACACTTTATTAAGACTCCCAGGGCACCAGCCCGAGCTCTGCATCATTCTGTCACATAATTCTTATGGCAGCCTTTTGAAATGAGATGAAAACATGGAAACTCAGGAAGAAGAGGTAACTTGCCCAGAGTGACGGAACTGGTTAGGCCTATCAGTCTAGTCTCCCTCCCGAGCTGAGGGCTTCGCTGTCTCACTCACCACCTCCATGTCCCAAGTGAGGGGACGTGCAGACATGCCTTTGAGGGCTCCTTATTGCTTTTGCACCATCAGGTAACTTATTCCTGGAATGCCACGAAGAGTTGGAGCGAGTCTACAAGGTGTACTGTGCTAGCTACGACCAGGCCTTGCTGCTGCTTGACACCTACCGGAGGGAGCCAGAGCTGCAGCGAGAGATTCAGAGCATCATCGAGGCAGTGGTGTGAGTAGCAGACCAGTGAGCCCGCCCCCCTGCTGCCATTGACCCTGGGGTCAGGAGCTGTCCAGGTCTCACCCCTCCTTGGTGCGG
Source organism: Phoca vitulina (assembly GCF_004348235.1). NCBI lineage: Eukaryota > Metazoa > Chordata > Mammalia > Carnivora > Phocidae > Phoca > Phoca vitulina. Next base: position 2,812,842 of record NW_022589786.1, read on the forward strand.
CTCATGCTGCTGCAGGAGTGTCTCAGTCAGGTCAGGCTGCAGAGACACACAATTCCCGACTCTCGGTGGCTTCCAGTAACAGAGGTTTATACCTTCCTGTGCTCCAATGCGGGTGACCTGAGCCTCTTCTCTGTGTCATCCTCACTCCAGAGAGCAGCCACTCTCTGGATTATTGCCAGTAACTGTGGCAAAGGGCAAGAGAGCTCCGGGGGGGGGGGGGGGGGGCCTGGGTGGCTCAGTTGGTTAAGCGACTGCCTTCAGCTCAGGTCATGATCCTGGAGTCCCACATTGGGCTCCCTGCTCAGCGGGGAGTCTGCTTCTCCCTCTGACCCTCTCTCCTCTCATGCTCTCACTCTCTCTCTCTCTCAAATAAATAAATAAAATCTTTTAAAAAGAGAGAGAGAGCTCTGGGGGGTCTGATGCTGGTAATCAGGTGCTCCAGACCAGAAAGGATGTTCATCACTTCTCATAATTCATGGGCCAGAACAAATCCCATGACTTTGTCCAACTGCCCAGAGGCCAGGGTGTGCCACCCGGCCTGGGTGTCCAGAGGTGGAAAAGCAGAAACATTCGGTGGACAGCACTCATGTCTCCCAAGGGAAGGGTGGTGAGCTGGTGGGGAACCACATGCTGTAGGCACAGTGGCATGAGGCAGGTTCGGATCACCTCGGAAGGCCTCTCCGCAGAGAGCTGAAAACTGCCCCATGAAACGGGATCAAAGCTGCCCTGGCTGGCCTCACCACCCAGAGCTAGCACCAGTGGGTAGAAGCTCTAGATAGAGATGTGTAGAACAGATATTTTTTAAATTAAAATTTTGAATGGAGAACAGTTACGTAGTTCAGAAGCTTTAAAACATCCAAATTTATGCAGCACAATCCTGTCCTGTCCTAATCCTGTCCCTTCATCTACCCAAATACTACTCTCAGCCCCAAAGTCAAGCTAACCACTTGTAAATTGCTTGTGAATCTTTGCAGAGTTCCTTTATGCATATAGAAGCAAATACAAATACATGCTCTCATTTTACTGCCTTTTTAAAGAAAGTTTGTATCTTTTTTCCACTTACCATATATCTTGGACATCTTCCCATTTCAATACATACATGTGTGAGCCTTTGAACAGCATGTTCTGCCACCACATGGCTGCTCCCCAGTTTATTTAACTGGTCTCTATTAATGGACATTGATGTGCTTCTTTTCTTTGGAGATTACAGATAGTGTTCAGTGATTATTCATGAGCATATGTCATTTTACTCAAGTGCAAGTATTTTTTTAAGGTTTTATTTATTTATTTTAGAGAGTGTGTGCATGAGTGGGGGGAGTGTGCACAAAGGGAGAGGGAGAGAGAATCTCAAGCAGACTCTATGCTTACTGTGGAGCTCAATGCGGGGCTTGGTCTCATGACCCTGAGATCATGACCTGAGCCAAAATCAAGAGCTGGATGCTCAACAAACTGAGCCACCCAGGTGCCCCACAGGTGCAAGGGTTTCTGTAAGGTGAATGTCCAGTCATGGACTCGCTAGGTCAAAGAAAGTATGTATGGATAATTTTGCTAATATAGCAAAATTTCCTTCTATAAAAGCTATACCATGAGCAAGGTGTGCATGTCTGTTTCCTCATAGCCTCACCAGAGTGTGTCACTAAACTTTAGAATATTTGCAACTGAAAGAGGTGACAAATGGTGTCTCAGTGTGGTTTCATTTTGCATTTACTTCTCATGATTAAAGTTGGTCATTTCTTTGTATATTTAATAGTCATTTATATTTCCTTGCCTGGGATTGTTCTGCTTCTTTTCTGTTTCAAAAAGGCTTCTATCTTCCCCAGGACAAGCTCCCCAAATGGCGATAGATGAAGGTCATTTTCTGGAAATCAGAATAGTGTAGGAGGATGAGAGGCTACTATTATTTTATCTCATTTAGACATTCCCTTTACACCCAAGAGAAAGAGTGTGTAGATTTAGATCTTTGAAGATGATGTTATCTACTGTGGGAGCTCCTGCTATCTCCCCTCCTCCTCTCCCTTGCCTATCCCCTCAACCCCCTGAAGCCTCCTTTTCAGTTACCCATGTCCTGGCCCCCTCTACCCCAAAAAAAACTACATTCACTACCCCTTTGATTCATCCTTCCAAGAGTCTTACAAATTTAGGCTTTTGCAAGGGTCACTAAATACATTTCAATATGAGAGAGGCAGGTAACGAAAATGAGGGAAGCAGGGTGGCAGGTGTGGGGCAAAAGGGAACAGTGGAGACTGTGGCCAACCAGAGCCAACAGACCCCGTGTAGAGGCAGCTGCAGCCCTGCTTCTGCTGATGTTTGCTCTATCGAGTAGCTTTCGCTGTGTAACAGACTGCCCCAAAACAGAATGGCTTAAGACAGACATCTATTTGGCTCACTCTCCTGCACGTTAGCAATATAGCCGGGCTCAGTAAACGATTCTTCTAGCCCTGGCTGAGCACCTTCACGTGCCTGTGATCAGCTGTAGGTCAGCTTTGCTGATCTTGGCTGGGCTCTCTCGTGTATCTGAGACACGTGAGCTGACTCAGCTCTGGCCATACAGCCTCTCATCATCTGGCAGGTGGCCCAGGCTTGCTCACATGGTGGTCACAGGGTTGAGACAGGGAGAGAGCAGGAGGGAGGGAAAAGGGAGGTGGAGGGCAGGGGAAGGCCTTTGGAGGTCTTGGCTGGGAATTGACATTCTGTGACAGAACGAAGGGGTGGAAAAATAGACCCTTCGTCTCAAGGGGAGGGACTTTGGGGTCCTATTCAAAGTGGATACAGCAGCCACCACAACAAAGGGTGTGCATACTGTGAGCAGAGTAATTACAGCCCTATTTTACAAACCATCCGCCTCAGTTGCCATGTAGGAATATGAGTTCACTGTGGCCAGATCCTCTGATTTTTCAAAAGAAGTCAGAAGCTTTGATATAACATCTCCCAGGTGCCAAATCCTGGCATCTAGCTCAGACATGTTAGAAGCAGTGTTGGGGGGCCCTGGTTGGCACAGAGGCTGCGGTTTGTCACGCCTTCCACACTCTGGGCTTTCCCGGCCAGACCAGTCTGGCCTCCATGGGCTCTGGTGCCACACTGCCCAGTGGCGAATCCGGCTGTGCCCTTGTCTCACCTGAGCAGAGCCGTTTCATGACTCAGAACCTGGTTTCCTTATGTGTAAAGGGGGAGTGATAACTATACCTCATGGGAGTTTGGACTCAATTGTACCCAAGTGACATTCTGTAAACCCCAGCTATGATCCTTGTCTTGACTAGGCAGGGGTTGTATTTCTCTGAAACCACACTGTGGCTCTCAGCTCTAGTGGTTTCAATGCTCCTTTTTTTCCTTTTTTTTTTTTAAGAATTTATTTATTTGAGAGAGAGAGAGCACAAGCAGGGGGAGCAGCAGAGGGAGAAGCAGGCTCCCCGCTGAGCAGGGATACCGACGCGGGGCTCGATCCCAGGACTCCAGGATCATAACCTGAGCCGAAGGCAGACGTTTAACCGACTGAGCCACCCAGGCACCACCCCCCCTTTTTTTTTAAGAGAGGGAGTGAGGGGTAGGGGAGAGGGACAGAATGAGAGGGAGAGAGAAAATCTTAAGGAGGCTCCACGGCCATCATGGAGTCCGATGCAGGGCTCAATCTCATGACCTGAGATCATGACCTGAGCCAAAATCAAGAGCCTGACATTCAACCAACTGAGCCACCCAGGTGCTCCTCAATGCTCCTTTTTTATAACAAACATTAAATTATTATCCTGACATATATTCTCGAAATACATATAAATATCCTACCTGTATACAGAACTGGAAAGAAAATTTAATGGCTTAACTGTAATAAAAAGAAGTAAAAGGAAAATAATGTCTAATAAAGTAATATGTATTTCAGTGTGCTGATGTTTGGGCACCACTACCCTAGAAAATCTAATGAAGGAATCAGATGCTGGCACCTACATATAATAAATAAGTTTGGATTCAAGGAAAGAAAAGTCAGAAGCCATTCCACGTAACACGTATCAAAAAAGGAAAGAACAGAGAATGTGTGTGCCCTAGAATGACAAGTAGCAATGAGAGCAAATTTGACCTACTTGTGTATGATAAGAAGAAGCAAACAACAACATAAATGACATAGGGATAACATTACGCTCTGGGGGGCAGAGGAAGTGAGGAAGTAGGATGTATGATGTTCTAGTAGATGATCTGGGTCTTGTTTATGAAAGGTAGCATCATAATAATTTGCAGTGCTATGGTAAGTGACTGGATGGAGTCGAAGTGTCACAAAAACATCTCCGCTCTTGCAATTGCAGCACATTTTGAGGCACTCATTCAGCCTGTGCGCATCCAGAGGGACCTAGGAGACTTAGCACTCTAGTGCTTAGTCCTTGCAGATGGCTGCTGCCCTGGTCCCTGCCCACTAAGTGCCCGGAGCAGCCCAGTGCCTGCAAGTTTCCACCGTGCCCTCGATGAGAGCCCCTGGTCTAATGTTGCCCCAGGAATGTCATTCTTCCTGCCAGCATTGCTTTCTATCTCCTCTCTCTTGAAACAGTAATCCTGGCCTTCTTGTGCTTATGATCATGGGACTGTTTCTGGAGCTTAGCCGAACTAGAATCACCAGACCAGCCAGTAGTAAGTGGTTCTTCTTATCCAGTTAGGATGGATGAGACTATCTAATCAGATTCTTTGTGATTCCAAAATGCATGCTGCCTGCTACCCTTTTATTTGGGTGGGTGAGTGGGTAGGGTGTTCAGTTTATCCTGTCTCTTACTGCAGCTCCCACCTGCGGGCCAACGGGATCAAAGGCTTGCCCTTGCAGTAGGCAGGAAGCTCTGCAGCTATCAGTGGGGAAGAGGCTGCCCTGCAGAGGCTGATCAGTCCCACACAAAGCACCCACTATCTCAGAATGACGGCTGAGGCAGTGTTTGGGGAAGGCAAATAATCTTTGTTTTCCTTTATGGGCAATCTTCGTTCATTTTATTTTTTTTTTAAGTTTTTAAAAAATTTATTTGAGGGGGGACACAAGAAGGGGAGAGGGACAGAGGAAGAAGGAGAAGCAGACTCCCCATTGAGCAGGGAGCCCGACGTGGGGCTCGATCCCGGGACCCTGATGAGATCATGACCTGAGCTGAAGTCGAGTCGGACGCTTAACTGACTGAGCCACCCAGGTGCCCCAGCAACTTTTTCACTTAACTATGGCTATGAATATCTTTTCACAACACTAGGAATAGTTCTACCATGTTCTTGTTAATGGCTGCACAGAGTTCCTTTCCAAGGCAGCTCACAGACTACGGTGGTTTAACCAACCCTCTGCTGATGGTATCTGGCTTGTTTGCAGTTTTTCACTGTGATAAGTAGAGTTGCTGGTAACTTCTGCCTTTATCTTTGCTCGCTTGAGTTGACATTTCTGTGGGTAGATTTCTGGAGTGGGACTGATGGAACAAAGGATTTGTACATTTTACAAATTGCCAAACTGCTCTTTAAAAAGATCTTACCAATCACGGCTCCCACTGAGAAAATGTAAGCGGGCCTGTCTCCGCATACCCACCCAGCTCTGGGGATTATCTGTCTTGCTTTGCTTTGCTTTGCTTTGCTTTGCTTTGCTTTGCTTTGCTTTGGTCTTTCCTCTCCTCCCCTCCCCTCCCTTCCCCTCCCCTCCCCTCCCTTCCCCTCTCCTTTTTTTGGGGGTGGGGGATTATCTTTCAATTTTTGTTGCCTGTTTGAAAGGCCACTTAAAAAATTTTCTCCGGGGGTGCCTACGTGGCTCAGTCACTTAAGCATCTGACTCTTGATCTCAGCTCAGGTCTTGAACTCAGGGTTGTGAGTTCTAGCCCCTTGTTGGGCCTACTTTAAAATATATATATATATTTTTTTTTTCCTTCAGATTACCTTAGAAAAGCTGTAATCGTAAAAGGCTGCTGTAATTCTATCATGACTCCTTGATAATTGTGGAGAAGAGCTGTGATCCTCTCTTTGAAGATGCCCTGTGCTCTTATTTGTGGACAGCTGTCCCCATGAGGCAGTTGGCCCTTTCCCATGGAAAGTAAGCCCAGAGGACAGAGTTTTGCAAATATCTGGTGACTTTTTCCATCTCCCCTGCCTGTGGTCAGCCAAGTGCTAGGAAACCTGTGGTGAGAGCAGATGGTCAACGTAGGCATGTCCTGACAGGTAATCCTACCTTTGCCTCCCCCACAGCCCCCCGCAGCTAATGAGGGGGCACCCACCTGCTCTACCTATTCTTAGCCTCATGACTGATCTTTCCTGGACATTTGGTCTGGAAATATTTCCTTAGGAGGAAGAGCAAGAGGCAAGGGTACCATGGAGAGGGGGCCAGAGAAGGGCTGTGAGCAGCATCTGTGAGTCTTCTTGGATGAGGCATGCTTAGACACTGAGATTTAAAACCCTCGTGGGCTTCTTGAAAGGCAGGTCTGAGGGCTTCTGGTCATGATCAAGGGAAAACTGTGGGAGCCTCTTCCCAGATGCCATTGATTTGGGTAGTTTTTCTGCAAATCCCTGATATCAACAAGAAAGGGACTGGAAAAAGTCATCCATTCATCGAATAGTGCATCTGGAGGGGATCTTGACACTACTCATTCTTGTGTTTTGTTTTATTTTTTACTTTTTTTTAGTGAAAATTTTCATACCTGGAGAAAAATAGAATGTAACAAACATATACCACTACCTAAAATTAACCAGTATTAATATTTTGCTTCATCTATTTTTATGCTAAACTGTTTAAAGACAAATAATAGATATCATGACTTTTTACCATTAACTATATTTTAAAAAAAAAATACTTTTTTTTTTTAAGATTTTATTTATTTGAGAGAGAGATTGAGAGAACAAGTGGGAGGAGGAGCAGGGGGAGAAGCAAACTCCCTGGAGAGCAGGGAGCCTGACATAGGACTCGATCCCAGGACCCTGGGATCATGACCTGAGCCGAAGGCAGATGCTTAACCGACTGAGCGACCCAGGCGCCCTACCCTTAAATAATTTAAATGCATCTCTATAAACATATAAAGTTCCTGTGATTATTTTTTTAAACTTTCAACTTTTAAAGCCACAGAACCATTTTACTGAATGAAATCTCAAATGGATGTCCAGCATACAGAGCTGTGCTTGGGACATAGCCATGGACATGTCACACGGGCAGTTGACTGTGTGAGTCTGGAGCTCGGGACAGAAGCTGGAAACAGAGGTCTGGGTTGGGGCTGTGTTTAAAGCCATCAGACTAAATGAAGTCAGTAAGAGAGTGAGTGGAGGGTAGGGAAGGCCCAAGGCGCTCTGGCATTGGAGCGAGGCCAGCAGAGGAGGCCAAGAGAATGGCCCATGGAGCAGGAAAAGCAGGATGAAGGGCATCTCTGGGGCCAAAAGAAGAAAGTGTTTCAAGAGCAGGGACTAGTCAGCTGTGTCTGCTGCTGAGAGGCCAAGGAAGCAGAGGACAGAGAACTGACCATTGCATTTAGTACAGATGAGAAACCAGGGCCCAGAAAAGGGGTACAATGAGAACTAGCCATGCCTGTCTAGCATCTAGACCTCATGCATTACAGATGAGGAAACTGAGAACCACGTAAGGAGGGTGACTTGCCTGAGAGCACACAGTGAGTTAAAAGGCAGAGCTGGGCCTAGAGCCCAGGACTCCTGTTGCCCGAAATGGTGGGCTTTCCCTACCTAACGCCAGCCTTCTCCCTCAGGCCACAAGCTGGGCCCTCTGGCCTCAGTTTCTTACTGGTAATCCCTCTGCAGAGGATTACCAAGTACCCATTGCTGCTGCAGAAAATCCTGGAGAACACAGTCCCTGATGCCAGTGCCTACCCTGTGCTTCAGAGGGCTGTCTCTGCCCTCCAGGACGTGAACACCAACATCAATGAGTACAAGAGGCGCAAGGAAGTGGGTAAGGACTTGGGGAATTTAGGGACTATATCAGTGAGAATGCTTCCAGCTACAAGAACACTCATTTCAAACTATCTTCATTAATAAAGGAAATGTAGTGGCTCATGTAACCACAAGTCCAGAGGCAATATGGACTTTAGGTAGGGTTTGATCAGGGTGATGGCTCCATTTCCCAATAATTCTCTTATCTCTGCTCTTTACTGTGTGTCAGCTTCATCTTCAGGCTGGCTTCCCTCATAGTAGTAAATGACTATTGCCATTCTAAGATTCACATCTGCACACCATACCCTCTAGGATAAGACAGGGCCTTTCTCCCCTTAGTCATAAATTAGATTGGAGCATCATTCTGAAAGGACCCATTTGGGTCATGTGCTCACCCTGAACCAGTTACCATGGTTAGGGGAATGCCATGAGCTAATTGGCTTGGGCCCGGCTAATGTATCAATCACTGTGGCCAGGGGTTTGGGACTCTATGAATTGGCTTATCTCAGCTAGCACCCACCTTTTGAACCAAAGTGAGATCAGTCCCATGCAAACCACATGGCTGCTATACTGTGGAGGAGAAATGAATACGGAGGAAGCCAAGTATATATAAATACACCTTGGGAAGGACAGCTAGTGGGTGGGGAACTCTCAGGTTGTCAAAACAGAAAGGTTTGGAAAATGAAGCAGCGTCCCAAGTAGAGAGCAAACTCAACTGCATGATCTAGATGGTATAATAGTGATAATTTAGTTCCTGTGACACATCTTTCATTCATTATCTGGTTTGATCCTTACAGTCACCCTCAGAGGCTGGCCCTGGTAGCGCCATCTCACAGTCAGGTCAAATGAAAGCTTAAATCGTTTGCTGTAGATCCCAGAGCTGGTGAGAGGCAGAGCTGGCTTTCAGACTCAGGCCCGGGGTGACAGATCAGTGGAAAGCCCTGCACCCGAGTGGGGGAGTGTGGTTCCCAGCCTGGCCTGGCTGACACTGGCCCAGGAGCCTCACGCAACTCACCTCTCACTGAGTTCTTTAGAAAGTACATTCAGACCCACTATCTTATGTGATCCTCCCAGCAACCGTATAAGGTGGCTGGTCTCACTTATGAATGAGGAAACAGGCCCAACAAGTGGCGCCTTGCCAAAATTGGGCAGGCGGGTAGCCGTGTAGCCAGGGCTCACACCTTGCAGCAAGGCCTGGGCTCTCCCTCTGCGAGCGGCCGTTCAGACAGGCGTACTGCTGATGTTTGAGAAAAGGGCCCAAGCGGGCGCCTAGCCAGGGGTGTCTGGGATGCCTGCTTCCCTGGGTCAGCTTTGGTCCCCGTGCCTTCCCTCTCCTCTGTTGGTGCAGCCTCCAAGTACACCAAAGTGGAGCAGCTGACCCTCCGGGAGCGGCTGGCCCGCCTCAACACGCACACCCTCTCCAAGAAGACCACCCGGCTGAGCCAGCTGCTGAAGCAGGAGGCGGGGCTCGTGCCCAGGGTGAGTACAGGCGGAGGACGGGTGGCATCCCAGCCGTTCCACGGGGCAGAACTGGGCAGTGGATGGGGCAGGTGGCATAGAGTCCTCTCAGAGATGAGGAGGCAGGCACCAAGGGACCGAGGTGACCTCTCAGCACTGCGCCGCCAGGAGGAGGCCGAGTCGGCACCCTCACGTGATTCTGAAGGGCCAGGTAGGGCTCTCTCCACTGCGTCCTGTGTGCTCTTTCTCTGAGTATCCTGTATGCAGATAGGAGACCTAATCTCTGGGTCTGAGCAAAGAACCAGCTTGGAAAAGCCACTAGGAGCAGCTCAGGTTGATAGAGTACTTACTCTACCCCAGGCATTATTTGATCGACACAATAAAGTAGGTGTTTTTATTACCCCATTTGCACCTGAAAAAACAGGCTCAGGGAGGGTAAAACACTTGCCCAAGGTCACACAGCTAGGGAGCCAGGACTCGGATGCTTGTGTATCTGATTCCATGATCTGAGTACAAAACCATTAAGCAGCACTCCCTGCCTCTAACCGGCCCACTCAGCTTTGGGGCTGGAGGCACTGGCTCTGATGGGCAGGGCTGTGGTAAAGGTGGTCCCCAGTGAGAGCCTGGGACGCGGATGGGGGCGTACGCTATTCCCTTCTCTCCCTGGGCATGGATATTCTCAGCTCCCACAAACGTCGCTCTCCTCTCAGACAGAAGACAAGGAATTTGATGATTTAGAAGAGAGGTTCCACTGGGTGTCGCTGTGTGTGACCGAGATGAAGAACAACGTGGCTGTTTACCTAGATAATCTGGAGGTGAGGATCCTGCCCTTAATAATGGTTGGGCTGGGCTGGGTCCCCCAGGCAGGAGGCGTGCGGGGCCCATCGGACAAGCTGGCAAACGCATCAGCTGCAGGAACCCAAAGGGAAGAGGTCACCAGGTCACTGGCTGCGGGTCAGAAGAAGGGCCACAGGCAAGCACTCCCCAGACCACAGCCTCTGAGCCCATTGAGCTCTCAGGGGGTGAGGTTCCCACTGAGTGGGGTTAAAATTCACTGGGGTCCGAGCCCTCCAGAGGGACCGTGCCAGTCTGGCACCTGGAGCAGGTGACACACTCAGGTGCCTGAGAAAGTCAGGCAGGTAATAATATTGAGTGAAATGTGCAAGTGTCTAACAGGCTGTTCACGAAACTTTTCAGTAGAGTTAAATACATACTGATATTTAGAATTTGACTGAATGCATGGATGAATAAAATCTAAAGGGGCAGCTGTTACTTGGCTTGGAGAAGCTGTTGCTGTTTGGGAATGTAGACTCAGCATAGCCAGTTCTGATTTTAGGGGGGGAAAAAAAAAACCTTTCAGATGAAATCTCATGGTATGTCCACGTGAGCAACGAATTTAATGAAAACCTAAATGCTATGCAGGCCCAAGAAAATACATTTCTACAGGCTGAATTCAGCCCACAGGAACACCAGTTTGCATGCCATCCGGTACATCATTTTCCTTGTGCCAAAATCCTTCACTGTTGTCATCGATGCTGACTCATTCTATCCATTCCGTCCCTTTTCTGTGGTTTTGTCTTCCGTCATGTCCATTTGCGCAAAGCAGCTTGGTCAGATGATAACGGGCTCTTTGGATAATGGGATTTGGGGTGGTCTTAGGGGAGTTGTGGAAAACGCAGGAGGCCGTAGTTGCAGGCCCCTCTGTGTGGGGCAGATGCCTCTGCTTGTTCCGGCTCCTCCCTGGGCCCCCTGGCAGAAGGCAGCAGGATCCTGTCACAGTGCAGCAAGACGGGAAGGGCAGCTCCCTGAGCCCGCGCAAGAGAGGATGGAGAAGCCATGAGAGAGAAAGCAGAGGCACGTGGAAGACCCATCCGGCTTTACGGGGTAGGACAGATATTTGGAAGCATTAGGTTATGTTCCCCCAGATGCAGGCTTTCGTGACAACACAGTTGTTGACATGGAATCCCACAGCAAGCACGTGACTCCATCTTTTAATCCTCTGAGCACAGGAGAAGCTGCTTTTGCTGGTATGTCTTTAACACAGGCAGAGCAAGTCTTGGGCTGGGAGCCTTCTGCAGGCAGGGATGTCCAGACAGAACTTAATGACATTGTTTGTTTTTATAGCAGTTATTCTTACATGCCTATTTGTGGCAGTTATTGCTGGTTTTCCCATTATGGTAGTGTCATAAGGTGATTTTAAAAAATACATTGATATAAATAGGAATGGTTTGTTGATTTCAAGTATTAATAGAATATGTGGAGGGGCGCCTGGGTGGCTCAGTTGGTTAAGCGACTGCCTTCGGCTCAGGTCATGATCCTGGAGTCCCTGGATCGAGTCCCGCATCGGGCTCCCTGCTCGGCAGGGAGTCTGCTTCTCCCTCTGACCCTCCCCCCTCTCATGTGCTTGCTCTCTCTCATTCTCTCTCTCTCAAATAAATAAATTAAAAAAAAAAAAAAAAATAGAATATGTGGAATATAGACATGGCAGTAAAATCACAGAGGTGCTATGCAAACACGAAGTTTGAGCAGCACTGGAATAGGGAGAAAGATGTTGGTTTAGTCTAAGGAAGAACTTTCTAATCACCCAAGTTGTGCAAGGATGGAATAGGCTGCGTGCTTCCCTGTCATGGTGGGTGTGCAGAGAACCTGGACAGCCTCTTCTGGGGGGGGCGGGGGGAGGGGGCGCATGAGATGGCTATGATGGGTCCTGATTGGCTGTCTCTGATTTGCTCTGGGTCCAGGCTTTCCTCTGCTTCAGGCCCCAGGAATATGATCTGGACATCCCTGGCGGGCCTGTGGTACAGTACTGCAGCCTGATGAGAGACCTCCAGCTCCAGGCCTTCCCACACTTTGTGAGTGGAGCTTTTCCTTTCTCCTTTCTTTGTGAGGCAGGTGGCAGAGCCTGGTAAGAATAATATTTAGGAAAAAAAAAAAAAGAATAACATTTAGGGGCCTCCTGGCTGACTCAGTCAGTAGAGCATGCAATTCTTGATCTCAGTGTGAATTCGAGCCCCACGATGGATGTAGAGATTACTTAAAAATAAAATCTTAAAAAAAAAAAAAGGAATAATATTTAGAAGCCAGGCCCTTTGTATGATTGTCGTATCCATAACCGCCCAGAGTAGTCTGCAGGGCGGAGATTATTATTAATGCATTTTACTGATAAAAATAGCCCCAGCTGATGTTTGCTGTGCCTCACTATCTGCCAGGCAGATAAGCTGCTCAGCCGTTTACATTCTTCATCTCCATTAATCCTCACAACACAGCTTAGGGGGTAGATGCTGTTAAGAGTCCCATTCTGCAGGTGAGAGGTGGAGGATCAGAGAGGGTGACTTCCCAGGTTATTCAGATGGTCGGTGGCAAGATGGGATCTGAGCCCCAAAGACTGTGTTTGTTGTCACCCCTCTCTACAAAATCTTTTAAGAGCTGTGCACAGATGTTAGGAAGTGCCAGGCCCTCTGCTAAGCTCATACATGCACTGTCCCCATTGTTCAGATGGGCACATTGAGGCCCAGAAAGTTTAGATAACATGCAAGAAGTCACAGCGAGTCGGCGGGCGTGGGACTACAGCCCGGTCCTAGCTCCCTCCAAAACCCCTTCTCCCAGTGCCTGGCCTCTGCCACTTCCTTCCCCAACCCCAAGCTCTTCTCTCCCCGCAGAAGCAGAGGCTGAAAGGCCTGGTGTGGCAGCCGTTGTGCAGCCTGGCTAAAGCCCTGGCTGGCCCTCAGAACCTGATCAAGAAGCGTCTGGACAAACTACTGGACTTCGAGAGGGTGGAAGAGAAGCTGTTGGAGGTGGGCAGCGTGACGTACGAGGAGCAGGAGGCCCGACACACGTACCAGGCCCTCAACTCCCTGCTAGTGGCCGAGCTCCCACAGCTGAACCAGCTGGCCATGCGCTGGCTGGGCCAGATCCTGTGCACATTCGTGGGCCTCCAGAGGGAACTTGCTCAGCAAGTGCTGCAGAGGGCGGAGGGCAGCTTGGCTCAGGTAAGGCCTCTGGGACCGGGGCGCCCCTGCAGGAGAGCCAGGCGGGGCCTCAGGGCGCCTGCAGCTAGCTGTTCGCGGGGGCTGGGATGGAGGGACATTAGGCCATCAGGTGCGCGGCAGGCAGCCCCGGGGACCTTCTGGACCTCTCTTGTGCCAGTTGTCCCTCCAGCAATGGGATCCGATCACGCAAACAAGGATAGAACTGGGACTCCGGGCAATTCCTGGGCTCTGGGATTCAGAAGCAGAGGAGGCTCTGCTGGGAAAATAGCAGACCTTGGGGCCCGTCCTTGGAATGTATTAGAAGTCGATGACAGAGGCCAGGCCCCTTCTACGCAGTCGGGAGTCAGTGTCTCCAGTTGGCGTTCCCGCTGCTGTTACTACTTTTAGCAGCTGCGTCCTCGCGAGCGCGTACGGTGTACCTTCCTTGTGTTATCCCAGCTCATCCTCACGCTGACCCTACAGAGTAGGTATCATCAGCATCCTCACTGCAAAAGGGGTTAGACAGCGTGCCCAAGGCCACACAGCCGGCAGCAGGATTTGAACCCTGGCAGTTCAAGTCCCGCAGCCCGGGCTCTGAACAGTGCTTGGCAGCATGTTAGAAGAGCTGTCTGCTGAAAGCAGAAATAGATTGCAAAGAAGTTTGGACGAACTTGCAAGTGCAAACGTTGAATTCAGAGCTTTGAAGACGGGGGTTGACAGAGGGAAAAAGACCGGGGTTGACGTGGGGAAGAAGACCAAGCTGCTTTCAGATCTGTCTCTGATGTCAGCGTCAGAGCTGAGGGGCTGTGGGCCTGGCCCCCAGGGCAGGCCAGCACTCTTCATACCAGCCGCTGTCTCCTGGGCTTCGTGGTCCCCAGCTGAGCCACCCCCATGCAGTGTGTTGCATGAAACTTCCTCTGAAATGCACATGCGCCACTGCCCTGGTGGCTCCTGGTCCCAGCCCACCCTGTGCTCCCACTTGCAGCACACTGCTTCTGAGTGGGACCACGTCCCTTTGCACAGACTGCTTCCTTGGCCTGAAATGCCCCCCAGCCCAGTACCCCCCATGCCTTTCACAGTGCCTGGTGCATGGTAGGAACTCCCCAAATATGTGACAGATGAATGAATCTCTCCGTGAAGCTCTCAGAACCCCCTCCTTGCGGCTGGGAGAGCCCGTCTCCCCATCGTGTGTACTCCAACAGCCCGTAGGAGGCGCTGTGCTAAGCACTTCGCAGAGCCTGCCTTCAGCTGGGATGCTGGATGAAGCCGTTTTTCCTTATTGAGGAGGACTGGAACTATAGGCTTTTATTCTTTTTGGCCTTCAAAGCATTTAGTACAGAGTTCTGTCTCAGACACGCTTTTTGAATTTAATTAAGCCTGAACCATCTGCAAAAAGAAGCGTTTCTCTTTCCTGAAGGCAGAGGGTCAATCTGATTAGATGATCTTGTCATCCTCTTCCCGCCCTCTGGTTCCGTCTCCAGGGCTGCCAGGCCCCCTGTGTTCAGACTGGGATGTGCGGGGCTGGGAGTGTTGCAGGATGCCCGTAGCAGGAAGGTAACTTTATAAAAGCAGAAAGAGGGCCTTTCCTGGTTGGGCCTGTCGTTTAGAATGTCAGAGCCTGCCGGGGATTGGTGCCAGCTTCTTTGTCTGTGTCCCATGGCCCATCCCCCTGGACCAGTCCTGTGGAGCCCGGGAAAGGCCTGCATGGTAGAACCTCAATCTGTCTGCATCCTGGGGGCAGGGGGAAAGGCTCTGAGTCAGACCCAAGAGCAGCGAGCTTGGTGACAAGCCGAGAGGACATGTCTCTGTTAGCTGTGGGTCTTACTGGTTCCTAGGTTGTGTGGGAAGAATGCAGCAGATGGCTAGCAGGGCCAGGGTCTCAGGATGGAGCATTACTCAGAGCTCCTAGGGTTCCAAACCAGCTGAGGCATAAAGAAGGACGTCCTCATTTGCATAACGGGGAGGCCCAGGAGGGGATCGAGCCCCGGGCAGGGTGCATTCAGTACAAATAATGTTGTCAGGGCTCCGGCTTTCGCTCCACCTCCTAGTTCTGTTTCCCTGTCTGGGCTGGCTTCATTGTCAGGCCAACCTTTTTCTGCACGGTGGGAGAGACTGCTTTTATGCCTCAGCATCTAAAGGAAAAGTTTTCCTCTCATTCTCAGCCTTCATGTACCAACTCTGACGGGAGGCTTCTGCTTGGCCTTGCTTGGGTTCATTGTCTAGTCCGTGGGCTGCTCACGGTGGATGGGAGAGGGAGGCCGTGCCTGCCAGCCCTGTGGCTGCCGCCCCACGGCGGGCAATACTCCTGGACCCCACGGAGGGACGCTTTCTTGAAGGACACCAAGTGGGGCAGTCAGCAGGCAAAAACTACTGCTGACAAAGACGTAAAGACCCATCTCCACACATCTGGGGCTAGAATGTAGGCTGCCAGAGTCTTTCTGTCCCCTTTCTCCTGGAGATGGCTCTGAGGACAGTGTCTGTCCCACCCAGCTGCCCCACTACCACCTCTCGGAGCTGGCCTTCAGGAAGCTGGTGGAGGACGCACTGGGCCAGACTGGTCACCAGCTTCGCTCCTTTCAAGAGAACTTTGAGAAAGTGCTGCCACCTCCCACCGTGCAAGTAAGTCTCCTCACCCCGCAGACCGTCCAGTCCTTCCCCTGCCAGTGGGGTCAGGCCCGATCCCGTTTCCTTTTCCTTTTCCTCCCCCAGGGTTCCTTGTACCCTTTCCCTCTCTTCTTTCTGTCTGTGAGCTGGAGGGGGTGTTGGGATTCACACCACCTACACACATGCTCTTCGTGGCCAACAAACATAAGAGCAGAACAGTAGAATATTAAGTGAAATTAGACATAATAACAGACAAGTGGCATTAGCATCCCCAAACCTGGAACTTCACATTTTTTTAATCAAAGCCTCTGTTTCCTCACCATCTCACTGAACTGGCTTCAGATACCAGCATTCAGGATGAATAAAAAGTTGGAATAACAAATCATTTAAATTTTATTTTTGCTGTGGAATTTTTAATTGCAAGAGACAGTATTTCAGCTGCATTATGGTTTACAGACTTTGGCGGGCCAAATCCTTCTTTGCAGTAAAGTATTTTTCTCTAAAATAGAAGGAAAGGGAATCTTCCAGTGGACTTGAAGGATGTCCCCAGGTAGTATATTTCAGAAGTGGAACTGAAGTAGCTGAAGGGAGGAGGGGGCCCCACATGGGGACAGGCCTGGATGAGAGGATCCTGAAACTCTTCGTTCAGTCACATGTGAAATGTGAAATGAAGGACCGGGAGATGGCCAGGATTCCCCAGAAGGGAGAAGGGGGCTCCAGAGACCCAGAGAGACAAGGAAAGGAGCCCAGCAGAGCTGGCCCATAGAGGTGGCCTGCACACCTGACTGGAATGCAGAGAAGGCCAAAGGCCATCAGGGATGCAGGAGGAGAGTGGACTCTTCCTTGGGCCACAGCCACCCCCTTCCTCCCCCACACCGAGGCTGTCCCAGCCAGAAGTCCCATGGTGGGGGGGGGGGGGCATGGGCCCTGCAGCGTTGGGGGAGGATGGGGCAGAAAGTAAAGAGCAGAGCAGCTACTGGGATGAGTCCTGGGAAGCTCCTCTCTCTGGCTACTTGAGACACAATAACATTTGTCTTATTGGAAAAATATTCCATGCTGATCGTAGAAAAAAGAGAAGACACAGAGAAACAAAAAAGAGAAACAAATGGGAACAGCATAATCCCAGTGTGTGTTGCAAATTGGTAGGAAGACAAGAGATGCCCCCTCTTTTCCACCTTTGTTTCCGCCCCACCCACACACACCCCTCCTATAAATTCCTGACTTCTTTGGCTAAGGGTTCAGAACCCACAGAAGTGAGGTGGTCACCTAGGACAGAAGCAGTCCTCGTGATACTTTCCCATGTCTCCCCTTGGTCCCTCCAGGGAATACTGCTGTTCTCTGCCCGGGGCCTCTCAGACTTGAGAAAGAAGGCAAATGTTTCTACACCGCTGGCTTTCATACTCAGGGTAACACCTCCATTCTGAAAAAAAGCTACCCTGTCTCCACTTCCACCTAAGGGCCCATTTAGAAACATCAGGTTCTCCTAGTTCTTGATCCTGACTAGTGAACCCCATTGGAGTAGGGGTAATGGCAGAGTCTGTGCCCAGACGTCCCCGAAGGGCACTTCTGTCTGCTTTTCCTACACCAAGCACCACCTCCCCCCAGAAATAACCACATAGAATATGATCTCTCTCTATATATATATACACACACACAAACACACACACATACATAGTCAGAGAGAGAGTGTATAGTAAATCTATATTCAACATTTTTAGTTTCTTCTTTGTTTTACAAAAAGAGACAGTCACCCCTGAGTCTCTTCTTGGTGATACTTTTGCTGGAAGCAATGAACAAGAAAACAAAGGCAATGCCAGGAGATTTTTGGATGCATGGACAGCACCACTGAGTCATTCGTCCCAGCTAGATGGCAGTTTCCATCAGGCAAAGCTGTCTTCTGTGTTTCTTTTACCCCATTCACAAGGCTTACTGTGCCTTGTAAACAGTAGGTGCTCAATAAATACTTGTGGAATAAAAGCTAGCACTCCCTTCACACGTGAGGGAGGGTCTGCACGCGTCACCCTCCGCCGGCGTTCAAAGCAGCCATACGCCTGGCGCCCGCGTGAAGCTCACGGTCCTGCTCATTCAGGCCGAAAGACCTGTGCCAGGCTTTTTCCTGTGGGATAATCTAGCTTGATGCTGTGGCCAGAATTTAGGGCCCCATCCTAGAGTTCTGTAACTGAGAACTTTTGGAATCTGAATTAGGATTTTAGAAAATCCCGGAAGTTTAGACCTAGGAGGGATGTTAGAGGTTAAATGAGAGGGTGTTTTGTGCGGTTGTTTTTTGTTTTTGTTTTTTTTTTTGAGATCCCTTTGGATCCTAAGAGTGTGTTCTTCCTCTAACCCAGCCATCTGTTAGCGAGGAGACTGTTGCCCACTGGCAGCAGAGGTGGGATCGGCGTGGGATTCCTGGCTGTCAGCACGTGGGCGTATGCTGGCACCAGCTCTGACACGCCAACTCAGGCACCTGTGTCTCTCTTTGTCCCTCCCCCCCCCCGCCCAGCCACTCCTTCCAGGAGCTGAGCGCCAGGTGCAGGCTCTCCTGAGCAGGTATGGCCCCGAAAAGCTGTACCAGGTGACAAGCGGCGTCAGTGGGGCTGGGACTCTGGACCTGACACTGCCGCGGGGCCAAATCGTGGCTCTCCTTCAAAACAAGGACACCAGAGGCAACAGCAGTCGCTGGCTGGTGGACACTGGGGGTACGTGGGGCTTCATGGGCTCTTCCCCTCCCTCTGGGAAACCCCCCAACAGGAACCAGTGGGGAGATCCAGGTGTGGGCAGGGGTCTGGCTGTGCAAATCCAGGATGGGAATTGACACAGGTGAAAGTGCAGGGCTTGGGGCACAGCCAGCTTAGTGTGGCCCGTGACATGCCACAAAGAGGAAGTGAGTCTTACATTGCTACATCTGTTATTCAGCACTTACTGTGTGCCTTGGGGACCTCACAGGCCGTTGGGGTAGACAGAGGTGTACGGAGAGAGTCCAGCATCACCCTGAAAGGTGTGGATACGCAGAGAGGGCGCGCTTGGATCCCAGCTGCAGGGAGACATCTGGTATCCAGAACGAGGGACGTGTGGTCCTGTCTCCCATGCACTGGTCCCACCCTTGGATGTGCCACTCAGGTCTGGGTGCCCCAGTGTAACTGGGCAGGAGGCAGGTGGCACCTTGAACCCAAGAGGAGATGGCCCAGCCATGTGTTCCAAAAAGGGGCCTGTGACCCACAAGATGAGGGTCACACAGGATTATTGGGAGGGGACCCACAGACAGTTTTCCCCCTTCAGACAGTTTATCATAATTGTTATTGAAATATTTTTCTGCATATGAGAGAAACTCATACATAAACCTGTGATTTTATTCGTAATAGAACAAGTCTAAGTTTTAAAAAGTGAGTCTATCAAAAAATTAAGTGGGTGACTCTTGATCTTGCTTCAGGTCTTGATCTCAGGGTCATGAGTTCAAGCCCATGTTGGCCTCCACGCTAGGCATGGAGCCTACTTTTAAAAAGAAATTAAGAAAACAGTACAAATCCAGCAGAAACCGTGAAAGGGCAGTCTCGTGACTCAAGTTGACAAACAACTGAACGGGGATTCAGGCTGGCCACTGGGGTCAAGAGGACTGAGTTTGGATTCCAAATCAGCCACTTTACCAACTGTGTGATCTCAGAGAAGTTACAGAGCCTCTCTGAGCTGCAGGGGCTCGGCCATCAGATGGAAACAACAGTACTGACCTGGAGGGCTGATGTGAAGACTGGACAATTGAATGCCGCTTTGGCACCTAGCAAGCCCTCGGGAGGTGTCGGCCGTGGGCGGGGATAGTGACCAGAACAGTACTGGGGTAGCTGTTCATGAGCAGGGACTGGGGGCACTCAGCGAAGAGAAAGGCAGTTGCTGCCTCCTGGAAAAGGCTGTCCTGGGTGAGGAAACAGCCCTACTCTAGGCCTCTGCTCAAGGGGAAGGGGATCAGTGGGCCCAGCACCAGGAAAGCTGTGTTTATACCAGCCCAAGGAAGAACTTCTTATGTCTGTCAAAGCTGTTCAAAACAGAGTGGGCTGCCTCAGTAGGGAATAAGCACCCTGTCACTGGGGGTGTGCAAGTAGAAGCTGGAAACAGTGAGTGTGGGTTGGTTAGGGGTGGGTTTGTGAGTTTCCTGGATGACTTTTTCAGGTCCTCTTTAGTGCTGGGAAGCTGTGCTGGAGGTATTCACATCCCTGAATGGTGCTGATTCCTCTGTCACTAAAAGGGATGGGAAGGTGGTCTGCAGCCAGATAACGTTCTGCGTGTCCTGTAGGACATCGAGGGTATGTGCCGGCTGGGAAACTGGAGCTGTACCGTGTCACCCCCAGGCAGGAGGAGGTCAAAGAGCAGGAGTGGCCTCACAAGGACTCCCGTCACCTAACACCACAGCCCACTCCAGCCCCCGTCCCCTCTGTCCCAGTGGTGACCCAGGTGAGTCTGGGAGAGGGCTGGGGTTTGCCTCCCCATGGCCACCTGGAGTGGGGCTTTGATTTCCCTCCTGCTGGAAGAGGCTACCATCCTGTGAGGCCAGGGCCTTGGTCAGTGGCCTCACCAGTGTCCTGGTCAGGAGTGAACCTGGAAAAAGGAGCCTCCCATCCCTGCCACATCAACAAACCCTTGCTCCGTATCAGCAGGGCAAGTGGGATTCATTCATTCATTCATTCATTCAGTATTTGCCAGGCAATGTGCTGGATGAGAGATGTAATAATGAGCAAAAGTAAATCTTGGTCGTTGCCTTCCTCAGATTTATAATCTGGGGGTGGGGAAAACAGCAATTAATAAAATAATCATGTGAGTCATTGTAAAGTTAGAGCAGTGATAAATGCCAGAGCCCTAGGTGGGAGAGATTCAGGAAAGGCTTTTCTAAGAAAAATGATGCTTTTTCTCAGATTTGAAGGGTGAGCAGGGATTAATTGGATAAAGGGACTGTGCCAGGCTGTGAGTGGGAAGAGCTCCCCAGAAAGCGTGCCTAGTGAACACAAAGGGGCCGGGGTGTGTGTGTGTGTGTGTACACAAAGGAGGGGTGCATGAGGAACTGAATGAAGGGGGTGTGGCCGGGGAGAGAGGGTAGGGGTGAGGTACTGCTAGAGAGGTGGGCAGGGCCTTGTGGACTTGGCGAGGGTGTCAGCCTTCGCTTCAGAGCAATGGGAAACCTACATGCATGTTCACAACAGCATTATTCATAATTGCCAGAAAGTAGAAACAACTGAAATGTCCATCAGCGGGTGGATGGATAAGCAAAATGTGGCATATCCATACAATGGCATATTACTCAGCCATAAAAAAGAAGGGAGGGCCAATACGTGCTGTCACATGCAACTCCGTACAAAAGGCCATGTGTTGTATGACTCTGTTTATATGAAATGTCCAGACCAGGCAAATGCATAGAGACGGGAAGTAGATTAGTGGTTGGCTGCGGGGTGGGGGGTTGGGAAAGGACTGCTGTCTTGTGTGGGGTTTCTTTTTGAGGGGATGAAAATGTTCTGGAATTAGTAATGATGGTTGCACAGCCTTTGAACATATTAAAAACTACTGAATTGTGCACTTTGAAAAGATGACTGTTACGGTATTTGAATTCTGTCTCAAAACAAAAAGTGATGGGAAGCCATGAAAGGGTTTGGCTTTGCTGGGACGGAGTCCTCGAGGGAGGAGAAGCTCCGTGGGGTCGCTGTGAGGGCTGGATGAGATAGGAAGGCCAGGCGGGGCCAAAGTGAGCCTCAGTAAACGGCAGCCACGCTCCCAGTTAGAAAAGGGCTTCACCGGTGACAGGTAAGCGGCAGAAAGGGCCGGAGCAGCGGCGGGGAGCAGCGGCGGAACCCAGAGGCTGGTGCTGAATGGCCCAGGCAGGAGCCTCAGGGGGGCGGTGTGCGGGCTGCCGAGAAGCCTGTGGAATCTGAGGTGTGCGGCTTGCGGCACGTCCCCGGGAAGGCTCCGAGGGCCAGTGCCTGGAGCATTACCCACAGGTGGTGCATCGGGGCTGCCTCCTGCTGGGCATTCCTGCCTTTCAGCAAAGGACCCACAAGGAGCTCCCCAGAGGGCCTGGCCACCCAGCTCGGCCCCAGCTCCACCCAGCGCGGGCAGCGTCTCTAGGAACCCTGCTGCGGGTGAGCCCAGCTGTCCATCTTCCCAGACACATCAGCTGCTTCCTCTGTTCATGGGTCCACACTTGTGGGGTCATCCCAGTCCTCCCCAGCTTCTGACAACAGGAATGGTAAACAGAATCAGAGCAGCCTGCATTTACTGAGCCCTGAGCATGTACCAGGCACAGACGTACATCGTTTGTTGAATTCCCACAGTTACCTGGAGGGGAGGATGTTATTACTTCCATTTTGCAGATGATGAAACTGAGGCCAGGGAAGTGAAATATTAGCCTAATAAATGCCCTCCCCTCTAGTTTTTTGTCCAGTTCAATTACTTTCCCTAAAAATTAACCAAGTCCCCCAACCCCCAGTCTCTACTCCAAGTTGGGAAGCAGGCCTGGGCGGATGACACCCTCAGATCTGGGCAGGGTGTTGGGGGAGAGGGTGCCATGTCCTCTGCTCAGTGGGGTGGCAGCCGTGGACCGAGGGCACCCATTCTGACAGGCCTGGCTTCGTTGCCATGTGGTTTTGTTTTTTTTTTTTTTAAAGATTTTATTCATTTGACAGAGAGAGACACAGCGAGAGAGGGAACACAAGCAGGGGGAATGGGAGAGGGAGAAGCAGGCTTCCCACGGAGCAGGGAGCCCGATGCGGGGGCTCGATCCCAGGACCCTGGGATCATGACCTGAGCCGAAGGCAGACGCTTAACGACTGAGCCACCTAGGCGCCCCTGCCATGTGGTTTTGAATAAGCTCTTTGACTTCTCTGAGTCTCGATTTCCTTATCTGAAAAATGGGGCAAATGGAATTATAGAACTGTGAAAGTCAAGGCCAAGTAGCACCTGGAACAGAGCCTGGCACGCAGTTGGTGTTGCTGACGGAAGACGAAGCAGCAGGCTTCATCTTTAGCATGAGGATGTCCTTGGGTGGCGGCGACTGCCCAGCCTTGGGGACTGAGTCGGGTCGGGGCAGGGGGCGAGCAGGAAGAAGAGCGTCTCTGCGCTGGGTTTGTCTGTCCCCCGCTCTGACCGTTTCTGTGTCGCTCCCCATGTGTTTCAGGCGGTGGCAGTGTACCCCTTTGTGGCCAGAAGCAGCCATGAAGTGAGTCTGCAGGCGGGCCAGCTGGTGACTGTCCTGGAGGCCCAGGACAAGAAGGGGAACCCGGAATGGAGCCTCGTGGAAGTGAATGAGCAGCGGGGATATGTGCCTTCCAGCTTCCTGGCCAGGGCCGCAAGCCCAGCTCCATGGGGCTGGGGTCTGCCCTCCTAGGGGGCCCGCCGTGGAGCCCAGGCTGCCAAGGGACAGGGAGGCTTAGATGCTAGGACCTTGTGGGGGCGGAAGGGGAGATCAGGCCGAGGTAGGGTGAAGGGCAAGCAGAAGCGGTGGGTGGGCCTTGCAGGAGTGCCTGGCATGGGTGAGCATGAAAGGCTCCAGCCAGAACCGCTCGTCAGGTCTGCGGAAAAGGTGGTTCCCATCTGAAGTCACAACAGCTTGGATGGCAGGTCAAGGCGATGAGAACTTGCTGTAGCCTATGGCCCATCTTACCTGTGCTCTCATCCAGCCCTGCCCACCAGAGTGGGTCACCCAGGTGAATGTTACCTGTGTGCGATGGGGTTGCGGGGAGGGGGGCACTGGACACGTCCAGAGCTGCCTGGCCTGACGGTTCACTCCCTCCGTGTGGCATCAGGAGACACCGCAGCCGACCCACACTGGCAGCTGAGTTATCTTGGGCAGTGAACCCCCTCAGAGCCCTCTCTAGCTGAGGAGAAAGGGCTTGTGGGCAACGGAAGGTTCTCAGGAGATTCTTGGCTGAGTCTCGGAGCGGGTGTGGCCAGGTCACAGTTCTGGAATGTGTTTAGGCAAATTCAGAGACTGTTCCAGGGACCGGGAGATTTTGAGGGTGTGTTACGTGGGGTGTGTGAGGCTGTTGTGTTCTCGGGACTAGGGAACAAAGGGCATGCAAATTGCTTAGGCAGCTCTGTGCGGCAGGTGATCAACAGCCTGGTGGGTGGGGGAGCTTGGTGTTGGTTTGCTTTCCTGTTTCTGGAAGTCGGGAGCCAGGGGGATCCCCGGGTGGTTTCAGGGCCTGGAGGCGGCAGGTGAGTGTGATGTCAGTTGGCTGTAGGGCCTTAGACATAGGACACAACCTCAGTTTTCCCATCCACAAAGACCTAACTCACAGGGCTGTGGTGAGAATGGCCTGAGGGAAGCTCCTTGTAAATTGGGAAGTGTGATAAAAATGTAAATGGCCACTGGTAGCAGGATGCCCCCGGAAGTGGTCTCAGGATGGCTCCAGCCTCCAGCGCCCGGCTGCAGACAAGCATGCGTGCTGCCGCTGGCCCCGCCCGGGCCGTGGCGGACACTGGGGATCAGCGTGGTGACCTTTCCCCTCAGCCCAGGGGCACCTCAGGACCCTTCTCCATGCTGTGTTCTAGGTAGCCAGTCTCTCGAACTTGGTGAGATCAAACCCATTGTCATCCCTTTCTAGGACCTGGAAATGGGAAAACAGTTCCTGTTCAAGGCAGACTGACCCAACGGGGCCATTTTGGGTGCAGCCACTGTTGAATCATCCTCTCCGGGTTGTCAGTTTGGCTAAGATACATCTCAAGATTCACAGAAGTGGGAAAAGGTGGTCCAGTCTGATCTGTAATACAAATTATATATTTGGGGACCGACCCAAGTTGGAGAGTGTGGGGGAAAATCCAGTGGTAGTTTAGACTTATTTCCAAGAACATCTCCATGGTATTATAACTGTAGTGCGTAACGCTGTTAGCTCTGGCTTTCCAGGGCTTTGAAGAAATACATACGTGCCTGCGTGAGATCTTCACCTCACTCCTCGGCTTGTGAGAGCGGGAAGATGCATCATGCAAGAGAAACTCAGTCCCCACCGGCCCTGTCCCGGCACCAAATTCACTCTATAAGATGCTCTTGACTCATTTTCCTTTCTTTTTCCTACTCAGATTTCTAATACAAATAGGAGGCATAGGGGAGCAGATAATAACGTAGGAAATCCGTTTGTGGGTTCCTCGGTGCTTACTGAGAATTTCCTGTGGACTAGAACCCCAGCTCAGGCTTCTCAACCTGGCTGCTTGCCCGTTCCCCCGCCCCCCGCAAAGATTGTAATAGAGTCGGTCTGGGGTGTGGCCAGGCCCTCAGGAACTCAGAAAGCTCCCCAGGTGCTTCTGGTGTGTCACCAGGAGTGGGGACCTCGACCCTAGACACGCAGTAGTGGACGAGACAGGCCTGCGGTCGGAAGTGGCCACCAGCTGTAAGCTAGGATGTGCCCCTTCTGAGTTCTGCCCTAGCTCAGATGTTTTGAACAGGCAGTTTTAAAGGTGCTTTGAAAGAGGACAGCCTGTTCTGTCGGTCCCAGAATGTATATTTATTAAGTGCCATTAAGAGGGACCTGAACAAAACTGGATATTCTTGAAGGAGGAAGAGAGAAACCTGGAATATACTTGGAACCACATCTATCTCATGAGGGGAAAATGCAAATGTCTTCAGTAGCACACGGGTTGTGGTTTCTTGTAGACCAGGGAAGGAGGTCCAGAGTCACCGACGGCTGAGAAAAATGCATGTTGAGAGAGAGAGAATGGCCTGGATTTTCTCCAGGGGCCTCTATGTAATGTGCCTCCCCCCTCCCCGCCCCCCCGATGCCCGGAGCCATTGCACTGTCTTATGTATTGCACTTCGGGGCTGCCACATGCTAAACTTGCTCAGGTATTTGCCTGGGAACCAAACAAGGCTGATCCCCAGGGTGGCCCTTGCTCCCTGCCACAGGGTGCGTCCTCTTTAACCTTTTGGGCCCAAGCCCAGGTTTAAACATGAGGACAAGGTTACAGTATGGAGGAAAGATGAATGAACGCCTGCTTACTGTGAGGAGCTCTAGCTTGGTGAATCAGTGACGTGAACCACGGAGAATAAAGGACTTCAAAGATGAAAATGTCTCTGGAGTTTGCGGAACTCTAACCATTGGATAGTCAGATGCCCCAGTGTGACAGGTGCTCACTGGACACCTACTGTTCATAAAAATGGGACCTCATTTGTTCATGCATTCATTTTTTTCTTTTTTAAAAGACTATACTTATTTGAGAGAGAGCTCACGTGCACACAAGCGGAGGGGTGGGTGGGGAGAGGCAGAGGGAGAAGCAGACTCCCCGCTGAGCAGGGAGCACAACTCAGGGCTCAATCCCAGGACCCAGAGATAATGACCTGAGCCAAAGGCAGATGCTTAACTGACTGAGCCCCCCAGGCACCCCTCATGTGTTCATTTGAGGAGGGTCTCCCACACACTGCTGACGCCTCTAGGAGTTGGCCTCAGCTGCTGGGATACAGGGAGAAGTCAGAGAAGTCAGACAGATGGGGGCCCTGTCCTCCCAAAGCCCACAGTCTCGGGAGGGAGACAGACAAGCCAGTAATCTGTTACATGCAGTGTAGGTGTTAGAATAGGGCAATGGCAGGTACCACTGGAGCCCAGTGGAGGGGTCAGCCCCTAACTGACCCTGGGCAGCTAAGGAAGGCTTCCTGAAAGAAGTAATATGGGATGGGCGCCTGGGTGGCTCAGTTGGTTGGGCGACTGCCTTCGGCTTAGGTCATGATCCTGGAGTCCCGGGATCGAGTCCCGCATCGGGCTCCCTGCTCAGCGGGGAGTCTGCTTCTCCCTCTGACCCTCCCCCCCTCATACTCTATCTCATTCTCTCTCTCTCTCAAATAAATAAATAAAATCTTTAAAAAAAAAAAAAGTAATATGGGAGCTGAGGCTTAACGGGTAACTTGGGTTGGGTGAAGGTGGGAGAGAGGGCACATGCAAAGGCCCAGAGGTAGGCATAAGCATGTTTCATCAGGGAAACAACATGCTGTAGAGCTAGAACACAAGGTGTGTGGAGGAGTGCTAGGTGTGAGAGATGGCTTAGAGATGTCCGCATGGGAAGGAGCTCTGAGTTGTATTGAGGGCAGTGGAGAGCCACCAAAAGGATTGAAGTAGAGGAGTGACATGCCCAGGGTCGTATTTTAGGATGTGAGCTCCAGTTCATTCTGGAATTTCCCCAAGGTTCTGTCACATGGCTCAAGGAATAGATTTTCAATGCACATTGCTTATACGAACATCCCAGAGGGGATGGGAAGCCCTGCCTCGACGGAATCTCCCCGCCAGCTGGAGAGGCAAGACACACGGGCATCAGGCAGTTACCTGGTACCACAGGGCAGGATGCTGTCAGCCCCAGAGTGGTACTATGGACCAGGCTTGTAGATGCTCAGGTAAGGGGGAGTTTTAGGGGCTGAGGTGATCAGGGAGGCTTCCTGGAGGAGGCAGGGCAGGTGCTAGGCTCTTTGGGATAATTGGGATTGGGGAAAGCAAAAGGGAAAGAGGCCTTCTCGGGCCTACGGAGGCAGCATGGTGGTGGCCCCGTCCTTGGCCTTAGAAATCCTGAGTTCAAGGCCTACTTAACCAGAGACAGGTAGCAAATGCATGTATTATGGTTTCTGCATGCGAAGGAAGTATGATGAGGGTCCCCAGCCTGCCTTGTCCTCTAAAAGTCCTCCTTGTAGAGTCCTGGCTTATCCCAGTGAGCCACTGGCTCCCTCACCGGGACGTCCCTTCCAGCGTGGAAGTCATTGTAGGGCCTGTTGTGGCAGGACAGAGCCGCAAGGACCCGGGGCCGGGGTTATGGAAAGAGCAGGATTCCATTCCCATTCCTGGCAATATCAGGAAGAACAGGTAACCTGAACAATCCGTTCACTTAACCTTGCTCATCTGTTTTCTCATCGGTAATTTCTGAACTTACCTTTTCTGTTTTCTCATCTGTAAGATGGGTGCAATTCCTGTTCTCACAGGGTGGGTGAGAGGATTAAATGGAACAGTCAGTGTGGATGGTCATGGGTGACCCGGCACGTCAGGAGCCTCACTGCTGCGCCATGACGGAAAGTGTGAGCTCCGGCCACCAGGTGGCAGCGGGGCTCTACCAGTCCGCTGAGGGTCCGCCTGAAGTGCCCGTGGGGCTGGGCAGGGGGCGCAGTTGAGCTGAAGGACCAGGTGAAAGACATTAGGGAGTGGTGGGGACTGTGTTGGACAAGAGCACTCACCCACGGTCCAAAGGAGCTAGTAGTTTCCTGGCTCCAACCAACATTTCACATCAGAATGAGGGCCCAGTGGTGCCAGACATTCTGATTTTTCAAGAGAAGCCAGAAACCAGGGTTTTGTCTGTATTTATTTATTTATTTAAAGATTTTATTTACTTATTTGAGAGAGAGGAAGAGAGAAAGTACAAGCAGGGGAGGGGTACAGGGAGAGGGAGAAGTAGACTCCCCACTGAGCAGGGAACCCGACGTGGGGCTCGATCCCAGGACCCTCGATCCCAGGCAGATGCTCAACTGACTGAGCCACCCAGGTGCCCCTGTTTTTATTTTTTGATGTGAAATCTGTGTAGGGATTGTGTGGGCCATGACAGGCTTCCCTTTGTATCTTCTGGCTGAGTGTGGGTGGACTGTTGTGGGTGGAGAATCTCCTCTGAAGAATTCGTTTCATATCTTTCTATTTCCTGTGAAATGCTTCATGTTTCTCCACTTTACTCAGACACGAATCCCCCTTCCTTGGGTCTCTCGGAGAGCTGCTTCCTTTTATGCTCATGTTCCTATTGCCATCTTCAAACTTTTATTAGATTGTGGGCCATATGTGGGCCATATTTTCTGACCCACCCATGAGGATCTCCATGGTACCTATCCCACAAAGTTCTTCTAAGGATAAATGAGAAACTGATATAAAATCATTTACCCCGGCACGGGGCACATTAGTGCTCAATAAACACAGTTCTCATTCTGATGGGGACCTTAGCAGAGATGGCAGGACATTTGGAGGAAGTTCCTAGGGCCTTTCTCCCTGTATGTGGGAGGCTGACAAGACGTGCTACTCGCCTACGGAGAGGAAGACCCCTGACCCTGGCTCCCGAGGGCCTGGCTGTGGTTGGGCACAGCCCTTCCCTCAGAAGCTGCTGTCACACCCCAAAGGCGTTGCTGGAACTTTCCATGCTCTGCCATCCGTGGCGCTGCCAGGCTGGGTCAGGGTGCACGTGTTTCCCATCCAGGGCAATGCTCACGGGCATGCGCGGCCCGGATTCTCCTGCCTCTCTCCCACAACAGGGCTTTCTGCTGTCCACTGCACCCGGACAAGTCAGAAGGGCCCTCCCTGGTGGTCCGCAGTCCCCCTGGACAGGCCTGGCTATGCGGCCAGGTCCTGTCAGGTAGCTTCTGATACTGGACACTCGTAACACTGTGTCTCTCCAGCCTGAGGACTGGAGCATCTGTTTGCTGTTGCAAATCTCTGGGGTGCTCTTGGGTCTGCTTGCACCTGTGTAGCCTCCTCCCTATATTAAATTTTTCTGTTCAAAATGCAGAGTGGTTCTCCTTCTGACCAGCTAGTGACTGATGGGTTGCTCAGTAGCTAGGGGTGCAGGCAGGGACTGGGCAGTGGAAATATTGGGCTCCCAGGTGCCCCTGCCCCTCAGGGAGGATGGGGCCCATCACCAGGCCTGCCGCACCTTCCCTGGCTCAGGAGGCTGTCCGGCCCTCCTACTTGGAGCTCTTGGGAGTGTCCTCAGCAGCAGACAGCAGCTGAGTGGGTGATGCACAGGGTCAGTGGCTATAAGAATCTGCTGGGCCGCCCCCGGTCCTGGCCAGCTGAGGGTGTTCCTGCAGGGCCCTCGGCAGACAGAGACCCAAAGGCAGCTGGCTGTATGAGAGCAAAGCCAGGCTATGGGCAGGAGAGGGTCACCTCCCTCCAGCCACAGTGCCTGGAGTCCGGTCCTATCTCAAGAGGGGCAGTGAGCCCCAAGTCAGGGAGATAGGAAGTGGAGGTGGGGCTCGTGGCCAGGGAAGAGGCTGCTTATCTTGATTCTGGGGTCTCAAGGCTTCTGAGTATATCGGCAGAGCCTCTGGCCTGGGGAAGGACCAGGGCATGAATAGTAATCACCGCAGCATCTATTCACGACTCACAGGGCTGCTAGAGGGTTCCAGGAGGGAATCCATTTGACATGATTAATTCAGTGCCTGGCACATAGCAAGCTCTCAAGTGCTGCAGGCTAAAAACATACAAACAAACAAACAAACAAACACAAACACAAATCTCACCAGCAGCCAGCACTGAAGAACTCATTCCGTAGGCATTTCACAAGACACACTGGTGTCCTAGTTAGGACTGAGCCCCGAGCTCCTCCCCTGGGACAGAGCCAGGGCTGGAGCACAGATCCAGCTGCCAGGCCAAGAAAGAGGGTTGAATTGGGTGAAGGAGTTGTGAGGGTGGGAGGGCACACTCCATGGGGGATGTGGGGGAGACCTCAGGTGTGCAGCAGGCGCTCAGAGCCTCCATGGGGCACTTGAGGACAGCGATCTCTAGCGCCCGGGCAGGAAAGAGATCAAGGTCAGGTCAGAGATGGGGGCAGTAGGGGCCCAGTCTTTGGGTTGAGGTTCAAGTCCCAGGCTGTGGGGACTCAGGGATCAGGCCAGATAAGGATACAGAGATCCCGGCAGGAGACAGGACTAAGAGCTGGGCTCAAGGTCAGAAGATTGCAGCACCTGGGACTTGATGTTGAACCCTGGGGTCTGGCCTAGAGCTGCTTGAAACCCCCCTATCGGAGGGCAGAATTGGACCTAGTGAGCACAGTGGACTGGACCAAGGAGAAAGAGGTGGTGGCGGTCAGGGGCCCAGGCTTCCTGTTGCAAAATGCCCGAGTTCAAATCCCGACTCGAACACTTAGCAGCTGTGTGACCTCCACGAACAAGTTACTCCGTCCCTCTAAAACCTCACTTTCCTCTTTGTGGGCAAATAAGGAAATGGTCCTACCTCAAAGGGTTGTTGGGATGTCGACATGGGATAAGGCATGGAAGCATCTGGCACTGTATCTGATGATGCACTGTCTTGAGTGCTGAATAAGTGGTGGATCCCTGAGCACACCAGCCACCCCCTCCATGGGATCCCTTCCAAACTTGGCAGGCAGTGACCTTGCGCCCAAGTTTTCTTTTCTCTGGGCTCACACCCCCTGTGCCTTCACCTTTCCTCTAATGTCTGTATTCCTGACCCTTCACCACCTCTAACTCTGAAAAATATCCCCTCACCGTGTGAGCACTTTCAAAACTGAAAACTAGTGGATGCCTTAAGAGGCCAAAGGTTGTTCCCCGGGGAAGGTAACTGGGACCACGTCCTCAGATACTCTGTGGTGATTGGAGTCGGCCATCTTGAATTACCTCATGCGCCGGGGAGGCTTCCCGGCAGCCGGTGGGAGCCTCGGCAGACAGCCGTGCCCGTGCAGATCCAGCCGGCCCTGGCGAGTATGCCTTCCCCTTTTTTTTTTCAAACTCCTAAATGTTTTTACCTCAAATTCTTTTTCACACTCCTCCCCCCAACCCCCCCACACTCCTCCCCTCACCCCCCCAAAAAAGCTACGGGACAGAACAGCAAGCATAAAATAAAAATACAAGCACAATGACACACACACACACACTTGGGAAAAATCTCTCAACATCTATCTTCTCCTTTACACCACACCCCGGCCACCTCCCAGGACAGAGAGTCCAAGCACTGACACACCCCTTGGGAGTCCTGGGGTCCCACCCCCACCCGCAGAGTCACAGCCACCAGCCAAAAACTCTTGGTGCAAATTTCCTTTCTGCAGTCGTAACGCAATGATAGTGTGCTTTTTGTTAACGTACCACCGTATGCAAGTACCATGTTATTTTTAATAAAATTGAATATGGAATTTGAATTATATCACTTCCTCCCCACGAGACTGTCATACTTCTTTGCCTCCTTATGAAGGACAGCGGCAACAAGTACCTAGCCTGCCACCAGCACCCCAGAGCCCACGGCCCTCTGCTCCGGGGAATGGCACCCGCGTGCGTTCGGTTGCTCACGCCCAGTGCCGGGGATTCCCTCTGCTGCCCCTCCTCTCAGCGCCTCACGTTCCACCCCTCAGCGAGGCCAGGCGACCTTCCTGCAGTCGCTCCACTTCCAGTGTCCGGTGACGCCGGGAGCTGGACCCCTGCAGGGGCCTCCTGACGGCCACTCCGTTGCCACCCTTGTCCTTTGCCCTCCGCCCACTCTCCACGGAGCAGTCAGAGTGATTCCTCAAAACAGTAAATTAGAGAATGGCACGCCCCTGCTTAAAACTGAACAAAGTCCCAACTCCTTACTCTGACCTAAAAGGCCCCGGGTGATGGGCCCCTGCCCGCTTCCCACCGCATCACGGACCTCCCTGCCCTTTGGTCACTGCACAAGGCCGCGCTTGCTCTCCTTCTTTCTATCCCTCAGTTACTCTCAGCTCGTTCCTGACTCAGGGCCTCTGCACTGGCCCTTCCCTTCTCTGGCCGCTCTTCCCCCAGATCTGCCCCAGGCTTAACTTCTTGCCAGGAAGGGCAGCTCCTCAGTGATACCTTTGCTGATCACTCCTTCTGGGGGGCCTCCAGCCGTCCCCACCCCGACCCCGTCACTCACTCCTGCATCACCCCGTCTTACCATCATGACAGACTCTATCACTCCCTCTTATTTTCTGGTTTATTTGTTTGTTGTCTGATTCCCCCCATTAGAAAGTAAGTTCCTTGGGGTGCCTAGCTGTCTCAGTCTGTAGAGCCCACGGCTCTTGATCTCGGGGTTGTAAGTTTGAGCCCCGTATAGAGATTACTTAAAAATTAAAAAAAAAAATCTTAAAAAAAGAAAGTTCCTCAAAGGTAGGGATTTTATCGGTCTTATTCAATCCTAAATCAAAGTATGTGTTAGTATGTCCCAAATGGGATATTCTTATACTAAAAAGTTATTCATGTTTATATGCACATCAAATTTAACTAGGTGCCCTGTGTTTTAGCTGGTAACCCTACTTGAGGCCCATGGTCCCACATCTTGGGAACATGATTCCATGAGAATGAAGCTTGGGAAGGGAAGAGAGAAAAGGTACAGGGATTTGCTGAGGGCCACATAGATGTTAAGAACAGAGCAGATTCTATACCCAGCTTCATCTGACTCCCAGTCCCGTCTCTGTTCCCTGAACTCGCCCTCTGACCTACCGAGAATCCCCATAGAGTATGGATCTCCCAAAGTCACCCACTTTTCACCAGCCCCACTGCCATTGAACACTGCCCCTGGGGGGGGCCCCCACGTGCTCACCTGCCATCTTGTAACAGCCTCTGACTGTGGCTCCCGCCTCCAGTTCCTCCTGCCTTCCCTCTCTTCTTCACAAGGCCACTGCCGGGGCCAGCTTTCAGAAACACAGACCTGAAGCCAAGCTTTGGAAGGTCCTTCCCGGGTAGGTTCCCAACCATGGCTTCATGGTGTGGCCCCTGTTTATCCCTTCCCCTCCCTGACCTCTGCATTCTCCCTGAACTGGATACGTTGCCCTCTCTGGCCTCCTTTGCACTCGCTCTTTCATCTGAGTGATACACCCTTCCCCATCCCCTTCACCCTGCTAAGTCCTTCTTCAAGTCTCAGGGACACGTTACTTCCTCCATGAAGCCTTCCTGGCTTGGTTCAGGTGCTTCTCCCATGTGTACCTCTAACTGGGGTCCTTCCCCCTCTCTGTTGAAATTGCCTCTTTACTTGAGGGTCTCCCCCACTGGGTCAGCTCCACAAGGGCAGAGGCCGTGTCCGCCTATTCGCACCGCACCCCTGGAGCCTGGTAAAGGGTCCTACAGGGCTGGTGCTTAGTGAAAAGCGGGGGAATGAATGAGGCTTCCCTGAGGACGTTACGGTTGATCCCACTAAGCGCCAAGCTCAGTTTGCTGGCACAGAGTAGGCTCCCAGTCCGCATCTGTTGAAGGGATGCCAGACAAATAAATGAAGTAATAAACAACACGGCTCAACTCCTCTCCCCTTCGCCCCCCACCCCCCGCACCCAACACACACTGGATTTGTTCACCTCTCCTGCTTTGCAGTCTCTGGCAAAGTAAGAGGGATCTTGACTCCTGGTTTGAATACTGTGGGGTTTTGAGTAGGAAAAAAAAAAAAATAGTGCTCCTTCAACAAGAAGCGTTTCAGGCCATCCAGGCCTTTCTTCTTGGCGAAGGGAGGAGGGAGAGAAGGGGCCTCAGCCCCATTTCCGGATGGCCTTAATTGGCCCCAAACTGACTAATAAAGTGTGAAATTGGCTTCATCCTCCACCACATCTCCCAGCCAGTGTGTCCCCGTGGCATCTCGGTCGGCCACAACGGGTGCGGCAGGGTCTGCAGCCCCTCTGTCCCGGGCAGGCAGGCGGGCCACACGCCCACACAGCCCCAGGGCCCAGCACTCTGCAGAGCCCGGGAGGCTGTTTGGCCTCGGGCCAGGAGACGCTTTCAAAGCCAGAAGCATCCGATGTGGCATGTCTGACGCACCTTCTGAGCCAGCCCCTGGCCTCCCCTGCCCTGATTTGCTCCTCGGGCATGGGCTTCTAACGCAGGTGCAGGGGCTGGAGGGGCGGACTCTGCATTAGGTGAGCTCTTTGAGACTCTCCCCTAACCCCATCCCCCCATTGCATCAAATGCAGGGCTGGAGAATCAGAGCCAAAGGGACCTCAGAGAGCAAAGAAATGGGGGAGCTTAGGGGAGCCCCTGGAGTGCCTTAGGGGCTGCTTGGGGAATAACCGGAGGCTTCTAAACCCCTCCTTCCACTAGGAGAGGGCCGTTTTTGGGTCAACCTTGTTTATTGGCTCCTGTTTAAGAGTTCCTAGGAAGAAAGGGATTCCGTGACTCTAATAAGGCCTAAAACCAGCAATCTATCCAGCAGTCATTCGCAAAGCTGCCCGTGAATCCGAACCGACTGGGTGATTTGGTCAGAAATACAGATTCTGAGCCTTGTCGGGTGTTTGCCCACTCAGCACCCATTCTCTCTTTCCACAAGGAGAGCCCCGATGTCACCTTAGAGAGCCATCCCTACCCCACATGCAACCCTGTGTGGTTTGGGTGGAGACCCCCCTGGGTCTCCAGGGGCGAGCATGTTCCCTAGCCAATACAGACAGTGGTCAGCCCAGGTCAAAGTGTGGCTGCTCTGGCAGCCCCAGGATTTTGGCCGAGCCGTAGGGGAAGAGATGTTCTCTTTTCTCGGAGGCCCTAGGCTGTAGCTGTCAGCTTGGAACTCCTGGCTAAGAATAAAGCCAACACAGAGGCAGACCATGATGACAAGGGACCAGAGAGAGACAGACAAACATTCCTAGTGGCATGTTATGAGCACCTGGATCCAGCCATGTCTGAAGTTTATCCCCCTGGGCTATTCATATACATGAGCCAGTACATTGCTTCTTTTTTTTTTTTTTTTTTTTGCTTTAGCCAGTTTGAGTTGGGTTTTCTGCTACTTGCAACGGAGAGTCCTGACTACTACCTAGACCCCCATCTCAGATCTACTGAATCATGAGCTCCCTGGATGGATTCCAGGAATCCAGATTTTTCAAAAGGCTTCTAAAGGAATTCTGATAAGTGTCACCACCTTATAAGTCATTGTTTGGACATCACTGAGATCCTGGTCCAGTGATGCACAGATAAAAGTGATCCTTCCATAAATAGCCGTTGTAATTGTATGTCAGAATAGTATATGTGGTCTCAATCCTCACCACACCTCAGTGACAAATGAATGTGTCGTTCTTCCCATTTTACAGATGAAAACACTGAGGCTGAGAGAGGTGAATGTAAGTGTTCAAGGGCACGCAGCTGAGGCTTATCCTCTATCCAGGATTCCACACTTCCCAGAATAGTTATTCAGCTTGCCTAGAGCCTCAACAGCTGGTGTTGAAAATGTCCTCTCTCTTCATTATAAGCAAAGCCTATTTGAGTCACTTAGTGTATGGCTACAATAGGAGAGGATTCCAATATGGCTGACCTAAACAGTAAGGGAAATTTATTACACTGCATTTTTTTTTAAGATTTCATTTACTTATTGGAGAGAGAGAGCATGAGAGAGAGAGAGAGAGTGAGCGCGAGCCGGGGGGAGGGGCAGAGGGAGAGGAAGAAGCAAACTCCCTGTTGAGCAGGGAGCCTGATGCACAGCTCGATCCCAGGATCCTGGGATCATGACCTGGGCTGAAGGCAGACGCTTAACTGACTGAGCCACCCAGGCAACATTCTAAGATGCCCCAAAGTAGGATGGATCCAAGTTAATTTGGTGACTCAGTGTCATAATCAAGAATTCAGGTTCTTTGCATTTTTCTGCTCTGTCCTCTTCGGGTGTCAACTGTCCTTCAAGCTGGCTTTCTTCTTGTTTACAAGATAGCTGCTACACTTGAAGACATGACAATGCCGGGGGGTGCGTGGGTGGCTCAGTCGGTTTAGTGGCCACTTTCAGCTCAGGTCAGGTTCACAGGGTCCTGGGATCGAGCCCCAGGTTGGGCTCCCTGTTCATCCGGGAGTCTTTTTCTCCCTCTGCCCCTCCCCCCCCTTGTGCTCTTTCTCTCTCTCTCAAATAAATAAAATGTTCAAAAAAGGAAAAACAAAAACAAACAACATGACAATGACCAGCACAGGTGGATGGTCTGTTTCTTCTGTGGGTCCTTTCATCAGTGAAAAAATGGTTCCCCGAAAACCCCTCCTATCATTGGTCAGAATTGCATCACATGTTTATAGCTAGTCCAGTGGTTGGCGGGAGGGGTGGGAGCATCACAATGGGCGTGGACCAATCACGATTCACCCTGAAGCTGGGCTGAGCAGACACCTGAACAATACAGGGCTCTTCCAGAAGGAAAGAAGGAGACAAAGGGTGTTGAGCCCTGTTTGCCACACAATTCCTCTCCTGCTCGCTGGGTCTCCGTTCCTGATTCTAAGCCCAGAATGCTCCAGAATGCTCCAGAAGCATCTGTCTTTTCATTAGGCATGATCCTTACAGGAACGTCAATTTTCAAAGTTCAAAATCCTCCACGTGGCTTCCCCGTCCATTGTTCCTGTCCTCTCCCACAGCCAATAAGACGTCCTGAGGAAACACAGGACTTACCCTCCAACACCCAGAGCTGCTCTGCCTGGCTTTACTTCCCTGGCTTTCTGCTGGACTGATACCAGTTGGCTGGGTTGCTGGGAGGATGGATAGGGCACGTGTACTGGTGGGCAAGTGCTATTGCCTGCCCATCCCCCGTTTCCCCTGCTTCTAATTACAGAATGCACATTGTTCCTTAGGGACCCACCCTCTCCCACTCCCAAGCTATGTGGTGTAAGCCACGCTGATCCTTGCGCTAACTCCAGCTCTTAGGACACCTCTTCCCCTGCACCCTAGGGCAGGAGACTCAGGCCTGTCCAATCACTGTATTCAATGCCTCTTGCCACAGGACTTGATTTAGGATGGACAATAACTCCAGAAAGTCAATTCCTGGGCCTTGGGCTCTAACCCTTGAGGTGAGAGAAATTTTATTTCTACCAGGGTTGTTGAGCTGCAAGCTTTCAGCAACCATTTTGCAACTTCCTAGGGGAAAGCTGGCCTGAGGATGAAACTAACACAAGGCCAAGAGATGGAGACCAAGAGACCCTAAGCTGCTGGATCCAACTGGGCCTGGTGCCAGACGACCCTGTACATCTCCCTTTCCTTTCTTGGTCAGCCTGGTCTCAGTGGGCATTCTGCCCCTTGTAATAAAAAAACAGCTAATATAGCATGTGTTTTTGAAAAGCTGAACTGTGCTTGCCTTTGGCTGAGTCATATGTGTGTCAAGGGGAGTAATGGGAGATGAAGTTGGGAAATTTGGCCAGAGACACCATGGCACGGGGCTTGAAGACGTTGAGACCGGCCACCCAGTCTCTGCGACCACTGGGGGATGCCCGATCTCCCGAGGCCAGGTGATCCCGGAGTTGCCAAACAGGCTAAGCTTTGCCCTCGGGAACAGGTTAATGTTTTTGCAGCTTCTGATAAAGCAGGATTCCTGACCTGTGCAGGACTCATCCTCCAGGCACACTCTCACCAGGGGACAGTTGGGAGAGTTCTGCATAATTGAAAATGCTTGGAAGAAAGGAACTGTTGAGGATTATCAGCAGCTTCTAGGGGCCAGGGATGATGAGGGTGAGGAGAAACCCAGTACAGCTGTTGAGAAGGTCTGGGGATGCCACCAATTGTGTCTACATCCCTGTTAAATTGCCTGGAATAGGACATGGGCTGGCCAGAGTAGAGCAAAGGACTTCTCCTCCCTCTTTCCACAAGACCTACTTCTATTAATGCGGCCTGAGATTGTACTCATTTTGGTGACAGCACATTATGTTTTGCATTTAAATGGATATCATATGCTGCCACTATATTATATTCCCCCAGTCCCCTCAAGTCCTCCAAACCGTCTCCCACCTGGGGAGAACTCCTCCACCCTCAACTCCTTTTCAAGAGTCCATGAATCAAAAATCTTGCCCTACTGCTGAGGTGGGGTGCCAGGGCTCTACCACCATCGGCAGGAGCCTGGAAACACAGGCCACGGCACTATCGGCCCAGCCCCAGATGCAGTCCCTACTCCCTAACAAGACCACTTTCTTGATCAAGGTGCATTCCATTTGGCTGGTCCTGCTGGTGTTTCTCAGGGGGACTGGGGAAGGGAAAAGACATCTCCCACACGCCTATGGCCGCTCCATGACACAAAGACCTGGACATCCAGTGTTGCAACTATTTATTTATACACAGATACTCAAACACAACTGATTTATTTTCCCAAGTATGCCAACAGTGCTCTGGGGGGGCCGGATTGGAGCCAGTTTCCAGGCTCAGCTACAAGCTGTCCCTAGAAGTAACAGCCCCAGGCTCTTGCCCTCTCTAGGCTCACTAGAGGGTAGCTCTTGGTTTGTAGCTGAGCCTGGAGACTGGGAAACCCTTTCCCTCCCTGGTTTCATTAAGGGAAGTTGTCTCTCCCTGACTGTCTTGGGCAGGGGTAATTCTTGGCTCCATCCTCCTACCATTGGCCTCCTCCAGTTAAAGTCAAAGGGATTCACTCACCTGGGTGAATCAGTGGGGAACATACCATCTAAAATGCTCTTTCTCTGGACTTTGGCTGTGACAAGGGCAAGGGAATAGTTTACTTGGGCAGAGGCAGTGCTGGGGCGGCCGAAAACATCCATGTCCCTGTCCCGATGAAAGGCAATGGCCGCTTTTCCTACCTCCTGCTTCTTGGCCCTCCGAGTTCCCTTAATTCCCGCTAACCCAAACCTGCTCTTCTAGTCTTTCATCTGTTGTATAAGCTTCCACCGTCCTTCCCCCCAAAAGCCCCTATTCTCTAAATTCTGGTGCTTGCTCCACCAACCCTGTCTGACACAACCCCCAAGAATGGACTTTCTCTTCCAAGACTCACCCCAATTCCTTCCTCAGAGGATAGTTTGGGTCCCCCAGGGCAGGTCCCCACCTTGCCTCATAGAAATCCTCATAGAAAAAGCAAACAAACACAAAAGAATATGCTCCCCAAATGCTGTCGCCGGTAGTGTGGGGTGGTGATTACTGGAGGCTTCATTTTCCCCTTTCAGCTCATCTTTGTCTCCTGAAAAATTGTTTCCTATGTCCATACGCTCCATTTATGGTTTTTATCATGACAACAACACTCATGAGTGTGTTTGTTCGATTGCAATCAGAGAAACCGAGACCCTGAGCAAAGGGCAAGGAAGCCCCTTCTGGTGCTGAAGGAGCGAGCCCTGTCCTGGCGTGGGTGCCCTTGAGCAGGGGACCCGGTCAGCACCTTGGCACTGCTGGCTGTTATTGTCCCCCTGGTATGGGTGGATTTATTGACAGAGCCAAGGGCTGATATCCTGTTGGCTTTGTTGTACGCATGACTCAGGACCAGTCCCCGCCCGTCTTGGCCCCCAGGTCACCCCACATCAACAAGCAGAGGATGGGAACTAAATGACGAGCTCTGCTGTTCAGTTCTGGGGCGTTGTGGAAGGTCATTGCCTGATGGAAGCAGCACCCAGGAAAGAACGCTGGAATCCCACTCTGGGCAAGAAGGCTCCTTAGATGTCCCATGTTTTGGCACTTCCTGAGCTGCATGTGGCAAACCCCCACCTCCAACTAGCTTAAGTGAAAAAGAATTGATTGGCTCCTGTAGCTGAAACACTTAGGTCTAGAGTTGGGCTTGGCTGGATCCAGGGGGTACATGGGTGTCATGGCACCTGGTCTCTATTGATCTCTTCTTTTTTTTTTTTTTTAAGATTTTTTTTATTTATTTGAGAGAGAGACTCATGTGGGAGCAGGGGGAGGGGCAGAAAGAGAGGGAGAGGGAAAGAGAATCTGAAGCAGACCCCAGCTGAGCGTGGAGCCAAACATGGGGCTCGATCCCAGGACCCTGAGATCATGAACGGAGCCAAAGGCAGACACTCAACCAACTGAGCCACCCAGGTGCCCTTCTATTCGTCTCTTCTGTTCTCCGTGGACTGCTTCACCGTCAGACAGACTCTTCCTCTGCAAAGGTGAGATGCAGCAGCCCCAGGCTTACATCTTGCCCACTTAGTGCCTCTTTCCAAGCATTCCAGCAAAAGTCACAGGGCTGACTCTATTAAATGACATGCCCATCACTGAACCACTCACTCACTGGAGCCAGGGTATAGATTCTGCTGATTGGCTAGATTTGGTCATGTTCCTGCTCCTAACGTTGAGAGGCAAAGTGAATACCACTCACACCTATGGCCTAAGAGGTGAAGAAGGGTAGGGTAGTTCACTAAAGACAAGTCAGGGGCTGTTGCTAGAGTGGGAAAGAATGCTGGGAAGGAAAGGACCTCCAGAAGCCCACTCAGATTCATCTAGATCAGCTGCTATCAAAGTGTGCTCCCCCCCAACTCCAAGATTGGCAGCATCGACATCACATGGAAATCTGTTAGAGACCCAAATTCACAGGCCCTACCCCAGACCTATGGGATGGACAGCACCCAGCCCTCCAGGGGATTTGGAGGCATGGTGAAGTTTGAAGACCACTCATGTAGACCAGTGGATCTTGCACCTGACTTCGATTAGAATCACCTAGGGAGTTTTAAGCTGCCTGGCCCCCATCCCAAGCAATGTGATCAGGATAAGGGAGGGGATGGGGTCCAGTCCTTGGGGTTTTTAAAATGTTCCCCCAAGTGATTCTAATGATAGCCGAGATTGAAAGAACCTCTGAGCTCAAAGGAACTCTTGTTCTCAGCTCCTTCTAACTTCCGTAGCGGCAATAAATGAGGATGTGGACAGTCCCTCTGCTGTGAGCGACAGTTTATTAAAGCAATGACTCAGGAGGTGAGAACTCAAGCCAAGCCAAGTGAAACAACAGTGTTCGGGAGACATGCGACCCAGCCAACTGCATGGAGTCTGAACCGGGAATCCCCTGCCTGTGATAAATTAATCTTTACCACGCCTCCACCCCGCACCCCAGCCTGCCTGATTCACCCAAGAGGCAGAGAACTGGAGGGAAAAAATGGCAGGCATGGTTTACTGAGCTTGGGACAGGGCTTGGAGGGGACTCCTCGGATTCCAGGTGTTTTCAAGAAAGACCACTGACCTGGAATCAGAACCTGAGCTACACTCACAGTTCCACTCCTGGTTAGCCGTGTGACCTGGAGCAAGTCACCTCCCCAGCTGGAGCCTCCGTCTCCCGGTCTGTACAATGGGATGGCTTTAGCTGACCCCTAGGGGTTGTTTGTTTGGGTTTTTTAAAGATTTTATTTTATTTATTTATTTGAGAGAGAGAGAGAGCGCGCGTGCGCACGAGCAGGGGGAGGGGCAGAGGGAGAGGGAGAAGCAGACTCCCTGCTGAGCAGGGAGCCTGATGTGGGACTCGATCCCAGGACCCTAGGATCATGACCTGAGCCTAAGACAGACACTTAAGCTTAACCAACTGAGCCACCCAGGTGCCCCAAGGTTTTTTTTTGTTTTTTTTGTTGTTGTTCCATTTGGATGATGGTATCAGAAACTTTCCAGCAGAAGAACCTGCTTCCCAGGATCCTAGGACCTGTTTTGAAACACATGCCAGTGTTCCAATCTGACCAGGTGTTCAAGTCATTCTGCTGGTTACTAAAGAATTTCTCCCTAGACCAGTTGAAGACTTTTGATTTCTTTAAGGCTTAGAAGACAACACAGCTCAGACAGAAGCTTTAACATTCACAATGAAATCTTGGAGAACTGAGACACTATAGAATTTTGTAGGGTCTCAGAACACACTTTAGAGATGCCTGGGTGGCTCAGTCGGTTAAGCGTCTGCCTTCAGCTCAGGTCATGATCCCAGGGTCCTGGGATCGAGCCCTGTGCTGGTCTCCCTGCTCAGCGGGAAGCCTGCTTCTCCCTTTCCTCCCTGCTCATGTTCTCTCTCACTATCTCTGTCGCTCTCTCTGTCTCTCTCAAGTAAATAAATACAATCTTAAAACACACACACACACACACTTTAGTCATGTAAGACTGCAAAAATCACAGTGCCTCACTCACATTTATCAGCAGCTGCCGCTCTCAGCTCTGGAGGACACAGAGACGAAAAGGGCAGCCCCCTACCACCAAAGAGGAGGACAGCCATGTGCTGGGATGTGGCTCCTCGTCAACCTGATACTGGATGAAGGAAATGCAAATGGGAGGAAAAGGCTTTTGGCACCAATAAAAAGGTTAATATCCAGGGCTGGCATGCGGTAGTGAAATGAATACTGGAGTATAAATTGGTGGAGCTTTTGCAGAGGGTAATTCATAAGATCTTCAAGAATTTTTAAAAATGTGCATACTCCTTAATCTGGAAATT
Organism: Phoca vitulina; assembly: GCF_004348235.1. NCBI lineage: Eukaryota > Metazoa > Chordata > Mammalia > Carnivora > Phocidae > Phoca > Phoca vitulina. The sequence continues at coordinate 2,855,444 of NW_022589786.1, forward strand.
CCGCTTTTTTTTTTTTTAAAGATTTTATTTATTTATTTGAGAGAGAGAGGGAGCATGAGCAGGGAGAGGGGCAGAGGGAGAAGCAGACTCTCTGCTGAGCGGAGAGCCCAACATGGGGCTCGATCCCAGGATGCAAGACCCTGGGATCATGACCTGAGCCGAAGGCAGACACTCAACCGACTGAGCCACCCAGGTGCCCCCCCCAGCAATTCTACTTCTAAGACTATGTGTGCTCTGTGCACGAGGAGACACAATGAGAATGTTCATTGCTTTGTTGTTTGTACTGGTAAAAAGTTGGAGACAACCTAGCTAGCCATCAGAGGGATCGGCTGGACCGGCCTCCAGCTGTGCTTGGCATACTACATAGCATTTAACAAGCACAAAGATCTACATGTAATCACATGGGGAAAAGTCCAAGCTCTAGAAATGAATTTTTTAAATCCCAGAACAATATATTTGGCTAAAAACACAGGTGCCCCACAATGAGATCCTGCTTTACACCCATAATGGAAAAAAAAAAAAAAACCCAGATAATGACAAAGTTTGGCGAGGCTGTGGAGAAATTAGAACCCTCATACATTGCCTCTGGGACTATAAAACGGTGTAGCCACTTTGGAAGACATACTGACAGTTCCTCAAATGGTTAAACATAGAGTTACCATATGACCCAGAGATTCCACTCCTAGATGTATAACCAAGAGGGATGGAACCATATGTTCACACAACAGCCCGTGCACGGATGTTCATAGCAGCATTATTCACAATAGCCAAAAAGCGGAAACCACCCAAATGTCCGTGAGCCGATGGATACATGAAATGTTGGTACAGCCATACATCAGAGTATCACCGTGCAGGAAGAAGGGATGACACCTTCCGTGGCGTGACGCCTGCTGACACCTGCGAGGGCACGGATGAACCTTGAAAACCTCACGTTAACTGAAACAGGCCTGTCACAAAGACCGCAGAGTGTGTGATTCTACGGAAATATCCAAAATAGGCAGAGGGACAGAGAATAGATTAGTAGTTGCCTACGGCTGGGGGAGCTCTGAGGGGTGGGGCTGATCGCTAAGGAGTGCGGGTTTACCGTGAGGTAATGACAGTGCCCTGAAATTGATTACACTGCCGTGTCACAGCTCTGCGGACACACTAAAGGCCATTTAGTTGTACACTTAAAATGGATAAATTGTATGGTATGTGAATTAGATCTCAATAAAGCTCAAAACACATACACACACACACACAGACGAGTGATTGGCTAAGGAAACTGTGATAAATGTACTAGCATGGAATGAAATGTGATAGTGTGCCAAAGGCAAAAATGGAGAAGTTCCGTATGGAATGAAAATGAAGGCATAGAACAATGTGTGTCGTGTGCTGTCCTCATGTAAGGAAGAGGGGAAAGGATGTTCAGGCGTATTTGTTTTTTATATGTGTAGCCCAGGGTTGGCAAACTTCAGTCCAAGGGCCAAATCCAGCCTGCTGCCTGTCTTTGTGTAGCCATCGAGCTAAAACTGGTGTTTAGATTCTTAAATGTTTGAAAGGCAATCAAAAGAAGAATAAGAATATTTCATTACATGTGAAAATGATATAAAATTCACAATTCCGGGGACCAGGGTGGCTCAGTCAGTTAAGCGTCTGCCTTCGGCTTGGGTCATGATCCCGGGGTCCTGGGATTGGTCCCGCATGGGGCTCCCTGCTTGGTGGGGAGTCTGCTTCTCCCTCTACCCTTCCCCCCTAAAAATAAAAAAATAAAATAAAATAAATAAAATTCACAATTCCATGTCCTTAAATAAAGTTTTATTGGCACACAGCCACGCTCATTCATTTATGTATTGTCTACAGCTGCAATCTCAGTGCAGTGGCAGAGTTGATTAGTTGTGACAGAGACCATAAGCCCACAGCCTAAAATATTTATGATCCGGCCCTTCACAGACAAGGTCTGCTGACTTCTGTCCTAGCTTATCTGGAAGAAAGCACTGGAAACCTGTGACCCCAGAGGCTGTTCCGGGAGGGTATTGAGCCCCTGGGGGATGGAGTAAGAGGGAGTCTTCACTGTGTACTCTTTTGGATTTGGTTTTTTAAATGTCAACAAAGCAAAAGCTATGCATTTCTGCATGTGCACACATTAGGATGTCCGTATGCAGAAAATACTTCACAGCTCTGCACCACGTGAACAACTGAGGGTACTTTGAGGGAGGGCCTGGCTGGGAAAAGTCAAGTGGTCTCAGTAGCAAATATAATGTTGGAACATTTTACAAAGAGAATCACTTCGTGCATAACCTGTACAATTAAAAATAAAGAACGCACACTTTCTCGATGGGCGCATCCTGCGAGGCTGTGGGCGATGCCTGCCCGGGGATCCACTGTGGCTCCTGACATGGGGTGGGGCCCATTGTGGGCGCTGGTCTAGTTACTGAATGAATACAAAGGCCCGAGAGGGAAGGAGCACTCTCAGAGGAGGAACGCGTAGTTCCGCAGGTGCCGCGGACCTAGAAGAAGCGGGGGAAGGGCAAGAGTGGCGCAGCGGGGATGCCCCCGGGGCCAAGGCCTCAGCTTCCCATTGTCTTCAGCACGCGGGCTGAGGAGTCCTAGGCTTCTGGAGAGCTGGGGCCATTTTAGCATCTCTCCCCCGCCCCGTGAGTTTGCCCCTACTTTTTGTCCTTTACAACCTCTCTTGAAGGACACTAGAGAAATCCAGCTGGGGGCTTGTGCCAGCCAGCTGCTCCTGCTGGTCCCTAGAAGCGCCTTTTCAGCAGCGAGCACCATCGGCGGTGTCGCCACTCTGAGAGGACAGACTCCTCCTGCCTGCCGTCCAGGGACCAAGCCTGTGGTGGCTTCGGCTCAATGGCATGGAGGCTCAGGTGCCCAGGGACTTGGCTCCAGGGACGGCTGGCCACAGGGAAGTCTCGCACGGGTAGACTGAGGACATTTCTTGTACTTGGCCTCATGCCTTCTTCCAGACTCTCCCCCCCCCCCCCCCCGCCCCGCGGTCGCCACATGCCCAGCTGTGCTGGGACGTGCTGGGTGACTTTTCTCCACAACAAGAGCAAGCGTGCTTGAGAACAAAGCTAAGACAGAAGAAAGTCGAGCGGAGACCCGGAGACAGGTTAATGACATTATTGAAACTGGATTCATCCACCTTCCAGCCTTTTCAATTACATGAAGCACAAATGCCTTTCTTCGCCACGGCTGGTTTGTGGTGGCGAGAATCGCGACTGCTACCCAGAGTTGGCAGAGCCGAGACGCCTGTCAGATTCTCTGCGCTCCCCTGGCCCGCTGGCTCAGTCTCCTCTCAGGGTCACATGTCGGCGCCCCGAGACCTCTTCCCTTTCCCTTGGCAGCAGCCCACTCCTCTGGGCGTGCGTGATGCTAAATCCCAGCCCCCAATTACCCAGGCCTGCTGCCCTTAACCCCCATGCCCATTCATGACTGAAATGGGATCCAGGATGTGACTGTTTTTGTTCTTTAGATTTTTCTGAGCACTTCCTGCATGCCAGACTCCGTGCCAAGTACCTTGCATGCATAACCTCAGCTACTCCTCTCAATAACCCTCACAGGTAGGTTTTTTATTTTCTTTAGTCATCTCTTCACCCAATGTGGGGTTCGAACTCACGACCCCAAGATCAGGTGCCCCTACTATTCTCCTTTTTCAAAAGAGGAAGCAGTGGCTTAGGGAGATGAAGGAACTGACCTAAGGTCAAACAGCTGAACCACATGCGGGTGAAGCAGGCCTGGGACTGAATGGTGGAGGGAGCCGACCCTAGAGCCCGCGCTCTTGACCACTGCACCTGTACTTCCAACCTGAGTGAGAGCAGGGTCGCCTGGGACACTGGTGCCCATTCCAGGGCCACCCTACTCTGAATGAGGACAGTGAAGGCCTGGGATGGGGTCTGGAGAGTACCTCTTTAACAAATGCCCCGGAGGATGCTGAGGAACAAGGAACCCAGGACCTCACCCTGAGAGTAGCCCCCGTCTCCCCATCAAGGACTTTGGCCCTAGAAAGAAGTTTGGCATTGCCAGGCCTCTTCTTGACGGAGCTAAAGCTCTGCCCTAGCTTAGGAATGCTTACAATGCAAGACAAACGTTGCTGACGGAAGGAAAAGAGAGATCAAGGGCATGTGGGATGAACCACTCATGCCCAGGAGGAAAACAAAAAACTACAGAATAGCAGCATGCTACTCTTCGGGTGTGTGGGGGTTGCAGGAAGCTGGTGTGAGGCTGTGGACCTTAAGAAAGAGAGTTGTAAGCCAGGGCCTGAGGGAAATTCAATTCTATGGGCTATCTTAATTTTCCCCCAAAAAGAAATGGCTCTCACGGCTCTTAAGGGTGACATTCAAAGTTCTTAACAAAGCTTAAAGCCCAGTATGAGCTGGTTGTGTACTCTTGACACCCAGCTTTTAGGCACGCTGTTCCCTCCACCTGGAAGGCTGTCTCTTCCCTTCCTCTCCTTTACTTAACAAACTTCTACTCATCCTTCAGGTCTCAAAATTGGTTGCACTTCTTCTGGGAAGTCTTCTCTGACCACCAAATCTAGCCTTAGGTGTCCCCTTGACATTGCTCTGTTGGCTCCCTGTGGTATGTCATGATCCTACCCTCGTATTGTATTTTATGTGTCATCCCCCCACCGCTAGATTATGAGGTTCCTGAAGGAAAGGCTATATCTATATTTTTCTCTATCATATTCTCAGCATCAGACACACAACAACACATTAAATGAATAAATAAGTGAATGAAGGTGTGGGGTGCCTGGCTGGCTCAGTCGGTAGAGCATGCGACTCTTGGTCTCAGGGTTGTGAGTTCAAGCCCCATGTTGGGTGTAGAGATACTTAAAAAAAAAATAAATAAATCTTTAAAAAAAAACCCTTAAAAAAAAATGAAGGCGTAATGAAATCAACAGTAAGCTCAGGCAGTTGTTGCAGTAATCATTTTGACCACTAGATGGCATGCCACCATGACATCTCCATTGAGCTGGGCTGGAAGCGGGGGTCAAATTGAAGGGTGAGCAAGTTGATGGGGTGAGGCCCGACCTCCCAGCGGTGCCTCCAGTCTCCCGCAGACTAACAGCTGGAGACCTTTTCAAGCCCTAACTTTGTATGTATGGTGATCTTTGCTCAGGTATTTGCATCACTCCCCATTTCCATCAACGGTTACAACTACACCTCAAATGCTTTTTCGGATTCTCTAGGTTTCTTCTCTTGCTTACCAAAGAGTTGTTTTTTGTTGTTGTCGTCATTGTGGTTGCTGGTGATTTCTTGAAGTGGTTTTATGAATTGTTTTTTAAAGTTACCACTTAAAGAAAAAGGTGAACTTTGCCACTTTTAGGATCTGAGCCCCCCCTGGATCCAATCTTCCACTCTGCAGTTTATCCACAATTTCTCTTTCCTGGCTTAAGGACCAACATGAACTTACACTTCTCTTCCTCTTCCCTTCTATCACCAACACAAGTTGGCTTATTTTTCAAGGAACCATGTATTTTTTAAATATTTTATTTATTTATTTGATATATAGAGAGAGTGAGAGAGAGAGAGCGTGCACAAGTGTGGGGAAGGGGCAGAGGGAGAGGGAGAAGCAGACTCCCCACTGAGCAGGGAGCCCACCCTGGGGCTGATCCCAGGACCCTGAGATCATGACCTGAGCCAAAGGCAGACACTTAACTGACTGAGCCATCTAGGCGCCCAAGGAGACATATTTTATAGAAGTCAAAGATTTGTTTCTTTGTTGTTGTTTTTGTTTTGGGGGGTGTCTTTTACATTACCTCCTGAGAATTTTAGGATACCTGACAAGTGACAACAACAAAGTAATGTTGAAATGTAGCCGCTGGGCAGCAGGCTGGACTTACTTACTGGCTGCTAATATTTCCAGCACACCAGCCTCCCAGTGCTGAGATTTAAATTTGGGCTCAGCAAAATGCCACACCTGTACTTGCTATGAGCATTCTGATTCACTCAAATAATTAAAACCAAAAATTTAAACTGAACGATGTCAGGAATCCCAAGTACCAAGCTGATCCCAAGTACCTGGTCTGACCATAAGCCCCAACAGTCCCATAATGGTGGCATTATGTGGAGAACTGTTTTCTTCTGGAAGGTGATGAAAACCTCAATTTGGCAGGAATTAGGTATTGGCCTAATGGGGTTAATTCTTGACTAACCTATTGATGTTCACATGACTATGTTGACCTCTCTGTCTTTGCTTCCTTATCTCTCCAGTGGAGGCAGCAAGACGGCCAGGCCTGCCCCGTGAGGTGGGGTTCGAGCCTCCTCTTTGTACGGGTATTTGACTTGGAGCTGGTTCCAGACCTATAGCTGCAGTAAACAGTTACAAAGACCTCTGGCAATCTTGCTTTGCCCGGCTCCCCCGCCGTTGCCAGTCTCTGCCCATTATAACCTTCATATCTGAACACTTCGGGAATTATTTAGAAACGGCCTTATTTGTACTTTCTACAATCCAGCTAGAATGACAGCCATAAAGATTGCTTTGTGGTTCCTTGAGTTGTTGATTGAAGGGTGTGGGAAACAAAAGCTGAGTTAGTCAAGGGCTTTTCCCCAAGGTTGTTTCAAGCAACACACTGGTAGTGGGGGCCACACTAAGGCCCAGGACTCCTGGCAGCCCAGAGAGTGACTTCGCCCTCCCCCAGCCGTTTCCAAGTGGGATGTGTGTGTGTGTGTGTGCGCGCGCGTGCGTGTGTTAGAGGTAGATATGAATTATTCAGTCACAATCCTCTCTCAGTGATGATATCATGAGCTGCCCCCAAAATGGATTCAGTGCTGAGCTCACTGTTACTGGCAGGGGAGTGGGGGATGGAACAGAATGAATGAGAGCCAGTCCCTGGCCTCAGACAGCCTATAGTCTAGTCAAAGATGCAGAGTGTTAATAAACAAAAAAGAAAATATAAAGCAAGTTTCCTCGTAATTCTAATATTAGCTGAGGTCATATGTCCTTTGAGGTCAAATAAAATTAGCTGGAGTCCTAGCCCTCCTCTATGGGAAGTATGATGCCCTCTCCGGATCTCCACAAGTTCCCAAGGGCCTCTGTCCTCCCGTGTCCCCAGGCCGTGGGTTCCTGCTTTTTTTTTAAGATTTTATTTATTTATTTGACACAGAGAGAGTGAGAGAGAGAGAGAGACACAGAGAGCAAGCACAAGCAGGGGGAACGGCAGGCAGGGGAGAAGCAGTCTCCCTGCTGAGCAAGGAGCCCACTGCGGGACCTGATCCCAGGACCCCAGGATCATGACCTGAGCCGAAGGCAGCTGCTTAACCGACTGAGCCACCCAGGCACCCGGTTCCTGCTCTTTCTGAGGCTGTTTTGACTCCAGGTAATTAAAGCTATCTTTCCTTGTTTGCCCCCAAAATTCTCCCTCCAGGGGTTGGGTGCAGCCAACTCTCCCGATGCCTTGGTGTGGTCAGTAAGGCAAAGCAACAGTAATGCAGATCCTGGCCGGCTCTGGGCCTGGAGGCCCTTAGGCCCCCCAGCCTAAGATCTCCTCTCTGGACACCGCCTTCATGGACCTTGGAACTCCATTTGAGTGCTTGGCCCCTTTGCTCTTAGAGTCCACTTTTCTACCCCTGGGGGCTCCCCCAGGAATACAGTTTCCCTCACTGTTTCATTTGGAGCGATGGATTCTCCACTCTCACTCATACCTACCTCCTTGCACATTCAAAGTTTCATTAATGTGCTATGTCAAGGACACATACCATCTGCCTTTTGGATTTTATACCACGTGTAGCTAATATCTATTCCCTCCAAACCAAGTACTTTATTGAAAGAGGCCTTCTTCTTAGGATCTCACCTTTACTGCAAAGAAAAAAACAGAAGAAAAGCTGTGTGATTTCAGCCTGTTGTCTCTTCTCCCACCAGCCTCTCCAAAGAAGTAAACAGTTTAAAGATTTATTTTTCCACTGTTAGGAATTAATTAGACTTTCCTTCTTAGAAAAACAGAAGTCACTACAGTGAGCTTGAGCTTTGAATGACATTGTTTTCTCACTCAGTTCCATTTATAATATGTGCCATTCTTTCATTCAACAATGACACAGATGTTGTAGGGGTTCAACAGAAGGGAGTTCTGTCTGGCTAGAGGTATCAGGGAGGACTTCCTGGAAGAGGTGGGAACTGACCTAGACCATCAAGGCTGGGAGAGGCGGAATTTAGCTAGATGAAGATAGGGCAGAGCAGGTGGAAAGTGGAAACGAGGATTGCTACATGCAGGGAATCAATAACCCTCCATTCAATCAACAAGTGTTTGGCAGCTCTGCGCAGTTCCAGTCCTGTGCTAGGCCCTGCACCGCAATGGCAAACGGACGCGGATAATTCCAACCGAGTGTGAGGAATGGGAGAAACAGGGCCATCAGGGCCCGGGGTCGGGGTGGGGGGCAGGGTGCTGCCTCAAGGGAGACTAGGCGAGAACGCCCAGAGAGAGTGACATTTACGCGGAGACAGGAAGAACGTGTGGGTGATGGTGAGAAGCACTGCTTCGAGCAGAGGGAACACTGTTTATGAAATTGCAAAGCCAAGGAGAGCCGGGTAAGGAAATGAAGCAGTGCAACATGGTGAGACCCTAGGGCTGGAGCTGGCAGCAGTGAGGAGGGAGGCTGGGAGATGTGGGGGCAGGCAGGGCCGCGGGGGGCCCTGGAGGGAGGAGGGCCAGGATCCTGAGGGCTGTGCGGGACAGGGAGGGGTTTCCAGCTGTGAGGTGGCAGGATGGGATCCGGGCTTTAGAAGGTACCTGGGTGTGGAGGATAGATTGAGGGAGGCCAAATGGGAAGCAGAGGGAGCGCTCAGGAGGGGCTGCAGCGATACTATGGAGCTCGGGGCGGGGGGTACCCTGGCTAAGGCAGCAGGGGGGTGAGAGGAGGGACCTCGTGCTAGGGTATGAGTGGGCAGTGATGAAGCCCGGGACCTCACCCTAAGGAGGCAGAGACCAGGGGCCCTGCAAAGGATGGCCTCTGAGACAGATGGGGGTGGCCACAGGGTGGTGCTTGGAGGAACTGACCAGAGGGTGGCCAAGGGTAAAGCCTCTGCTCTGCACGCACATCTCCCCAAGAGCAAAATAAGCCCCACTGGGGGGCTGCTGCCTCCAAGAGAGGTGGGGTGCATCACTTTCTCAGTCCTGCTTCAGTCCTTCAAGGAGAAAGCCTCAGTTGGGAGCTAGCCTGTCTTTCACACCTCTTTTTACAAAGAGAGACCAGGCCTCGGGCTCAGAGCCTTCAGCAGGCGACAGTGTCTAGCTGGGGTTTGATAACGTTTCCTTGCCTTTGTTTTTATGGCTGCCTTCCATTTATGGTAAGTGAAACCAGATTTCTAATTAGGGCAGTGAAATCAAGTTTTGTTTTTAAGCAGAGGCATTTAAGCTAAGGGGGGAAAGATGGGCCACCTTTAAAAGTATATTACTGATGGGGGCGCCTGGGTGGCTCAGTTGGTTGAGCGACTGCCTTCGGCTCAAGTCATGATCCTGGAGTCCCGGGATCGAGTCCCGCATCGGGCTCCCTGCTCGGCGGGGAGTCTGCTTCTCCCTCTGGCCCTCCCCGCTCTCATGCTCTCTCTCTCATTCTCTCTCTCTCAAATAAATAAATAAAATCTAAAAAAAAAAAAAAAGAATACAACTGATAGTCTGCGTGGCATAGGGATCTGGCAGAAGTCAGACGGAGGACTTGAAAGATGGGGTGTGGGAAACCCTGTGATGGCAAAGGGAGCCCTAGGTTTGTGTCTAAGTCCCACTCAGCAAATGACCGGCTCTGCCTCTCAAAGTGGAGGTGACAGCCTCTGCCTTCTTCCCGGCTGCCATGAGGACTGGTTGACACTGTGGCCGGGAAACCAGCTCTGGGACTCTGCAGTACAGCCAGCGAGGGATGGCTCTTGGGACAGTCCTGGCGTCAGGCTCACAGGAGGACGTGGTCCCTGCCCGGATCCTCCCGCTCCCAGGAGCCTCCTGCTAGGGCTGGCTGTGCAGGGCCGGTGGGAGTGGAGGCCTGGCGGCGGAGGTGAGGCGCATTTTATTCCAGGCACTTCTTTGACTCCTCGAAGAAATGTTGCTCCTGAAAAACAAATCTCCCCGAAGATCAAATACTTAAGATAAGTTGTCCCAACACTCCCAGGTAGATTTTGCACTCCCAAAGTCATGTCAAAAATCAAGCCAAGCTACAGGGAAGCTCTGAACGTCAAGCCGTCGCCCGTGTCAGCTCAGTGCAGGTCCCAGGCACCGAGGGCACGCTGACCTGGGCTTGGGGCAGCAAGGGGAAGCAGCCCCTCTGCGGCTGGGGAATCGCCGTGGTTGCAAGACTCTGCACTCCGTGCCCCCGGCCTGGGGGCTTCCTCTTACGGACTTTCAGTCTTGGTGGCGCTGGGAGTGCTCCTGCCCACACCCCGAGCCCCGGTGGCCAGGAGCTGGACAGGCCACTGGCCGTTCCAGACCAAAAAGAGGGCTTTCCCTCCGAACACTTATCCAGTCCCCATAATCGAATTCTTCTCTGCGTTTCCTGGTCCATTCTCGTCACCCACTGGGAGGTGAGCGGAAGGGGGACAGAGCCTTGTTCTCCCCGAGTTCCCGGCCCCTTTCAGGGTCTAGCACTCCATAAGTAAGTGTCAAAGTAAATGGGAGGGCTCAGAAACGTGATCTTTTGCTGCTTCTTCACAAGGTCGCACACAGACTAGTTAGAGCATCCTGAGAAATACAGAGCTGGGAAGGGATTAGGACTTGGTCGTTTCTTGCCCCAGTGACCTCATCATCTATAAAAGGGATTGAAGAAAGAATTCTTTTAAAATGAAAATTTAGGGGCACCTGGCTGACTCAGTTGGTAGAGTATGCAACTCTTGCGTTTGAGCCCCACAATGGGAGTAGAGATTACTAAAAATACATAAATAAACTTTAAAAAAATAAAATGAAAATTTAAAGAGTTTACAGTTGCTCTGGGTTCAGAATCTAAGGCAACGTTTTAGGAGCATTGGTGTACTTTTATCAACCACCCAAGCCACAAAAGTGGTCGGGTTGTGGCGGGATCTAGGAAGAAGAGGGTTCTGAGTGGTTCCATGGGATGATGGGGCTGGAGAGGGGGAGTTTGCCCCGTTTCACTTGGAGGAGGCAACTTGACTAAATGCGGGCGGTCTCGAGCCTAATTTTCATAACGAACCGCTTTGCTCTCAAGCTACATTCAAATCCTGGTTCTGCCACTTGGTGGCCATGGGACCTTAGACAAGTCACCTTGCTTCCTTAAACTTTGGTTTTCTCATCTGTGAAATGGGGATAATAATGGTACCTGTAACATGGAGCTGTTATTGGGATTAAATGAATGAGTGTGAAGCCATTAGAACAGTGACTAGACTACCTCCCACATAGTAGATGCTCGATACATGTCAGCTTTAATAATCAGTTCCCCAGTTTTCCCTTTCTGGGATAGAGTGAGCCCAGTTCCAAGAACCCAAAGGCACTGTAAATTATTCTGAGGAAAAAAAAAAAAACCCACGATTTACATTCACTAGAAAATAAAACCTACACTTACAATGATGAGCTAAGTTTCAAGGGACAAATGTTGTCATCAGTGAGTTGGAGTTTTTCCTCCTACACAGTCTTGGCAACTTTCTTAAAAGATGTGTGGTGTCTCTTTATAAACCCCAAGCTCCCACAACATTCGAGGCTTTCTTGAAGTCAAGTGCGGGTGACTTCTGCTTCTCCTCAGCAGGCAAGCTAAAGAGATTCCTGGGAACTTACCAGCTGTAGCTCCATTTTTTTAAAAAAATCCCAATAAATTAAATCACAGATTAGTAAATCACAGATATATCATTATTGCCTGACAACAAGGATTATACTTTGAAATGCAATATGCTGATTGTGATTACTTGCGGTGAAATCAGCTTATACATAACACATTTTTACGTCCCTAAATTAATAAAATGATTTTTGACCTAAAAAGGGATGGTACGTATTTTGGTTTCCCCTTTCATTTTCATCCATCCCACCCCATCTCTTCCAAATGCAGCAGAATGTTTTCCCCACGGTGTCAATAGTAGAGGAAATTGTAATTTTTACACCGGAAGACTTCCCACTTCCTCTGGGATTTCTTTCCCACGACTACCCCCACACGCAGGCCTGTCTCCTCTCTAAAATTCAGCTTCCAGCTGGGCAAACCAGGAGAAACCAAAGTCCCAGGATGTGAGCATATTGAGGATCTGGTCTGGGATCTTCTAAGAATGAGCTCTGCCCATGTCCCTGTTAGAGGCACTTCCTAGTTATTCTCCAGAAACGACCAGCTGGTCTCTCCTCTCAGAAAAGGGGAAAGGGCTTGGTACACATGCCTCCCTCCCTTTCTGCCTGTTCAGAAGACCCAGCCTTACCGTGAAAATGAATTCTAGAATTTGGATTTCCTGTGTATAGGCTACAATATCAATCCCCACCCTACAGGTGAGGAACCAGTAAGTGGCATCCTGCATAGATTACACTTCTAGGCCGTTCCTTCAAAAGTGTTTTGCTTTGTTTTGTTTTGAGTCCCTGCTCGGTGCCAGGCCCTGGGTCAGGCGCTGACAGACAAAGGCAAACAAGACCCATCTGCGTTTTTCTGGAGCAGGAGTATCCTTATCTGTATAATGGGAATAATAATCATCTAATAATGACTTAGCCCTTCTAAGGGGGTTGTGTGGGGATCAGATGAGCTAATGGATGTGAAAGTGCTTTATAAAATATTAAAGCATCCTATAAATATAAGAATGATCAGGTATAGCATGAAAGAAGAAGATGTTAGAAAAGAAGGCTTGGTTTTCCACACCATTTCTTTAATGATAATAAAACAACAATTATTAAGCACCTACTGTGTGCCAGCCGTTCGACTTCCAGACCGGCTAGTCATGCCAACAAGCCCACTGATGGCTGGACAACCTCTTACAGGGTGCAGAGCACCTTGCCCTGGGTCCCAGGCCAGTATGTGGTGGGGCCAGCTCAGCCAGATTGTTTCCCTTTTGCCAGACTTTCCGTGGGGCAGGGCCTGGGTATCCAGGAGAGAAAGGTCAAGGGAAGCCTGAAAGTAGAATCGAAAAAGAAGGGGTGGGTGCCTTTCCCCCGGATCACAGAGGCAAAGTTGAGGCCCAGAGGTTCCAGGGAACTTCTCAGAAAAGAGACAGGAAGTAGCAACCCAGGACAATGACTTAAGGGTTTTGTAAGTTTCTAAACCACTATAACTTCCCCTTTTATTAGTTCTTACATTATTCAGGCCTCTTGCCTATGGGAAAGAGCAGTGAGATCTATCCTTCCGTCCATATGTATTTATTAAGCACCTACTCTGTGCCAGGCAGGCCCAGGAGATGAGCCTGGGGCATCTCTTTAGAGGCAGGAAGAAGGGAAGGGTGTTGATGAGTTCCGTTGCACACCCACTATGGTTGAGTATGAGAACCCCAAAGGACTAAGAGTGTGGGGGTGGCTAGAAAAACAGAGGGTCTCTAGGGTCCTCAGGAAAGAAAAAAAAGGGGAACACAGGGACATGGGGCCAAGCTGGTCCTGAGATGCGCTGGCCCAAGAAAGGAGAGGACTTGGCCCTGTCCCTATAGGAGGCTGTCACAGGGCTGGGTTAAGGGCCTGGGCTGGGCTGTGTCCTCCCTGGCCCTCCGGGCCCTGAAGTTCCTCTCCCTCCTCCTTCCTCCCTCCCTCCTCCTTCCTCCCTCCCTCCTCCCCCTGCTTCAGAGAGGCCCACCCGCATTCTTGGGGAATCATAGGCTAAAAATAAACAGTTGCCACCAGACTCTGGGCCCAGGGAATAGGTTCAACAGGAGTCCTGTGGACAGTGGGTTGGGGCTGGGCCAGGGGATGGAAGGGATGACAGCTAAAGGTCCTAAGACCCCCATCTGATGATGCCAATAATCCCGCCTGCCCCCAGGCTGGCCCTTTCAGAGCCAGGCCTTCTAGCATTCAGCTCCATGACCTTCTATGGCTGGGGCTATTTGATCCCAAGCAATGTCCCTGTGCCTGCCGGAGAGATAGAACATGTGGCAAAAAATAGCTTCACCCCCTTGCAATATTCCTACCCATAAGTGGACAGGGCGAGTCTTTATCAGTCCAAAGGCATACTCCCACTGAAGCAAAGGTGCTTTTCTGGGAAGGCAAAACCCGTGACTCCTCAGCCCGGAGAGGACTTTGTGGGGTTCTCATTACTGACGGCACGGTTGGAATCCTTTGGATGGGAGTCCTGCTCTGGAGCAGGAGGCAGGGAGGGGAGTGGGCTGAGGTCAACCAGCAGCACCCATCTGTCATCTAAGGAACCTCGGTGGGTCTTAGCTGTCCTCTAGCCTCCAGCCTGTGTCACTGACAGATGTAAGTCTACTCCCCAAACGAGCTTGATGTATTCAAGGAATGTCATTCCAACAGTCATTGCCTGGATTTGTGCCCACAGGAATCCTGAGGCTGGAAGACCCTCCCTGGATCCGTGTGAACTCCATATCTAACTAGAGAGAGACTGCACCTCCAGGGGCAGGCACCCTGGTGTCTCTAATAATATTAACACCCACACAAGCTACCATGAGCCAAGGCTGCTGAAGTGCCGTGCGTTGTGATCATGGCTTTGTGTGCATTACCTCATAAAACCCTCATATGTTGTCGTTTCATACCCATTTGACAGGTGGGAAAAATGAGACACAGAGAGACTAAGCTGTTGCCCATTTTTACACACATAGTGAGCTGATAGGAGCCCGGGTCTGGTGGGTTTCCATCCCCTGCCCTGAGCCTTTCAGGGAGTGTTCTGTTTGCCATGCAGGGAGAGGGGAAAGGAGGCCACAAAGCCAGTGGCGAAAGCCCCCAAAACATTTCCTTGGAGACCAGTCACCGTGTCCTGTCCACTGCTGTGACCCAAGCCCCGCCAGTCCTCACAATACACATGAGCCATCCCGACCCTTGCAGACGCCATTCCTTCTGCCTCGCATGCGCTTCCCTCCCCGCTGAACCTGGCCGAGTCCCGCTCACCTGCAGGTCGCGGCTTCATCCCCTTCCTCAGGGAAGCTGGCCTGGTCGGCTGTGTTCTCACCACACCATGTACTGCTGTTGACTAGCCTTCAGCACAGATGCTGTTGAATACGTGACAGAATCATGTTGCGGTGAGTCGCTCTCTCTCTGACGAGAATGGAAGCTCCGGGAGGGCAGGAACTCTGTGGGTCTTGTTCACCAAGGTGTTTCCATGACTTAGCACTGTGCCTGGCACAGGTGAGGGGCTCAGTAAGTCTTTTTGAATAAGGAAGCAAGGAACAGACCAATGAATCATTCATTGAGTGTTGACTAAATGATCCCAAACAGTGATTACAAATGGAGCTAGCTGGGCGGGAAGTGGCAGCCAGCACCAGGCAGGAGGGCGGGCTGCGGGGGAGAGGCCGCCATTGGGGGTGGTGTCAGAGAGGGACAGGGAGGGTCTTTAATGAACCAGGTCACTCCGTCCAGCTGTGAAATGCTTTGACTTGTGAGGATGGGCTGGCGTCCCGGATGTTACCCTTTCAAGGTCATTCTCCCCAGGGCCATCCTTGTTTTCCTTGAACAATCAATCAGAGTAAATCCCACCATATGGGTTCTAAACCTTGTGAGGAAACAACTGTATGAAATTGCTTTGAAATGGTTCTGGTGGAAGCTTCTGTCAGTGGTTAATTCTGGAAGGTGGGATTCCTGAGGGCTTTTGCTTCTACACACATTTCTGTAATGATTGAATTCTCCCTCCCTCCCTCCCTCCCTTCCTTCCTTTCCAACAGAAATGTGTTCCCTTTGTGTGCAGAGTAACAAAGCCAGGTTAAGGGTGACAACTATTTACCTGGTGGACGGTGCCTCCTCTTCAAGAAGTTTCTGGTTGCGGAGCACCTGGGTGGCTCAGAAGGTTAAGCATCTGCCTTCAGCTCAGGTCATGATCCCAGGGTCCCCAGATCCAGCCCCAAGTCCGGCTCCTGGCTCAGCGGGGAGCCTGCTTCTCCCTCTCCCTCTGCCTCTCCCCCTGCTCATGCTCTCTCTCTCTGTATCTCTGTGTCTCAAATGAATAAATAAAATCTTTAAAAAAAAAAAGTTTCTGGTTGCAGAGAATGAAGAAAAAAGAGGGAGGAGGGACTGGAAGTGAGTGGCTAAGTTAGAATGACAATATCATGGATCACTATTTTTTGTTTTTTTTTTCAAATTCATATGAAGTAAAATTGACTTTTAGGGTACATTTCTATGCATTTTAACATATGTGTAGATTGGTGTAACCACCATGGCAATCGGGATACAAATCTGTTCCGTGAGCCCCAAACCCACCTGGGGTTGCCCCTCTGCAGACCTATTCCCCAGGCCCCCTGCAACCACTGATCTGCTCTTCATTGCTCTGGCTTTGTCTTTGCAAGAATGGCATGGACGTGGGATCATGTAATACGAGATCTGTTGAGACGGGCTTATTTCCCATTCATGCAGTTGGTGCGTGTATCGATCATTTGCATTTTTTTCTTTTCTTCTTTTCTTCTTTTCTTCTGAGTAGCTTTCCAATAGAATGGACTTACCATACTTTGTTTACCTGTTCACCCCTTGAAGGACATCTGGATTGCTTCTAATTTGGGATGATTATAAATAGGGCTGCTACACACATATGTGTGCAGGTTTCGTATGAACAGAAGTTTTCATTTCTCTAGGGGAATCACCTGGGAATGGGGTTGCTGAGTCATATATTAAGTGTAGGCTCAGCTTTTTTTTTTTTTTTTTCTTTTAGGCTTAGCTTTATAAGAAACTGCCAGATTGTTTTCCAGAGTGCCTGTACCACTTTGTATTCTCGCCAGCAATGTGTGAGGATTGCGGTTTCTCTGAATCTTGCTAACACTTGGTTTTGTCAGGTTTTTTTTAAGCCATTCTAATAAGTGTGTGGTTGTGTCTCAGCAGGGTTTTATTTTACATTTCTCTGATAGCTAATGCTGGTGAATATCTTCTCACGTGCTTATTTGCCATCATGTATTCTCTTGGTGAAGTATCTGCTCAAGTCTTTGGTCCATTTCTTAACTGGGTTGTTTGTTTTCGTACTGTTGAGTTTTGAGAGTTCTTTTTGTATTCTGAATATAAGCCTTCTGTCAGATACGTGATTTGCAAATGTTTTCTCCCAGACTGTAACTTGTCTGTTCATTCTCTTAACAGTGTCTTTCGCGGAGCAAACTTTTCCAATTAAAAAAAACAAGCTTCTTGAAGTCTGGCTGACATATGGTGCTGTATTAACTTCAGGTGTGCAACATAGTGATTCGACGACTCTACACAGCACTCAGTGCTCGCCGTGGCCGCCATATGGCATTATTACAATAGTTTTGGCTATATTCCCTATGCTGTACTTTTTATCCTCGTGGCTTATTTATTTTATAACTAGAAGTTTATACCTCTTAATTTCCTTTCTAATTTTGATGAAAATTTTTATCAATTTTTTTCTTTTATCAATTGTATGTTCAACTTTTCACCTAAGGACTCCTTGCCTAACATTATCATATTTTCTTAACATTCTCATTTTTTTGGATCACTTTCTTTGTGCCAGCCTGGGAAGCCCACATTGCCTAACCCACTTAATCCTCACTGTGATCCTACGAGGTTGGCACTATTTTTATATAAACTCATATTACAGATGAAGAAACTGAGGCAACAGAGAACTTAAATAATTTGCCCAAGGCTTACCCGGCAGAACTGGGATTCCAACCCACATTTCCAGGACTACAGAACCCACCCTGTTCACTGCTTGGATCAGACTGAAATTCTGCCTGTGGAATCTCTCATTGGAACATCATCAGAGCAAGGAAATCAGGAACATTTGCTCCTACTTGTCATTCAGTTCTTAGCTTAAATGTCTCCTCCTGAGGGAGATCTTCCTTGGCCACTTCCACCTACAATAGGCTCTCTTCCCACGTCCCCTCTTCTTTCCACCTCTCCTCCCTCGCCCCCTCTCTTAACTGAGAATGAGGATCTTCAAGGCATGTCCCAGTATCTCAAATGTGTTTGTTTTCTTCAATTATGTGTTTTCTTCTACATAATTTGTTTCTTCCCCACTAGAAGGTCAGCTAGGTGAGAGCAAGGACTTTATCTTTTCTCTGCTTTATCTCCAGCTTCTCGCCTAGTGCCTGGCACAGAGTGAGTGCTCACCAGATACTTTTTAGAGGATGTTAGTGGATGGATGGATGGATGGATGGATGGATGGATGGACTGCCTCAGTTGGGGAATTTTGGTTTCTCAAGGAGAGAAATGCAAACTTGGAACTAAGCAGGTTCTGACTAGAAGAAATCAAAAGGCATTTTCCGTATGAACACACTTGTTTGGGTGTATAGACATTCTGGAGAGCATTCGCTTTAAAAAAAAAATAGAATATATACATGTACATGCTAGTATATGCCTACAATATCTCTGGAAAGATACACAAGAAACTGGCATAGAGCTGGGTGGTCAGGATATCAGAGACAGAATGAGGCTCACTTTTCACTAGTATATTCTTTTGTGCATTTTGATTTTTTACCATGTGCATGTATTGCGTATCCAGAACATATATGTCATTTTAGAATAATCATGCTATGGTATTTCTTCCCCCTGGAAGGTCAGGCAGCAGAGCAAGTCAAGAGATTAATCAGAGGAAGTTGTTCTGAAGACAATTAACATCTTTTCTGTAACCAGCAGCTTATTTGTAGGAGCTGAAGCAAGGTATGTGTTAAAGCAGAAAAGGTTTCACAAGAGTAGACAGGCAGGCAACATTTATTGAGTCATTATCAATGAGCAAGGCTTATTAATTAATTAATTTTTAATAAAATACATGCTCATTGCAGGGTGTCTTGAGTGGCCGGGTCAGTTAAGTGTCTGCCTTTTGATCTCAGCTCAGGTCT
Organism: Phoca vitulina; assembly: GCF_004348235.1. Taxonomy (NCBI): domain Eukaryota; kingdom Metazoa; phylum Chordata; class Mammalia; order Carnivora; family Phocidae; genus Phoca; species Phoca vitulina. The sequence continues at coordinate 2,874,251 of NW_022589786.1, forward strand.
TGATCTCAGGATTGTGAGTTCGAGCCCTGCTGGGCGTGGAGACTACCTAAAAGAAAAAAAAATGTATGCTCATTGCAACAACTCAAAGACATATCTGAAGCAAAACTAACAACCTCCAGTCCAACTCCTTTGACACATTGTAATTAGAAATTTGATTTTCCTACTTTTTCTATGCTTAAACAAGTGTTCAGGGTGATTTGGATATGCTTATTCTAGTTTCCATGAAGTTAGACATTATTCTTTCACATCCTTTTTTTGCTTCATATGGTGTAGAGAGAATTATAATTTGGCACACATGAATCTACCTCATTGGTTTAAATAGCTACGTAATATGCAACTGTATTGATACAATCAGGGTGTTTCTAAGTTCTTGTTATTACAAAAACATTGTGCTGCCTATTCTTGTGTCTATTTCACTATGTATTATTGTTTTCATTTCTGAAAATTGTCACTTTTTTTAAGTAGGCTCCATGCCCATCATGGGGCTTGAACTCACCACCCTGAGATCAACTGTTGCACACTCTACCAACTGACACACTTATTTCTTGTCATAAAATTTTTGAAAGTTCTTCCTAAAAGGCTGTAATTTTTTTACAATGAGTGTAGTAGTGTTGGTTTTCTTCTACCTTCAACAGCCATGAATGTTACCAGCATTTTTCCTGTTTGCCGATAGGAGGAGATATGTGGGGGCTCATTATTTAATTTTCATTTGCTTGATTATACGTATGTGTGCTGACCATTTTTATTTCTTCTTCTGTACACTGTTTATATTCTTTACCCATTTTCCCTTTGGGTCATTTGTATTTTCCCACTTTATTTGCGGGAGCATGTTCACGCCGGGGATAGTAAGCCTTTGTTATATGAAGCTTAAATATTTTCTCCCACACTCTCATTTATCTTTTGACCTCATTTGTGATGTCTTTTGTTATACAGAAGTTAACATTTTTTCCTGTAATCAGATCTTTCTATTTTTCCTTCAGTTATTAATAACCACAGATGTTTCCATAACCCAGTGGTTTTCGTACCGTACGCCTGACCTTCGGGTTCCGTGGGGATGAATGGATGTCAGGGGGTGGGGTGAGCGGGGCTGCTGGCCGTGAGGGGCTCGCCACTGCTCCTCCCCCTGTTGTCACTGATGGTTCACATGCTACCTCCCATACTGTAGTGGAGGAAGGCCGAGGATCTGGAGCCAGAGGTATTGGGCAAAATAGTGAACCTCCCTGGGCTTGAGTTTAATATCCTGAGGATTTAGAATAGTGCCTGCCCAGGAGTTGTGCTGAGACTCCAGTGAGCTGATCCATGGAAAGCTGCGGCTTCATCAGCGCTCACCATGTGCCCCCCAGTGTGCTGGGCAATGGACATACATATGTTGTCAGCCTGTCCCTACAAGCGGTCTAAGAGGCCAGCAGGATCATCCCTGTCTCACAAAGGAGGAAACTGAGGCCCAGACAATTTAGATTACTTGCCTAAAAGCACAAGAGTAGCAAGTCATGGAGCCAAGATTTGCACCTTGGTTTCTAGGTGACTTCAAGGTCCCGGTTGTTCTCTCATCTCCTCTCTACACCACATGGACATTGATGAGTACCTACTCAGTTCCTGCCTGGTGCTGGGCGATGGGGAGTCCAGCAGTGAACATGACAGTCTCTAGATGCTGACAGTCTATTGGGTGAAGTAGTCATGAACAGCTAGGCAACTTCAAACTGTGGGTCTGTGCCGTTATGAGCGTTGTGGTGAGAGACAATATGGTGATTGCTCTTTTTGACTGAGGGATCAGGAGAGGACTTTCTGAGAAAATTCTATCTGCCCTGAGACATAAAGAATGAGAAAGAGCTGACCAGTTGGAAACTGCACCATATAGAGTGGGTGGGCTCCTTGGCAGGCTCCAAGCATGGAATAGAAGGCCAATATGGTGGGAAAGCAGTCTGTGCCAGGTCTGAGGTGGAGAGGGAGAGGTCGGGGGATGCCAGAGCATGCGAGGCCTATGTGGGTTGAGAGGAAAAGTTTGGATTTTATTCTAAAGGCATTGGGAAGCTATGGACGGTCTAAGTGAGGAAATGCTACAGTGTGACTGTGCCTTAAAAAGACTGCTCAGCAGACGTGTGTGCACTCTGTGATGAAGGAATTCTCCTCCTAGGTGGTACCCAACAGAAGTGCACGCTTATATGCACCGAAGACAAAAAAGTATGGCAAGTGCACTCTTTGTCATAGCTGCAAATTATAAACCACTGAAATGCCTCCTGGTACTTGAGTAAATAAAAATTGTTATAGTCAGATACTGGAATACTATACAACAATGAAAAGGAACACATTACAACGATATGGGATGCTGTAGATGGGTCTGACAAAAGCAGTGATGTGTGAATTGAGGCAGATATAAAATAGTACATAAGGTATTAACCCAGAAGCAGGCAAAACTAATCTGTGTTGCTAGAAGTCAGGGGAGCAGTTATCCTGGAGGAGAAATGGGGGTGATTGGGAAGGGGCATACGGGAGCTTCTAGGATGTTGGTGTTCTGCTTTTGAGCTGGGTACTGGTTACACAGGTGTGTTTGGTTCATCAAGCTGAACACTTATGATCTGCACATGACTCTGCACGTATGGTCCACTCTGGCCAGTATGTGAGCATTGAACTTGGAAAGGGGCAAGTACGGTCTGGGGAAGATGAGGTAGGGCAGGATCCAAGTGAGCGATGGTTGGTCTGGAGAGGTCGCGGCGGCAATGGAGGCCTGAGGACGGGTTGGAAACATGCACTGGAGAGGAGCCCACGGGACTGGTGATAGTGGGGGAGAGTGGTGGCCCGGGACCACATGGGGATGGGGGTACATCAAGGCTGACTCTCCAGCTCTTAGCACGAGCACCTGGGTGGGAGGAGGTGTCAGACTCAGATGGAGAAGGTGGGGAAGGAGCAGATTTGCAAAGGACGGCAGACTCTCGGGCTTGGTTCTGGACGCGTGAAATTTGAGATGTTCTCACGGGAGCAGATGGATATATGGATTTCATTTGGAAAAAGAAAAGACCTTCTGCTGCTTAAGAGAATGTCCTTTTACCAAGCACGTTCAGTTTCCTTACCTCATTCCACTTAACTTCATGACAATTCTTAAAAAAAATTTGTTTTATTTGAGTATAGTTGACACATAAATGTTACATTAGTTTCAGATGTACAACATAGTGATTTAACGTCGCTATATGTTACGCTGTGCTCACCACAAGTGTAGCTGCCATCTGTCACCATACAAGGCTGTTACAATACCAGTGACTGTATTCCCATGCTGTGCCTTTTACCCCCCCCCCCCCAAGTCTTATCTGTATGTGAGCCATGGTGGGGTTGGGCGGGGGAATGTTGCTTTATGCAGAAAGCAGAGATATATTCATGTGTATGCTCCTACATGAACGTACTATATTTATCTGTTTTGCTATTGGGCCCTGGACTAGGAGCCTGGGCTGGCCCGCAGAGGGCATCAGCTGTGATGGAATGGCTGCTTGAGACCCTGGATTCGGCTCTGCCTGCAGGGGGACTGAGCTAAGAGGTCTAAGACCCAAGTGTCCTGCAGAGAAAAGCTTTCAGAGAGCCCTGGGCCCCTGAGACAGGCCACCGTGCTGGAAACATGGGCCCTGTTACCTTTCGTTTCAATTTGTCCCTGCCTCTCCCTGAAGAACATGGGTCACACCTTTCCCCTCTTGTACCTTCCGAAGCTCCCCCATGGCCCTCGGGCTAGAGTTCTTGGGCTAGCCAGGAAGAGGCCTTGCCATTCCTGCAGCCTTGTCTTTCACTCTTTTTATCAGATTCTCCACATTCCAGACCCGAGGGACTTTCTTTCCTCCTGCCGAACCCTCTACATTCTCTCCTATTTCCAGGCTTTGGTATCATCTGTTTCCTCTGCCGGGGAAACTTGGCCCCACTCTTCATCAAGCTGAGCGCTAAACATCCTTCAAGTGTCAGCTTCATCGATTTTTTTCAGGAAGCCTTCCCCATTGTCCGAACAGGATGAGCCCCTGACCTGGACCTTCCTGGCAGCAGGTATCAGACCTGTCCTCACAGCCATGTTCTTCCCTTGCCTTCTGGGATAAACCCTCAAGACCCAGCCAATGACTGTGAAGCTGGGCATCCTCCATTTATACCCCAGACCCAGTGTCCACTGTGCACTCAGGGACTTGTCCTTGTGTTTACAAAATCCTCTGAAAATGCTCACGACCATGACTGACCCACACCTACTTTTTTCAACAGAAAGGTTGGACACAGTTTATAAGCAGACTGGAGCCCAAGCCTCCACCCAACCCCTTGCAAGAACCATTGAGGGTCAAACTCACTGGGGCCAGCTCAGTCTGAAATAATGTAAAACCACGAAGGCATCCAACAACCAGTTGGATAATGACACATGACACTGGAAGAGGCAATGGTCACAGAGCATGAAGGCAGTAAAATACCGTGTCACAAAGCCTTAAGAATACGAACACCCTTTGCTGTAGCAATTGTACCTCTAGGAGTTCATTATAATAAAATGCTGCATGGAACAGAGATGAATTTATGAGGACGTCCACTACAGTGTTGCTCACACAGTGAAAAAATGGAAATAATCTAGATAGCCAACACCAGGAGATCCGTTACAAGTAAAAATTCAGACATTTCCCTGCCACCATTAAAAATGACGTACATGTGCGTTACTGGCATGGAGTCGTACTTGGTGTGTGTCAAGAACTGTTCAGTGACAAGTGACAGAAATCCATCTCAAAATGGAAAAAGCAAAGGGAGGGTTTATCGGTTCATGGAATCCAAAGGAGAGTTGGACAACCGAGGTTCAGGAAGGACCATGGTGTGACCAAACTTTAAAAACAACTGGAGTGTGGGACTCAGACAGCTCAAGGATTCCCTCTCTGTCTGCTGTGTTTGGCTCTCCCCACACCCAGACTTTCTCACTGCAGACCAGATAGGGGAAAACAAGTTTCAGCCACAGGGAAGAGTCTACCTGAAGTCTCCAGCCCCAAATCCAAAAAATCTTAAGCAAGGAATATATTGGCCACCTTAGGTCGAGGATCCAAACCAGAACTGTCCACTGTGGTCAGGGTATGTTGGCACTGTGGTTGACCCAACTGGGGTCAAGACCTGCCTCTGGACCAATCAACTAAGACTGGGGGAGGGGACTCCTTGACCTACCAGGAGAGCTGCAGAATTAAGCCAGGAATAAGGGCGGTTCCTAGGAAAGGGAACTGGCCGATAATCTCAGTTCTCCTCTCCCTAGTGTTCAAGGAAAAGATTAAGAAGACAGGAAGCACAGTGAGGCCCCATTTCTGTAAAAATGATGGGGGGTGCAATAGGAGAAAGAAGTCTGGAAAGGTATTCTAGTGTTGAAAGTGATTTTCTTGTAGCTGTGCTGTGTTTTCTACAAGGAATGCCGATGATTTGTGAGATTAATTTTTTTTTATTTAAATTCAATTAGATTTAAAAAATTTTAAGAGAGAAAAGCCATACTGACTCCATGAGTATTGAGAATGTTGACTCGGCCTTCCCTGCCTCTCCCCTTAAGCCAGCCCATGTTGGATTTGAAACAAACAATTCTGTGACCTGCACACCTCACGTGTGTCTCCGGTCACCCATCCATCAACTAATGGGTATTGACAGGGGCCCAGGAAGTGCCAGGCAGCAATGTGTACTGGAGATGCAGTGACCAGTAAGGGCCAGACCCTGCCCTCCAGGAGCTCCCAGTCTGGAGGAAGAAACAGAAGAATGCATATCAGTTATGTTTTAAGAAGCTCAAAACAGGGGCGCCTGGGTGGCTCAGTCGTTAAGCATCTGCCTTCGGCTCAGGTCATGATCCCAGGGTCCTGGGATCGAGCCCCGCATCGGGCTCCCTGCTCAGCGGGAAGCCTGCTTCTCCCTCTCCCACTCCCCCTGCTTGTGTTCCCTCTCTCGCTGTGTCTCTCACTATCTCTGTCACTATCTCTGTCTTTCTCTCTCAAATAAATAAAAAAAGAAGCTCAAAAGAGAAGTGTGAGCAGTGTGCCAGGAAAATATAGACCAAAGAACAACACCTTCTGTTTATGTTTATGGGGATCTTGAAAGGTGGTTTGAGGCACCTGAGGTCTCGGGGCGTATGCAAAGGTACAGGGTTCACCGGCAGTTGGCAGGTAGCTGGGTGTGGCAGGAAGTCTGAGGGGCATGCTGTGAACCCATTCACTAAGCATTTAATGAGCATCCATCCTGTGTCGGGCTTTTGCCTAAGGGCTTGCTGATGAGATAGGGAAAGCATTTGGGATTCAATTCCAGAGGACCTGGAATGCCCTTCTATCTCTCTTCCAATAAAACAAAATTGAAACTGGGGCGCCTGGGTGGCTCAGTGGGTTAAGCATCTGATTTCAGCTCAGGTCATGATCCTGGGGGTCCTGGGATGGAGCCCCGTGTCCTGTGGGGCTCGCGCTCAGCAGGGAGTCTGCTTGTCCCTCTTCCTCTCCTTCTGTCCTCTGCCCCTCCCTCTGCTTGTGTGCGTGCTCGCTCCCCCTGCCCCCGTCTCAAATAAATAAATAAAAATCTTTAAAATGTGGGCCTGTCTCTTCTCCCCCAGGAGGGATAAAGATCCCGCCCAACTTGGGCCCTCTGGAGTGTCTTCAGCTTGTGTACCCCCACATTCGGGGAAGAACTGGGTGTGGGGGTGGGTGGTAGTGAGGGCTTCCCAACACCCTGCTTCATGGATCTGTAATGACGTCCAAGTGCCAGGGGGTATGGGGACACACTATTTGGGGAATCCTCCTGGAAAATGTTACGGAAGTTGAGCTGTGTTCAGAAAGTCCTCGCTGGGCTTTGCAGTACAGGCCTGGGGTCACAATCATGGCACTAGGGTTCGAGCTTTGGGTCCCCGGAGGGGCTCTGGGGAAGGGGGATCACTGTCTCTGAAGTGTCTTTCATGCCCTAAGCCAAATGACCTTGGCCTGAATCACTGAGGGTTATGTAAGATTAGGTGGCCACTTATTCAAAAATAGCTCTCATGCTGACTCCAGCCTACAGAACAGCATCCAAGCGAAGGGGGCACAGATGGGCCAGAGCTGGGCACGCATAGGGACAGTCCCTTCCTGGTCCTCACCACTGGAGAGTCGTTTGAGGGTGTCAGATGGAACTTCAGAGCTGCCGACAGGTGATGTCGCATGCTTGTCTGTTGGGTAGCAGCAATGTGGCCGTTTTGCTGAAGCCCAGAAACCAAGGGACCACAAAGACAGAAATTCGGTGCAAACATTAGAATAATTTGAGTAAGAGAGGACAGCAGGCAGAAAGAGCACTGAACTAGGAGTCTTCAGATCGGCTACTACCACTGACACTCTAGAGCCCGGCACTTTGATTTATTCACTCAACAAACACTGGGCAGTCACTATGTGCCAGAGATGGTGCCTGCCCGGGGACACAGCGGCAATGACAGGTGCCGTCCCTGCTCTCATGGAGCTCCAGCTTGTGGTTCAACCATCTTGTCCCCCATCCTACTGAGAACGAACATGTTCTGAGATCTTCTCTGTGCCAGGTGCTTTACAAGCCATTGCCATTCTTGTGAACACAATCCCTGGCTGCCCGTGGCTTAGAGTCTAGAGGAAGAAACAGACAAGTAACAGACAAAACGACAACAAAACTCATAGTGACAATTCCGAGAAAGATTTGCCAAGGGCCCTTCCAGATCTAAGAGGAGGACCTCTCTATGGAATGAATGGGACTGATTGTTCCTATCTTCTTCAAGGGTTCTGGCCAGTGAAGGCACATGCCAGGGCCCTTGGACTCTCCCTCTGGAGATGCCACTGGGGAGAAATCATTGGGACCGTGCTTGAGGTAGAGGCGCCGGGTCCACTGCTGTTCAGAGTGGGTGTTGCTCTGAAACTTCTGGAGGACAATTTGGCAACAGTAATCACAGCTTTAGAAGTATGGCTCTCCTTCCACCTAATAAGTCCACTCCTGGGAACTGATCCAAAGGAAATAATTGGATAAGTGCACAAAGATGTACATTATAATGAAGCTCACTGCATCCTTATTTATGGTAGTTAAAAATTTGAAATAACTATGATAGTCAATATTAAGGGATTGTTGGAATGAATTGCAGGATAGCCATAAAATGTGGTAAAATAATTAGGTGGCCCTTTATGCCACAGACATGGCAACATGGCCATATGTGAAGTTTAAAAAGTTGTGTGCAGAGAAATTAGACCCTGTGCACTGTTGGTGGGAATAGAAAATGGTATAGCCCCTGTGGAAGACAGTATGGCAGGTCCCTAAAAAATTGAAATAGAATTGCCATGTGATCCAGCAATCTCACTTCTAGGTGCATACCCAAAAGAACTGTCAGCAAGTTCTCAAAGAGATATTTGTACAGTCTTGTTTAGAGCAGCATTATTATTTTTTTTTTTAAAGATTTTATTTATCTATTTATGTGACAGGGAGAGATAGACAGCACAAGCAGGGGGGAGCGGCAGGCAGAGGGAGAGGGTGAAGCAGGCTCCCCACTGAGCAGGGAGCCCGATGCGGGGCTCGATCCCAGGACCCCGGGATCATGACCTGAGCCGAAGGCAGACGCTTAACCAACTGAGCCACCCAGGCGCCCCAAGAGCAGCATTATTGATAATAGACAAAACATGGAAACAACGTGTCCGTTGACAAGTGAATGGATAAGTAAATGTGGTCCACAGACACAATGGAACATTACCTGGCCTTAAAACGGAGGAAATTGTGACATGTGTTACGACGTGGATGAACCTTGAGGACGTTACACTCAATGAAATAAGTCAGTTACAAAAAGGCAAATACTGTGTGATTCCACCTATGCGAGTCACTTAGAGTAGTCAGATCATAAAGACAGAAAGTAGAGTGGTGGTTGCCACGGGCTGTGGGAGGGGAGCATGAGGAGTTAGTGTTTCATGGGCCTAGAGCTCCAGTTGAACAAGATGAAAAGAGTTCTGGAGATAAATGGCAGTGGTGCTCGCACATTATGAATGTATTTAATGTCACAGAACTGTACACTTAAAAATGGCTAAAATAAATAAATAAATAAATAAAATAAAAATAAAAATGGCTAAAATGGTGAATTTTACAGCTATGTGTATTTTACCATAATAAAAAAAAATTAGAAAAAAATGGGGACAATAGCACTGAAAAAGAATAAAATACTTAGGAATAAATTTAACCACAGAGATGCCATATACTAAAACTACAAAACATTACTGAAAGAAATTAAAGAAGATCTAAATAAGTGGACATCCACATTCATGGGCTTAGGACTTAATATTTTTGAGGTGAGGGGCGCCTGGGTGGCTCAGTCAGTTAAGTGTATGACTCTTGATTTTGGCTCAGGTCATGATCTCAGGGTTGTGAGATCGAGCCCCTGGTCTCAGGGTGGGTCCAAACTCAGCTCAGAGTCTGCTTGAGAGTCTCTCTTCCTCTCCCTCTGCCCCTCCCCCAGGTCGTGTGCACATACTCTATCTCTCTAAAATAAATAAATAAAATTAAATTAAAAAAAAATTGTTAAGGTGACAATAATTCCCAAAGCCATTACAGATTTAATGCAATCCCTATGAAAATCTCAAAACCCCACAAATTCCACTTTTCAGAAGTGGTAAAGCCAATTCTGAAATTCATGTGGAATTGCAAGAAATCCCAAATAGCCAAAACAATCTTGAAAAAGAAAACTAAGTGTGAAGACTCACACTTCCTGATTTCAAAGCTTGCTACACAGCTACAGTAATCAGAATAGCGTGGTATTGCATAAGGGTAGTCTTACATATAGATCAGTGGAATAGAATCAAGAGCCCAGAAATAAACCTATATATCTTTGACAATGGGATTTCAACAAGAATGTTAAAACCATTCAATGGGAGGGGCACCTGGGTGGCTCAGCGGTTAAGCATCTGCCTTCGGCTCAGGTCACGATCCCAGGGTCCTGGGATCGAGCCCCGCATCGGGCCCCCTGCTCAGCCAGGAGCCTGCTTCTCCCTCTCCTGCTCCCCCTGCTTGTATTCCCTCTCTAGCTGTCTCTCTCTCTGTGTCAAATAAATAAAATGTTTAAAAAAAAAAAACAAACCATTCAATGGGAAAAGAATAATCTCTTTAATAAATGGTGCTGAGACAACTGGATATCTTACAAGCAAAGAATGAAGTTGGGCCCTTACCTCACACCATATGAAAAAATAAACTCAAAATATATAAAGGTCCTGAATATAAGAACTAAAACTACAAGAAGAAAACGTAGGAGTAAGTCTTTATGACCATGAGCACAAACTACAAAAGAAAAACAACAGATAAATTGGACTTCATCAGAATAAAAATCTTTTACGCATCAAAGGATACAACCAAGGGACTCCTGGGTGGCTCAGTCATTAGGCTTCTGCCTTCGGCTCAGGTCATGGTCCCGGGGTCCTGGGATTGAGCCCCGCCCGCGTTGGGCTCCCTGCTGAGCGGGAAGCCTGCTTCTCCCTCTCCCACTCCCCCTGCTTGTGTTCCCTCTCTCACTGTGTCTCTCTCTGTCAAATAAATAAATAAAATCTTTAAAAGAAAAAAAAAAGGATACAACCAAGAAAGTGAAAAGAAACCCACAGAATGGAAGAAGACATTTATAAATCATATATGTGATAAGGGTCTTGTATCCAGGATATATAAAGAAGTTGCCTGAGTAAACAAAAGAAAGGCAAACAACCCAAGTTTTTGTTTTTGTTTTTTTAAAGATTTTATCCATTCATTCATGAGAGACAGAGAGAGAGAGGCAGAGGCAGAGGGAGAAGCAGACTCCCCTCGGAGCAGGGAGCCCGATGCGGGACTCAATCCCAGGATCCCGGGATCATGACCCGAGCCGAAGGCAGACGCTCAACCGACTGAGCCACCCAGGCGTCCCACAACCCAGTTTTTTAAATGGGCAAAGGACTTGAATAGATATTTCTCCAAAGAATATATGCAAATAGCCAACAAATACATGAAAAGATGCTCAATGTCATTAGTCATTAAGGAAATGTAAATCAAAACCACGATGAGATGCCACTTCATATCCACTAGGATGGCTATAAAACAAACAAGCAAACAAACAAACAAGTGGAAAATAACTAATGTTGGGAAAGATGTGGAGAAATTGGAATTTTCATACATTGCTGGTAGGAATACAAAACAATGCAGCCACTGTAGAAAATAGTTTGGTATTTTCTCAAGAAGTTAAACATAGAATTATAATTCAACCCAGCAATTCTACTTTTAAGTATATACCCCCCCAAAAATCAAGAATAGGTATTCAAACAAAAACTTACACACATGTGTTCATAGCAGCAGTATTCACAGTAGCCAAAAGGAAGATATAACCTAAATGTCCCTCAAGTGGTGAGTGGATAAACAAATATGGTATATCCATTCAATGGAATATTATTTGGCCATAAGAGGGAATGAAGGTCCTGATAGAAGCTTCAACATGGATGAACCTTGGAAATATTATGCTAAGTGAAAGAATCCTGACACAAAAGACCATCTATTATATGATTATATATTAAATGACCATTTATTTATTTAAAAGAAATTTTTTTTTAAATACTAGATTGAGACTTCCAGTATCTTTTTTTTTCTCTAAAGATTTTATTTATTTATTCGACAGAGAGAGACACAGCGAGAGAGGGAACACAAGCAGGAGGAGTGTGAGAGGGAGAAGCAGGCTTCCCGCTGAGCGGGGCTCGATCCCAGGACCGTGAGATCATGACCTGAGCCGAAGGCAGACGCCCAACGACTGAGCCACCCAGGCGCCCCTAAATGACCATTCATTTATATGAAATACCTAGAATAGGCAAATCCATAGAGACAGAAAGCAGATTAACGGTTACTAGGGGCTGGGAGAGGGGGATAGGGGGTGACTCCTTGATGGGTACAGGGTTTCCTTTCGGGGAAATGAAAATGTTCTGGAACTAGGTAGTGGTCATGGTTGTACAATGCTGTGGATGTACTAAGTGCCACTGAATTATACACTTGAAAATGGTTAAAAATGGAAAAAACAGGGGCTTCTGGGTGGCTCAGTCATTAAGCATCTGCCTTCAACTCAGGTCATGATCCCGGGGTCCTGGGATCGAACCCCGCATCAGGCTCCCTGCTCAGCGGGAAGCCTGCTTCTCCCTCTCCCACTCCCCCTGCTTGTGTTTCCTCTCTGGCTGTGTCTCTCTCTGTCAAATAAATAAATAAAATCTTTAAAAAAAAAAAAGTGGAAAAAACATGGCGTGCATTCCTGAAAAATAACTGGAAGAACAGACACTAAAATGTTCACAGTGATGATTTCTGAGTAATGGTGAGTAACTTTTCACTCTCCTTTTTTTTTTTTAAATACTTTCTGATCATTTTACAATTAAGCATGTTTTGCTTTAGTAATCAGAGTAAGTGAGAGCCACAACAAACTGTTTCATTTTAGAAAGCAAGAAGAAAAGGAAGGAAAGAAGCCGGAGGTTGGGGGGGGGGGGCGCGGGGGAGGAGGAGGAAGGAAAGAAGGAAGGAAGGAAGAGAGGGAGGAAGAGAAGAAGGGAGGAAGGGAAAGAGGAAGGGAGGGAGGAGGGGAGAGGGGGAGGAAGAAGGGGAGAGGGGAAGGGAGGAGGGGGAAGGGAAAGAAGGCAAGAGCCCTTGAACCACCTCCTTGTCTCTCCCATCTACTTGGGACTGCAGGCCTTGCTAGAAGGGCTGAGAGTTGTCAGGGTTTCTGGTTAGACACCAGGAAGGACACTTGAGGTCAACAGGGGTGAGGACACAGCTGATAGAACTCTTCACATGTGCTATAGAAAGATCCCCAAGATGTATTGTGTAAGAAGCAAGATTTAGAACATAGTACTTCAATTACTATAAACATACACACAATCACTAAAGAATGTAAACACATTTGCAAATGCAAAGATACTCTCTGCCAAGATGAATAAAAAAAAAACAGTAAACAGTTTTCCTTAGAGAGGGGAACTGTTTGGGCCACCTGGGTCGCTCAGTTGCTTAAGTAGCTGACTTTTGACTTGATCTCTGAGTGGTGAGATCGAGCCCTGCGTTGAGCTCTGTGCTCAGTGGGGACTCTGCTTGAATTTTCTCCCTCTGACTCCCCCCCCACCCCGCCTTGCACAAGCTCTCTCTAAAAATAAATAAATAAAATATTAAAAAAAGAGAGAGGGGAACTGAGTGGCTAGGAGTGGGGAGGGAAGGGGGCTGACTTTTCACTGTGTGTACATTTTCATCTCCGTACCTTTTGAATTTGGTAGCACGTACTTCCAAAGATACATACCTATTTCTTGAATACTAATTTTGCATCATAAAAACAAAGTTTTGGGGGCACCTGGGTGGCACAGTTGGTTAAGCCCCAGACTTGGTTCAGGTAGTGATCTCAGGGTCATGAGATCGAGTCCCGTGTCTGGCTATGCACTCAGTGTGGAGTCTGCTTAAGACTCTCTCTCCCTCGGGGCGCCTGGGTGGCTCAGTCGTTAAGCGTCTGCCTTCGGCTCAGGTCATGATCCCAGGGTCCTGGGATCGAGCCCTGCATCGGGCTCCCTGCTCAGCGGGAGGCCTGCTTCTCCCTCTCCCATGACCCCTGCTTGTGTTCCTGCTTTAGCTGTCTCTGTCAAATAAATAAATAAATAAATAAAAATTAAAAAAAAACAAAACAAAAAAGACTCTCTCTCCCTCTCCCTCTGCCCTTCACCCCTACTCACTCTCTCCCTCTCTAAAAAATAAATAAATCTTTGACAAAAACAAAACAAAACAAGTTTCTAACACATATGATAAAAGATATTCAGGTTAAAAAAAAAAGTTTGTTTCTGCCCTATTTTGTGTTTACCAGATTAACAGCAGTTTTACTTAACATAAATAAGGCAGATATTCCTTAAACATTCAAGCAATACAGGAATGTTTAAAGTAAACAGAACACTCCTAGCTTACTTTCAAACAGAAAGTATATTTAATGATAAAATGTATTTTAAAATAAAAGAAATGTATTTTAAAAAATGGTCATTTTTTTACTTCTTTTTCTTTTTGTATGAATTTTTTCTTTTCTTTTTCTTTTTTTTTTTTCTTTGAATTTTCTATAGTGATATCTATTATTTTTATTTTGGAACAGGTCTGTAATTAACCAAATTCCTGAACATAAAGCCACTGGCTTTAGGCAACTGGTAAAGCAGTGTTGGCCTGACCTTGACCTCCCAGCAGCCTCAAACCCTTCCATTTGGCCCTGCTCTCTGTAGCCTCCTTGGCCCAAACCCTGGGCCCTGCCTCTCCTGCTGCCCTCAGATGGCCTGGCCGGCCAGCCAAGCCCTTCAGTCTGTCCCCATCTTAGGCTTTCTTAGCCCTCAGGACTCCCTGGTGGAACCAGGACATGGCAGAGGGCAGGTTGCTTCCGGATTCCTCTCTAGGAGGGGCGTGGGGCTGATTTCTGAAGGTGTTTGTCCAACAAGCACAGCATTTTCACTTTGATAGTATGTTATAGACAAAGTTTCCAAAAGAATTTTTTTATTCCTCCTTTAAGTTAGGTTGAGCAAAAAAGTGGGTGTGCGTATGTTAGGGGAGACCTGATGGAGATGGAGAAGCGGGCTCCAGCGGGGACCATCGTCCCCCGTCCTCTGATGTAGCCACGATGGGGAGAGCTTGATGTCTGCCTGCTCAGCCCCACCCTGCAGAAGACAGAGGGAAGCAAAAATACCTCCAGCCGCCTTGTCCCCAGACATGTCATTGAAAAATCTTCCTGGGCTGCCCCCATGGTCTGGGACCAAAGGTTTGAAGGTTTTCTCCTGAGACTTGTTTTCTGAGCCTTACCCCTGCTTGGCTTCTCTGCTCTACTCCTCCCCGCACGCTTCTGAGGTAATGCTAGGTCAGACCCCAGTGGGCCGGTCAGAAACTTCCAGCCTTCTCTGGTGACTTCTCTGGCAAGGTCCTTTTTACCCCGGATAACTCCTCCATTGCCTAAAATCCTTCCGTTTGAGAACCATCCTCTTGCATTCTCAATTCTAAATACCTATGTAAGAACAAACAAAAAGTTCATTTTCTCCCCTAAATTATAAAAATATATAATTGTGTAAAATAGAAAAAAGTAGAAACTTCCCCACCAAAAGTCACAAAATAGCCACACACCCAGTACCTAAAGAGAACCGCTATAATATTTTGGAGTATTTCTTTGAAGCCTTTAAAAATAAGGGCGCCTGGGTGGCTCAGTTGGTTGGGTGACTGCCTTCAGCTCGGGTCATGATCCCGGAGTGCCGGGATCGAGTTCTGCGTCAGGCTCCCTGCTCAGCGGGGAATCTTTTTCTCCCTCTGACTCTACCCCCGATTCTGCTCTCTCTCTCTCTCAAATAAATAAATAAAATAAAATCTTTAAAAAAAAAAATAAATAAATAAAAATAAATCCCTGAGTCACGATGATTATTATTGTTGCTTTATATAGTTGTGATCATTCCATACATAAACTTTGATCCTTTTTAATACAAACCATTTCAACAGAAGCATCTTTTTTTTTCATATTGCTGTAAATCCTGGCTCTGCTGTGCTGTTAGCGATGTAATCTTGGGCACATTATTTAATCTCTCTGTGCCCCGGTTTCCTTACCTGCAAAATGGGGATAATACCCATATTTTACCTTACAGGGTTTCTGCAAGGATTCAGTGAGACAATGCAGGTAAAATTCTTGGCCAACAGGGAAATGCAGTAAATGTTAGCAATTCATCTATTGCTAGCATAGACATGGTTGATTTCATTTTTCAACGATCACAAATAATGCTACAGTGAACACCTCTGTGTCTGGAGCCTTGTCTGTATTGAGGATTAATTCCTTAGGAGAGATTCCTGGAAATGGAATTGCTGGACCAAAGGGTTAAGGCATGTTCCTGATACAGATTGTTATTGACGTTGCTGCCAGGAGAGACAGAATCCTGGTTTGATTTACTCT
Organism: Phoca vitulina; assembly: GCF_004348235.1. Taxonomy (NCBI): domain Eukaryota; kingdom Metazoa; phylum Chordata; class Mammalia; order Carnivora; family Phocidae; genus Phoca; species Phoca vitulina. The sequence continues at coordinate 2,890,128 of NW_022589786.1, forward strand.
TCATTTATTTATTTGTTTATGTATTTCCAGCTTTCTTGAGATACAATTGACATAGAACATGGTGTAAGAATAACGTGTACAATGCGATGATTTGATACACTTATAGATCGCAAAATGTTTTCCACAATATGGTTAGTTAACACGTCCTTTACCTCACATAATTACATTACATTTTGTTGTTGTTACGGAGAATCCTGGTTTTAAGTGGGAATCTGTCCTCGGCAGGACAGGACATGGAGCCCCCGTCCCCTACTCCAGCACACACAACTTTAGTGGGTGTGAGTTCAGAAGCCTTCTCTCTCTGAACAAGCCTGCCTGCAAGTCTGATAAGACGTCTCGGCATCATGCGGGGACCTGGTAGAATAACCCTCATCGTGCTCTTTGTAAAACCGAGGCAAGGATCTTGGGATCTCACCCAAGGTGTGGTGAGGAATAATCGATGGCTAATGGCTGAACTGGACTTTCGTCCTCCTGGTCATAAAAGACCTTTGATTTGCTTGGCCACTTTCGAGTTTCTCCAGAAAAGTGATAACACTAAGGCCAAAGTTCGTGCCAGTTGGTCAGACTGCCTCCCTCCAGCACCCACAAGGCTGGGAGGGGAGAGGGAGGATTGCAGGCCCATGAGTGCTGGGCCAGGTTCACTGGGGTTGGGGTCATAGGGGTTAGGAGATGCTTCCCCATTGATCCTCCCACAATCATACCACAGGAAATATCCCCATGCTTTGTCAGTCTACACCCACCCCTGACACGCCTGAAGGAGGTAGGTTTGACACACAGTAGACAGAAGACTTAGAATGAGATGAGGCTCTGTGGGGAGCCTGCTTCTCCTTCTCCCTCTGCCCCTGCTTGTGTTCCCTCTCTCTCTCTGTCAAATAAATAAATAAAAACTTAAAAAAAATATATATATATATATATAGAGAGAGAGAGAGAGAGACTAACCTCAGTCAATACTCATGGATATCCAGTCCTATCTGAGTATCATAACGTTGAAAAAATTTAATGATGTGGAAAATGTTCACAATATGTTGTTAAAGAGGGGCGCCTGGGTGGCTCAGTCGTTAAGCGTCTGCCTTCGGCTCAGGTCATGATCTCGGGGTCCTGGGATCGAGCCCCGCATCGGGCTCCCTGCTCCGTGGGAGGCCTGCTTCTCCCTCTCCCACTACCCCCGCTTGTGTTCCCTCTCTCGCTGTGTCTCTCTGTGTCAAGTGAATAAATAAAATCTTTAATAAAAATAATAAAAAAAACTATAAAAAAATATGTTGTTAAAGAAAATAATTAGGTTTAGCAGGAAATGTGTAATTGCAATCTCATTTTGGTCAAAATAGGAAAACATCTGCTTTGTCAAAATGTAAGATTAAGGAGGGGCGCCTGGGTGGCTCAGTTGGTTAATCATCTGCCTTTGGCTCAGGTCCTGGTCTTAGGGTCCTGGGATCAAGCCCCACGTTGGGCTCCCTGCTCAGTGGGGAGCCTGCTTCTCCCTCTCCCTCTGTGTTTTCCCTCTGTCAAACAAATAAATAAAATCTTAAAAAAAATAAAAAAAAGAAATGTGAGATTAAAGAATATATATACACATATATGTTTAATTTTTCATGCTTTATATTTTGTCTAATGAACATGTATTGGTTGTGAAGTTTAAAATACTGTGAAATGTTTGATAAGACGAGCTGTTCTTACTGTGTTTGACTGGTTGATAAAGAAATGCTAGAGGTGAAGTGACATTGTCAAGGTCAAGCCAAGACTGAGTGGCCCATTGATTCATGACCAGGTCTGTGACCTTTCCATTTGACGGGAAGGAAACACCTCCCCAGTAGTGTATGGAGTGCTTTGGACACACAGCATCTGAAAGATCTGATAGACTGGACGTTCTCTCTCCCACTCACTCCCTTTTACTGGATTCCAGGGACTGATGGTTGTCTGGAGCGTGTCCGTGGCTATAAGTGCATTCTTTCTCCCATTTCAAAGTACGCTCACCAGGTTTTCTTCCGCACTTCAGGTCAGTAACATGACCCTCGAGCTCTTCTGGGCAGAGAATCATGTCAGCAGGACGGGCTGTGAAGTCTCCTGCAGACTGAGCCAGTAATAATCTGTGACTCATATCTGCAGATAACAATTTTCTAGAAAGGTGTCTGTGGAGTGAGAGGGACACACAGAGAGACAGGGACAGAGGGGCAGCAAGGCAACATGCCTCGACTTACTACTCTGGGACTGAAAGGACCCTTCCAGATCACCTATCTCATTGCTGCGTGATCTGGGAAGCTGAAGCCTGGGTTGCACAGGCCAGCAGTACAGCCAGGGCCAGAATCAGCTGGGTTTGCTTCCTGAACATCTCTCCGTGCCGTCCTTTGCTGTCCCTGCTCCCCACCCCAGTGCACAGGGATGCCACAACTCCTCCCTAGCGGATCTTCCTTCCACCTACGGCTATGTCACCAGGGACCCTAAGAACTGTGTTGGGGGATCTGCATGTTAATCTGGGCCAATGAGACAGCATGGAAGGATCTTTAGTCGGGAGAGCAGTGGGGTCAGATCTGGATCTCAGGAGGCCACTGAAACCCTCCGACTGCCGTGGACAGAATGGGTCTACGGAAGCTAGAGTGGGCTCAGGGAGCTGCTGTGACTGTCCTGGTGGGAGGCAGGGCAGCCTGGGCCAAGGCTAGGGCAATGGAGATGGAGAAGAGTGGGTGGTCTCCCCAAGTCCTTGGATCCCTCACTGATCTCCTCCTTCTGCATTTGTAGTCAGAATCAGCCAATGTAATACCCAGTTATGGGCTTCTATTTGTTAGGACTCCTAGGTGTGACTGCACAGAAACCTGACTTGAACCAGCTCAAGGTCAGCACAGTTGAGCAGTGTCAGGCCCATGGTAGGTCTTCAGGAAATGATGAATGTACGGGTGAATGAATGAATGAATGAATGGCTCTTGACTCCGGGACCATTGTTCTTTCTACTACGAATTAGACAATACTGACCTTAAGCCTAAATTCTATAATCCTAAGTACTCCAAGGCCATCTATTCTGGGCTTGCACCCAACTCAGGAATCCCCTCTACATCATGCCTGACAGATATCCATTTGGCCTGTCTTTGGAATTCTCCAGGGACAAGATACTCACCGCTTCAAAAAGCAATCCATATTAAGAACCAACCAACCAAATAGTAGTTTAAAAATCAGCTATATTGAATATAATTTATGTAAAATAAAGTGCACCAACTTAAGTATAAAATTCAATGAGTTTGACAAACATACACAGCTATGTAACCACCACCACAATGCCGTTTAGAATATTTCTTATCATGCCAGGAAGTTTGCCTGTCTTCTTTTGTAGCCATTTTGCTCTCCCCACCCCTGGTCTCAACTTCCTGTCACTATATATATATATATATATATATATATATATATATATTTTTTTTTTTTTTTTATTTTTTTTTTTTTTTTATTTAGAGAGATACGGTGAGAGTAGGAACAAAAGCAGGGGGAGTGGGAGAGGGAGAAGCAGGCTTCCCGCGGAGCAGGGAGCCCGATGCGGGACTCGATCCAGGGACTCCAGGATCATGACCTGAGCCGAAGGCAGTCGCTTAACCAACTGAACCACCCAGGCGCCCTCCCTAGCTTACTTTTTTAAGAATATGGTATAGGATACATGTAACATACAAAAAATGTGTTAATTGACTCTTCATGTTATCGGTAAGGCTTGGGATCAACAAAAAGTTATTAGTAGTTAAGCTTCAGGGGAGTCCAAAGTTATAGGCAGATTTTCTGGGCGCCTGGGTGGCTCAGTTGGTTAAGCAACTGCCTTCGGCTCAGGTCATGATCCTGGAGTCCCGGGATCGAGTCCCGCATCGGGCTCCCTGCTCAGCGGGGAGTCTGCGTCTCCCTCTGACCCTCCCCCCTCTCATGCTCTCTGTCTCTCATTCTCTCTCTCGCAAATAAATAAAATCTAAAAAAAAAAAAAAAGAAACCTCCAAAGTTATAGGCAGATTTTCAACTACACAAAGAATTCGTGTCCCTAACCCCTGCATTGTCCAAGTGACAACTGTACACGCTGTTCAGTCGTTTGAGTCTGGCATATTTCACTTAGCAGAATGCATTTGAGATTCATCTATGTTGTTGCATACATCAGTACTTTATCCCTTTTTATTGCTGAATACTATGCCATTGAATGGATGTTTCCGTGATTTGTTTGTTTATTTGTTCAGTTGGTTTATTCAACCCACCATTTGGGTTGTTTCCAGCTTTTGGTTATTGTTAACAAAGCTTCTATGATAATTCACATGTGCATCGTTATGTGGACATATTTTTAAAAATTTCTCTTCTAGGGGCGCCTGGGTGGCTCAGTTGGTTAAGCGACTGCCTTCGGCTCAGGTCATGATCCTGGAGTCCCGGGATCGAGTCCCGCATTGGGCTCCCTGCTCGGCGGGGAGTCTGCTTCTCCCTCTGACCCTCCCCACTCTCATGTGCTCTCTCTCATTCTCTCTCTCTCAAATAAATAAATAAAATCTTAAAAAAAAAATTTCTCTTCTATAAATGTGACTTCTGGGTTGCATGGGAGGTGTATGTTTAACTTTTTAAAAACCTGCAGAACTATTTTCCGAAGTAGTATCTTGTATTTGTATCATTTTGCACTCCTGTCAATATTGTCTGAGGGTTCCAGTTGCTCCACGTTGTGGCAAACACTGGGTATGGTCAGTTTTTAAAACTGTAGTCCGTGTAGGGAATGTGTAGTGGTTTTGCATTGTGATTGTCATTTGTGTTTCCCCAATGACTGATGATCCTGAGTACCTTTCCATGGGCTTGTTTGCCATACGTAGGAAATAGATGAGGTAGGGAACGAGGGAGAACTTCCATCTCAGCTCTGAACTCTGCCTTCACAGAGATACAGGCATGTTGTCATTCATCCATCACACACTTATTGAGCACCTACTGTGGACCACATGCTGTGCTGGCTCAGGGGATGGCCACGAACCAGACAGACATGGTCCCTGTCTCATGGATCTTACAGAGGCAGAACAACACACTCACTTCCTTTCCTCATGGCAGCTTATATCAAAAATATGTATCTACCTGTCAAAGAATTGCTGAGTGATTAGGAAACATCAAAACAGATAGATTTATGCTAATTGTATATATTATATAATTTTATGTTGATGGCTCATTAAGGTGTCTTTCATTTAAGATATAGGTACTTATTAAATATTTGGTTCTTTCACGTGGGTTACCTTCAAGGGGGGATTCCATGTGATCATCAAGGGAGATTAGGATTGCTACTGTCTTTGAGAGTCAGAGAGCTAGAAAACTGGCCCAAAGTCACTCAAAAGTAGAGCCAGTCTTTGAACTCAAATCTTGGGACTTTAAGTCCAGATAGCTGCTTTGAATAGTATCTGAGTACCATTGGCATATTTTTAGTACACTTTTAGGACTAACATACTAACTATAATCAGTTAAAATTAAAGTCCAAAGGATTATGGTCTGGGTTATTTTCCAAAATGTTCTAAATATCTATCCAAATCCCTCATTTAGCCTGTGAGGCCCCAGAGGTCCAGAGGGAACGGCCACAGAGTGAGTCAGAACCCAAGTCCAGGTGTTCTGACTCCATGCTGTTGTTTTGTGAAGCTGCTGCCTCTCGGTGCTCACTTATTTGCTTGGTCAGTCTCTGTTTATTTTCTTTATTTATTTTAAAAGATTTTATGTATTTATTTATTTGAGAGAGAGAGAAAGCACGAGCAGGGGGAGAGGCAGGAGAAGCAGGCTCTCTGTTGAGCAGGGAGCCCAATGTGGGGCTCGATCCCAGGACCCTGGGATCACAACCTGAGCCGAAGGCAGACGCTTAACCGCCTGAGCCACCCAGGCATCCCAGTCTCTGTTTATTCAGTCCATAAACATTTAAAGCAGTCTGTGCTGCTGTGGGCAGAGGAGTGAGGGAGGGTGGGTAAAGAGCCTCAGGAGACCCGGATGCAAACCTCAGCTCTGCCACTTCCAAGCTGAATGACTCTGGCAAGGAACTTAACCTCTGAGTCTCGGTTTCCTCATCTGTGAAATGGGACTAACAACAGCACTGACATTAGAGAGTTGCAGAGAGGCATCAAACTGCCAATGCATGGAAAGCCCTCCCTTTGAGCTCTGGATTTTACTATTTGTTGAATAAATGAAGGAATACGAGCACTTAGCTCCCTGCTGAGCTCAGAACAGCACTGGATAAATTACACAATGGCCAGCTTTTCTATTTAATAATTGCACTGAAATTATTTTTTATGAAGATTGAATTAAAGGAAATTTTAGTAGAGAACATTTTCACCAAAATCAAAATTCAAATACACTGTTTCATTTCTCCGTGTTTTCCTCAAACCTTTATCCCCATTTGAAAATTGCATTAAAGTGATTTATTATTAAGAACCTGACAACAGCAAAAAGGAAATCCTAACGGTGCATTTTTATATAAAATCCACGACTCAAAACACTAACACTTTTCATTTCTCCACATTGCCTTCCAGCTTTTATTCAGAAAATTTTTACTTTGTTGGAATCAGAATGGCTCTCTTTGTGTCACTCTTTTTTGAAGACATTTTATTACTTAATGTTTGCTTCAAATTATTTATTTATTTTAATATATTATTTATTTATTTTTAAGATTTTATTTATTCATTTGAGAGAGACATAGTGAGAGCCTGAGCTGAGAGAGGGAGAAGCAGACTCCCCGCCGAGCAGGGAGCCCGTCGCGGGGCTCGATCCCTGAGACCATGACCGGAGCCGAAGGCAGAGGCCCAACCAACTGAGCCACCCAGGCACCCCTTAATATATTTTTTAAAGATTTTATTTATTTATTAGAGAGAGAGAGAGATCACAAACGGGGGAGAAGGCAGAGGGAAAAGCAGACTCCCCGCTGAGCAGGGAGCCCGACGCGGGGCTCACCCCCAGGACCCCAGGATCATGACCTGAGCCAAAGGCAGACGCTTATCGACTGAACCACCCAAGCGCCCCTGCTTCAAATTATGTAATAAATAAAGCTGTACATGAACTTTATGCTGGTGATTTCTAATGGTTCCCTATGATCCTACCCAGTAGAGTTCATCTACTAACCTACAGAATCTCAACCCCTGTGGGAAATTATATCATATTGTCATATCTTATTATATTCCACGAAATCACTAAATACGTGCTATATGACGTTTGAGCATCACCACAACCCTGTAAGGTTAAGTATTAAAATTATCCCACTTTATTTTATTTTTTTTAAGATTTTATTTATTTATTTGAGAGAGAGAGGGAAAAGCACAGAGGAAGAGAGTGAAGCAGACTCTGCACTGAGCAGAGAGCTGGACACGGGGCTCGATCCCAGGACCCTGAGGTCCTGAGCTGAGTCGAATGCAGATGCTTAACTGACTGAGCCACCCAGCCGCCCCTATCCCACTTTATAGATGAGGAAACTGAGGTTCATATAATTTTAATAATGTGCCAAAATTCATACAGCTAGTGTTGCAGTAATCTATTGCTGTGTAACACATTGCCCCCAAATGCAGTGGCTAAGGCAATGATAGCAGCTTTTTTGTTCATGATTCTGTAACGTGGTCAGGGTTTGGTGAGGTTGGCTCATCTCTGCTCCACATGGTACTGACTGAGGCAGTTTTACTGGAGCTGGAGGATCCAAGATGGGTTTATTCAGATGCCTGGTATCTCTGCAGAGGAGGTGGAAATGGGGGTGGGGGGGTGGGTGCTGGGGGAGCGGCAAGCTGGTTTCTCTCTTTGTGGTCGGTCGTCCTCCAGGGCCTCTGTGTTTCCACGCGGTCTGCCTGGCAGGTTGGCTGGACTTCTTTATGGGTGTGGGGCTTCCTAGATACGGAAAGCAAAAGCTCCAAGGTGTCTTAAGTCCTAGGCGGGATCTGGCACAACACTCTCTCTGCTGCATGCTTTTGGTCAAGACAAGTCACAATGCGAGTCCAGAGTCAAGGGGAGGAAGCTACCCCCACTCCTGCTTGGAGGAATACCATGCATGGGGAGGGGGGGACTGTTGACTGCCATCTTGATAGCCATAGAGCAGAGCTTCAAACACAGGCCTGCCTCACTCTGGGCTCCAAACTCAGCCGCCCCATCCCCATTCTAACTCAACGAATGTTTTTGCCTCACTAGCTCTTTCTCTTACTTTCACTCATTTTTAGGTTGAATTGCTAGGAATGGGGAGATCTGGTTAAAGGGCAGGCACATTGTTGGGTTCTACGTTGAGACAAGTCCAGCATCTGTAGAGCAAAGCGATTTCATGAGCTTCTCCTTAAGCATATAGCTCAAGCCCCTCCCCCCATCTCTTCACAAAGGGGATCCAGGTTTAATTTTGTTTATTCTGTTGTTGTATCTACTTTGACGGAAGAAATCTGGGTCCTGCTGTGGAGAACCTCCTCAGGACTTCTGGGCAACAACGAAGTTAGCAAGGAGTTGTGCGGATCAGCTGCTCCTGCAGGATAGTGTTCCCTCTGGGGCAGGGTCCTTGGGGGAAAGTAATTTGCTGACCTTGACTTTTCACAGAACTTGGGGTGTGACAGAAAGAACATGGCTTACAGTCGTCGGAGTTTAGTCCCCCTTCTGAAGTGCGACCCATGTGTCTTTGTTTGCTGTCTCAGTTTACACCTGTTGCCCCCTATTCTGTCCAGTTTAGCATTTGTCCAGGGCCCGAACCTTCCAATTTGGACAATAAATTTTATGCATACTCTATCTGTCGAAGACACTGGGGCAAGTCCTTTCTCCTCCCCAAGCCTCAGCTTCCTTATCTGTACCACAGGCCTAGCTATCAATTTCAGAGATGTGGATCACTCTTCATTTAACAGCATCCTCCATGTGGCAGGAGCTGTCCTAGGCTCTGGGGGACACTGTGGGGATCAAGACACTGTTCCTGCTCTCCTGTTTTGCTTGTCTTACAAGAAGACAAGCAATATAATTTCAGAGATTGAATTTAGATCAGGCAGCCAGGGAGGGCTTCTCTAAGAAGGTGATATTTGGGCCAAGGCATGAAGAATGGGAGCAAAGCATAAGGGGAGGTGAGGGTAGAGCATTCCAGGTCAAGGGAACAGCAAATGCAAAGGTCCGGAATCAGGAGATAACTCATTACAAGGAATAAAATGGAGCTCATGAGAAGGGTCATGTTCTAGAAACTGTGAAGAGTCCCAACAGTAATTATTTTATACTGGAGGGCTTTAAAATACTCTCAACATCATTATGATCCTTAAGTGATCCTCAGAGTGATTCAAAAAATGTTGGAGAGGTGGGGCAGAAAAGTATTATTACTCCTGCTTTAGGGAACAAAAGATTCTCATGAATTGTCTTTGCATATTTTCCCAAAATGGTCCCACTAAACTTTTGCGCTTAAATTTTATTTCATGTATCACCATTATGTCTTATTGCTTTTGATGATGGGAATCTTCTGGGAACTAGAGACATCTTTATAAATCTCTTCCCATTATGATATTGAATTCTGTGGTTGAGTCCTTATGTGTACTGCTTTTGCATCTGTATTCATAAGAGATATTGGTCTGTAGCTTTCTTGTGATGTCTTTGTCTGGTCTTGGTATCATAGAACAAGTTGAGAAGTGTTCCTTCCTTTTCTCTTTTTTGGAAGAGTTTGTGAGGAATTGGTATGGATTCTTCTTTAAATGCTCAGTAGAATTCACCAATGAAACCATCTGGGCCTGGGCTTTTCTATGTGGGTAGTTTTTCTACTACAAATTCCACCTCTTTACTTGTTTCAGGTCTGTTCAGATGTTTTATTTCTTCTTAAATTAGTTTTAAGAGTTTGCGTCTTTCTTGGAATTTGAGCCTTTCACCTGAGTTATCTAATTTATTGGCATACAGTTGTTCATAGCATTCACTTACAACCCCTTTTATGTCTGTAAGGTAGTCATGTCCCCTCTTTCATATCTTATTTTAATAATTTCAATCTTCTCTTTTTTTTCTAGGTCCATTTAGCTAAAGGTTTGTCAACTTTGTTGATCTTTTCAAAGAACCAACTACTGGTCATGTTGATTTTCTCTATTGTTCTTTTATTTTGTTAATTTTGGCTCTAAACCTTATTATTTCCTTTCTTCTGCTTGCTTGAGGCTTAGTTTGGTTTTCTTTTTCCAGTGTCTTGAAGTGGAGGGTTAGAATATTGATTTGAGATCTTCTCTCCTGATATAGGCATTTAGTGCTTTACATTTCCTTCTCTCCCGTGTACAATTGTTTAACTTTGAGTCTGGGGATCCCTCCCACTTTCTCCACTGACCCTGAAGGGCTAGAGCAAAATATCCAGGTCTAGAGTCAGGAAGCCTTTCCTGGGTCCAGATATTGCTGGTTGCTAAGTGACCTTAGCTAAGTCCCTGCCCCTCTGGGTCTTAGTGTGTTTTTTGTTTTTTGTTGTTGTTTTTTAAAAACTTTATTTTTTATTTATTTTTATTTTTTATTTATTTTATTTATTTATTTTTAAAGATTTTATTTATTTATTTGACGGAGAGAGACACAGTGAGAGCAGGAACACAAGCAGGGGCAGTGGGGGAGCTTCTGACTCCTGATTTTGGCTCAGGGTCATGGGATTGAGCCCTGTGTCGGGCTCTGCTCTCAGCTTGGAGTCTGCTTAAGATCCTCTCTCTCCCTTTCCCTCCGCCCCTTCCCTCCTCCCTCTCTAAAATAAAATAAAATAATAATAATAATTTATAATGAAGAAATAATAAAATAATAAAATAAGTAACTCTGACAGAAGGTGGAATATTCCCTTTTAATCTGTTTTTCTCCCCTGAGATGTCTGTCAGTATTCTCAGGGAAACTGAAGATAGCAGAGCTGTGCCCATGGTGCTCTGCTGCGCCTATGACACTCTGCTGCGCCCATGACGCTGTGCCCATGATGCTCTGCTGCGCCCATGACGCTGTGCCCATGACGCTCTGCTGTGCCCATGATGCTGTGCCCATGATGCTCTGCTGCGCCCATGACGCTGTGCCCATGACGCTCTGCTGCGCCCATGACACTGTGCCCATGATGCTGTGCCCATTGATGCTCTGCTGCACCCATGACCCTGTGCCCATGATGCTCTGCTGTGCCCATGATGCTCTGCTGCGCCCATGACGCTGTGCCCATGACACTCTGCTGCACCCATGACGCTCTGCTGCACCCATGATGCTCTGCTGCACCCATGACCCTGTGCCCATGATGCTCTGCTGCGCCCATGACGCTGTGCCCATGATGCTCTGCTGCACCCATGATGCTGTGCCCATGATGTCATACTGTACCCTCTCTACCTTGCCATGTTTGTGAGGCCATGCCCTTTCCCTGGAACTCTGTAGTTCTGGCTGCTCCAAGAGCCAAGGAGATTCCACCCCATATAAAACCCTCCTGGGGTGGCCTACTGACCTGGATTCTCTTCTCAGTATCCTGACTCCAACTGCCTCTGCTGCCAAACTACACAAGGCCCAGATGATTTCTCCCGCAAATGGGAGAGGGAATCAGAGCATCGCACAGTCAGGGCAGAGGCCCCCGGGGGAGATGCCCATCCAATGAATGTTTGGGATGGCCAATCAGTCTATGGCCGTTGTGCAGAATGGGAATCTGAGTCTTAGAGTGGGGAAGAGATTTGTCCAAATGTGAGTTTGGTGCCAGAGTGAGACTGACCTGCCTCCCAGTTCAGAGCTCAGTTTAGGGAGCGCGCCAAAAGTTCCACCGTCATAGCTCTCCTTTATGTAGAGATCTTGTCTCCAAAATGTCCCTGTCACAATGCACATCTGGTACTTAACACAGTCAGCACTCGGCAACCTAGTTTCCCAGAGGAGCTGGCTTTTTAGTATAGAAAGCAGATAGCTAGTTACATTTTATTTATTGTAAAAACAAAATTGCAGCAGGAGAAATGAAAATATTAAAATAAATTATTTCTGCCAACCTAATCCTGTTTCATGTGTTCAGATTTCTTATGTCACTCTAATATATAGACTTTACATGTGCATTTATGCATAGAGCTATGATCATTTCATAAATATTTTTATAACCTTATTTCACTTTATATTATACATTTTTCCCCATACATTTTCCATATGGCCTTCTTCTGCCTTCTGCAGAGTATTTCATCATGTAAATAAACTGTATTTACATAAGTCCATCTTCACTGTTCTTATAAAATATTTCAAACATACAGAAAAGCATAGGAACAATACGCTACGCAGGTTTAACCAACACTGACCCTTTAAAAATATTTTTGAGGTTTTTTTCAAGAAAATAAACCATTACAGGTATAGTCAGAGTTCTTTTCTGTACCATGGATTCTAATCTCCCTGGATAAGCTACATAACTTGCAAGGCCCAGTGCAAATTGAAAATGCAGGGGCTTTTATTCAAAAATCATGATGAATTTTCAGACAGCGACAGCAGAGCATTCAACCAAGCACGGGGTCTTTCTTTCTTTTTTTTTTTTTTTTTTTAAGATTTTTATTTATTTATTTGACAGAGAGAGACACAGCGAGAGAGGGAGCACAAGCAGGGGGAGTGGGAGAGGGAGAAGCAGGCTTTCCACCAAGCAGGGAGCCCAATGCGGGGCTCGATCCCAGGACCCCGGGATCATGACTTGAGCCGAAGTCAGACGCTTAACACCTGAGCCACCCAGGCGCCCCGCACGGGGTCTTTCTAAGCGAGCGAACCCGATGCTCCCCTCTCCTGTCAGTTTCCTAAAAGTGATCTGTGTCTTTGCTGTCCCATGTTTATGCTCTTACTTCACATGCATGTATTAACCAACATTATGGACTATCATTTTATGTATTTCAAAATATTATGTAGTGGCATAAGACTATGCCCTTAGGCTGCTTGTCTCCCTTACTGTTTTTGTGATTAATCTGTGTGGATTCATGAAGATGTTATTGATTTGCACTATCGTCTAATACTCCATTATGTGATCTCACCACCGTTCATTTTTTTAGAGCCCTTCTCTTTTTACCATAATTACCAATGCTGCAGGGAGCATCCTTGGACACAGTTCTCTGTGCATGCGTGAGCTGTTGTCTACTCTCGGTGAGGTGGTGTGGAACGGAACTGTTCTGTCTTACTACATGTTGAGGTTATTTCCAATCTTTTGCTTGGCATCAATGTGCTCCCTTTACCTGTTTCCACTTGGATGCCCCACACACCCTCAAAGCCCCCCTTGGGAGATTTCCCTCTGAGTTGCCTCTCCTCTAAGACCCATCACCCATTGAAGCCAGAAACTGGGTGTCCTGTAATTCTCCCCGCCATTTCCTACCTATGACCAAAGCCTACTGAATCCCAGTCTAAAATATGGCTTTAACCCATCCACGCCTTTATATGCCCAGCTCTCCCCTAGGTTCTTCTCCCAGCCCCTCCAGTCTCCAGCCTCCCTATTTGTTAAAGAACCTATTACACCCTGGGGACCTGCATGTTGACTTCCTCCCCTGCACGTGGTGATCAGAGCTGTGAGTTATATAAGAGCAAAGACTGTATCATGGTTCCCATTCGTGGGCCTGTAGCACATTGCCTGGCACCCGGCAGCTTCTAAAAATATTTGCTGAATCAAAGTATATGTAAACATCAAGCTGTAGTTTTCCCATCTTTTGAATCAGACCCCTAGGATAAATTCCCAGAAGGACTATTATTGATGACTTAGGATAATGAATGTAACACTCAGTCTTTTGTAAGTGAATTTGATCCACACAAAATTCTAGGTCGGGTAGAATAGATAGGATGATTCTTGCCAAGGAGTCATTTTCATAAGGTCCCAAAGCCAGTGAGTGGCAGAGTGTAAAGAACAGGTCCTTGGGTCTTGCCATCTGCTTGCCTTATTTGATAGGGATACTAAATTTAGATGGTACCCTTTCGTGTTGGGTGGCTGTCTCTTTAAATGTTGCTGTTCTGAGACATATAACAAGCTGGTAGAATGTACATCTCTGTAAAAACAAAACAAAACAAAGTAACCCTTTCATCTATGAGCCTTTGTTTCAACATCTGTCAAATGGGCGTAAGGATCTTTTGGCTCTGTGGGCAGATGAGGAGGAAGCAGGTTTCTATCCCTCCCCTGATCCATCGTTCCCATGCTCTGTGCACAGTCATTTACGAGACTGAGGAGGGTGAATGAAAGCCAGCCCTTGCACACGGCAGCGACAGCTGACAATACCTTGTCTGTTTAATGCTCCTCACTGGCTGACCTGGAAGCCCTTTAATGGTTGTAGCATATGAAAGAGAAGTCTGCTAAATGTAGCCCCCAAACGTACTGCCGAGTTCATGGGCTAACCCCTCCAGGAAGAAGAGGGCATTGACTAACACCGGAAATGCCTTGCTTATGATGAATTTTCAAGTGCCAAAGACCCCCACCCCCAACTCTGAGACCCGAGAATGACACCATCTGGATGAGGTCTTTCCAAACCCTGAGGAGAAGCCACCCGGGCACGACACACACGGTCCGCAGCCCTGGCTTCCAGGCCCGGCTCTGCCACTGAAGGGCTGCGTGGCCTTGGCTACATTCTCTTACCAGTACAGTGGAGCAGTGGGATAACGCGCTCTCCACTGCCCCGCGGAAGTTCTAAAGTTCTGTGTTCAATGAAAGGTGGGGATGGCTGTCAGAATTAACAATACAAAGCAGGTGCCTTTTTAGTTCCTGTTGGCTCGAGTTTCTGCCTCCTGGACAGAAACTGGGAAATAGGTGTGTTTCTGACTCCCTGGCTGGCTCATAGAATCACAGAGCTGTGGGTGGCTGGCAGGAAACCTCAGTGATTATCAAGACCCATGTCCTAGCTCCCTCACTCTTTCAACAAAAATTCACTATGCACTGATCGTGAATAGAAGAGTATCACTGGGGTGTTCACTGATTAATCCATGGCACCTAGCGCAGTGGCTGGTACATAGTAGGTGCTCATTAAATAGCGGTTGAATGATGGGTAGTTTCTTGCAGGCGAGTCATCTAGGGGAGCCTCTTAAATGTGGATTCCTGGGTCCACGGCAGACCTACTGAATTGTAATCTCTGGTAACAGAGCCCAGGTGACTGTCATGCCCTCCAGAATTTGAGACATGGTTATAGCATCTGAATAAAGCAGCATTCTTCTATTATCAGAAGAGAGAAAATGCTGATGTTTTTAATTTTGAGCATTTGTCACTAGTGACTATAATATTCAAGTGAAAAAGGTTCATTTTGCTGGAGCCGTTTCCGTGCAGCCTGGAGGAGTCTGGGCTTTGCCTGGTGTATGTGCAAGGCAAACTTTCACTAATCTCGGGAAAGGCAGGACCAATAAAAAGGCAGAGCAGATAGGAGTGAGCCACATGAAGTCCAAGTTTGGCATTATTATTGCCCTTCACTTGGAAGTCATAAAATAAGAAATGTGCCACCGTTCCAGCTTCCTGGGAGTGGTTAGCTGGTGTGGGGTTTTTCTCAATTCCTTTCAAGGGTCTGTGGCTTGGACCAGACACAGGCTTGGGTTCAAATCTCAGCTGTGTCCCTAACTGTGTGGTCTTGGGCCGATCACTTCAATCCTGTAAGCTTTAGTTTCCTCCACTGGAAACTGGACATGAGAATGCGGACTCCGCAGGGCTGTTGGAAACAGTCTGAGGTGATACCCACTCAGGTATCTGGCACCTGGGCAGTGTGGAAAAGCTCGGTTTGGGCTGATACCTATAAACTGCATCGTATTTGGGCTGGCGGGTTCAGGAGAGGTTCATTTAGCTCAGCTCTTTTGTTTTAAAGGGACACAGCCTTTAAAACAGCTTCTTTTGTTTAAAGGAATCAGCCTGACAGAGGGCAAGTGAACTGCACAAGATCACACCTAGCACCTTGGGTTTCTGGAGGGCTTCTATTTTCTTTTTCTTTTTAAAGACTTTTTAAAATTTTTTTATTTATTTGACAGAGACACAGCTAGAGAGGGAACACAAGCAGAGGGAGTGGGAGAGGGAGAAGCAGGCTCCCCACTGAGCAGGGAGCCTGATGGGGGGCTTGATCCCAGAACCCTGGATCATGACCTGAGCCAAAGACAGACGCTTAATTGAGCCACCCAGGCGCCCCTCAACACCAGAGTTTTAAAGGCAAAAGCTGCTCTGGACAAGCGCTGTTGAGGCCTTCCCTGGGAGGCCCTGTCTGGTACTGCAGCTCTGCAAGGCCAAGGCCTGAGATGGCTGGCACTGGGGACTCTCCAGGTCTGGCCTCTCAGCTACAAGGGGCTCAACAGCAGTCCCTGGCCATGCTGGATCTGGCAGGGACATCTTGGGAAACTGTCCTGCAGGGCTCTGACAGGGCTCCATGGGCAGCAGCAGCAAAGCCCTTCATGCTAATGGTGATGACCTTGGTGATGGTGATGATGCTGAACGGGGAGGAACCCTCCTATCGGCCAGGTGCAGGGCCCAGCCATTTGTTTTATGTGCACAGATTTTTGCCACCCTCACAAGAACCCTACGGGGAGGAAACTGTGGCCCGGAGAGGTTAAGTAAATGACCAAGGGCACATTGCTAGTGAGCACCAAGATTCAAATCCAGATCTCCTGGAGTCCAAGGCAGCCAGCAGCCCCTGGAAGAAAGGAAGGTAACACTGGCCTTCAAGGGACATGCATGTTATTCTCATTTTTACAGATGAGGAAACAGAGGACCAGAGTTTAGCTATTTTTCCCAGGAGGTCAGGCACTGTGCCAAGCACTTTGCATATATTATCTCTTCAGTCATCCTGACATCCCTATGAAGTAAGTAATTCTATGATCCCCACCGATGTAGATGAGGAAATCGAGGCCTGAAACTAGATGACTTGCAGGGGTTCAAAACTGGGCAGTCTGACCAGGGGGCCCACGCTCTTGACTTCTTGAGTTGCCCAATGAGGAGACAAGATGTAGCAGGGCTGGACCAGGCAGGACCCAGGACTCCTGACTCCCAGGCTAGTGCTCCAAGGCTAGATGTAGGCTGTCTGTTGGGATTCATTGTTCCTTAAAAGCGCGCTGGCCTAAAGCCCAAAGAGTGAAATCACGCCCTGCGGTTCTGGGAACCTCAGACTGGAGAAGACGGAAGCTCTTGCTCAGGAGTTCAAGTCTGAGCAGGTGGACAGAGGGCTCTCCCTGCTTCCTCATCTGGGGAGGGAGCCCACGCAGGGTGGGCCGGGTGGGGCAGCCCTCCCCAGTCCGGGGAAGGGAGGGTGGAGAGCAGGAGGCAGGCGTGCCCAATGAAACAGGCCTAAATCTTCCCGCCTTTACGCCTTTATTCAGGCAGTGCCCTCATCTACTGCCTGGCAAACAAACAGCAGGGCATGATGGTGAGAGTTCAAGGTTGCATTCAGGAGGCCTGAGTTCTGGTTTTGGCACCATTGACTCTGGGCAGTTTTCTTATCTGTTCAATGTGTGGTGGTGGTGGTGGGTGGGGTGGAATCCAAATCCTCCGGGGTTTATAGTTAGCACATTATTTATTAGGCACCTACTATGTGCCAGGCACTGGAGACACAGTAAATGCAAAAGCAGATTCAGTCCCTGCTTTCATGGGTCTTAGAGTCTAGTAAGGAGAGACATGAAGAGCAAATCTTCACTGGAACAAATGTAAAATGGCAGCTGTGACCAGTGTTCTAAGGAAAAGGCTTGTAGAGCTAAGAGAACCCATGACAGTGGGGGGGGGGGGAGGGGGAAGGAATGGGTTGACAGAGTGGCAGTGGGGAAGGATGCGCTGAAGATGTGGTTACTAGGTGAATGGCCACAGGGCAGGAGACAGCACTGTGTGTGGAAGCCCCTTGTGAGATGGTTCATCGAAGGAACTGGGAGGCCAGGGGGCCTGGGGCGGCCTGCACAGGCCTGGCCACCTCAAGGCATTGTGGGCCATGGTAAGGGAAGTCATTGAAGTTTATGGGCAGGGGGGGGAGGGCGGGTAGGGGGGTGAAGGAAAACTTGAGGGAGACGGTCAAACTTAACAGAATATGGGCCAATGCGTCCTTCACGGAAAAGAGAAAAATGCCACCCCCTCTTTGAGCCTTCCCTGACTTCCCCACCTTTTACCTATGGTATTCCTCCCTCTCTGGCCTTGCAGCTCAGGTAGAGAAACTCGAACCTCTGGGGCAGTCAGACCTGAGCTTTGTCTTCCTGCTATTGAAATGCACTGTGTGTTCCTGCTATTGACATGCACCGTGATTTCACACGAAGTCCTCTGCCTTCTCGGGCCTCAGTTTCCCCAGCTGTGCAGAAGCAGGTTGTCTCAAAGGACCCGCCCAGCGCTAACGCAACGTGATTCGCTCTGGCAGGAGCAGGGGGCTGCCCGCATTGCTGCGCAGGCATCGGGCCGCTGGCTGGGGCATCGTCACCCGGCTGCGGGCGCTTTCCTCCCGGCCGGGGGCTGCGGCCGAGGACCGCGGAGCCAGACGTGGCGCAGGAAAGTGGGGGCGCGACCCCCGTTTGGCGCGGGCACCGCGCGGCCCCGCCCCCGCAGCCGGCGGCCCTGCGGCAGCCCGGGCCTGAGCTCCGCCCTCCGCCTCCCGCCGGCCTCGCTCCCTCCTCCCGCCTCCCTCGCTCGCTCGCTCGCTCCCTCCCCTCGGCCGGCTCGGCGCTGACTCCGCCGCACGCTGCAGCCGCGGCTGGAAGATGGCGGGGAACGACTGCGGCGCGCTGCTGGACGAAGAGCTCTCCTCCTTCTTCCTCAACTATCTCGCCGACACGCAGGTACGGCCAGCAGGGCCCGCGGGCCCGGGGCCAGGGGTGCTGAGCTGCGGGGGCTGCGGCCGCAGCCGCGGAGGCCGGGGGGAAGCGGTGGGCGCATTGGGGGGAACTGGGGTTCCCGGCTGCAGAGCCCCCCTTCCATGCGCCCTGCGATGCTCTCTGTTACGGAGGCAGGGAGCCAAAGGCTCCCCCCCGCGCAAGCCGGAGGGTGGGGGGCGCTACGGCCGCCAGGGAGGGTCTAGCCTCGGTCGCTTGGAGTCCGCTCCCCCCGCCGGCAGAGGTGGGGGGTACCGCGTTTCCTTGGGGAGGTGGAGCCGCGCCAAGGTGTGGGGGACCCTCAGGCTGGTCCTGGGTGCGGGAGGCGCGCCCTCAGACTCCCGGCACTTGCTGCCGTACTTTCACGTGGACTTGTGGCCCCGGCTCAGGCGCCTGCCCCCGTCCCCGGAGTGCCCTGGTCCTCCGGTCTCCCGTGCCCCGCGTGCTGCTGCTGGCCCCCCGCGGCTCCCCGTCGGCGCCCGCAGCGCGGAGTTTCCTGCCAGTTGCCGGCTAAGGGCTTAGGGGGCTGCGGGGCACGTGGACATGCCGGCGGAGATAGCACCTTCCTGGTTTCGCTACCGGCGGAGCCCCCCGGGAGAAAACCACGGCAGGATGGGGGTGGAAAGACTGTCTGGGGACGCCTGGGTCCCCCTGCAGCGCGCGGCCCCGGTGCGCGCTCGGCGATGCTGGGGGAAGGGAACGCGAGGCGGCGTCCCGGGCTCTGGCTGAGCCTGGGAGCCCCACCGGCGACACGCGCGTGACAGGAGAGGGTGCTCTGGTGTGCCGGGGCGGCGGGGGGTGGTGGTGCGAGGGAGCTGGTGACTTGGAGACGGGGTGGGGGGGGTGCTGTTGGGACAAGCCGCCACCGAAAATGCCTGCACTAGGCGTGCGCGCCCCCCACCCCTTCCTTGGTTTTCCCCACCCGCTGCCTGTTGAAAGCGTAAAGTTTGGCCCCATAGTTAGGGCTTTTTATCTGGGCGCCTGGCTGCGGGTAGCCGGGAGGCTGGGGATGCGGCGGAGGCGAGAAGGAGACCCCGGATGCGGGCGCACTGCTGGGCGCGGAGAGGGGCCGCCGGGCGGAACCGGGCGCGGCTCGCGAGGGCTGGTTTGGTACCTGGAGTCCGAGCGCCGGTGCCGGCTCGTTTTGCATAACACTGGAAGGGAGGGGGAAGGCGGAGGGGGGCGGGCGGTGGGAGGAGAGAGAGGGAAACTTTGCTTCTTGTTATAATCTGCCTGTCTTTGGGCGGCAGCAGCTGTCATGGGACCGGGTGGGCGGGGAGAGGCTTGCAAGCCGACTCCTAGCCGTGAGACGCGACTTGGAGGGGACGCAGCAAGCCGAGACGTTCAGCTCCGGGCGGCGACTCCCGGCTGGCGGCTGGGACGGCGCGGCGTGGCGGGGTGTCGCGGAGAAGAAGCCCGCCACGCGCCGGAGAGGGCCCTCGCTCGCTGCAGACATCCATGCGTCAGGGAGCCGCGGGGCCTCGTGGTCGGTGGCGGGCGTGCTGGGGTGGTTTCGGGGCGGGGGCCGAAGGGGTGGTGGCGTGTGATCGCGCATTCTTCGGGCCGGGGGGGGGGGGTAGTGTGTGATGAGCGGTCTGCGCGCGCGGGTGTGTGTGTTTGTGTGCACACGCCGCGCGCGCCAGGCGCGTACCTTTACCTCTGACGAAACTGCAGTGGAGCTCCCGCGGCGGTCACCGGGCGCCGTCGCCGGCCCCGCGCCCACGTCTGCTCCGATGGCAGATCCCAGCCCCAGCCCCAGCACCACCACCGCCCCGCTCCCCCCTCCCCGCTCCGCCCCCCCTCCCCCGCGGCCCCGGCCGGCAGCCTGGGGCTAGAGGGACTGGGTGCAGGTGGGACCGAGTTGCCCCTGGGAAAGTTCTGTCCTCAGCCCTCGCACTTGTCTGGGGGGTGCCTCCGAACCTCTCGACTGAGACTTGGGTGAAGGAGGCCTGAAATAGCCGGAGACTCGTTCGGGGGCCCCTAGCAAGAACTGTCCGTTCTGGACCCTGGTTTTAACTCCATCTTTGGTGTTCTTTGGCTCACCAATAATTAATTGTCCTTTTAGCCGCCCAGCGGGCTTACCCTGCAGAGAGATTTCACCCAAGGAAACTAGAAAATTGGGTAATCAGGTGTCAGCAGAAGCAGTGCAGTGAAAGTTAATCTGGGACGTTTGCTTTTTTTATTTAACCACGTGACAGGTTGAGGCTCCTCTGGTGATCTTTGCCGGCCCAACTTGGGAAATGTAATTGATAGGGGAGCTTTGCAGCCACCCCTAGAAGGTTCATAGAGCCCAGCCGGAAGAGGACCTGGGCGGGCCATCGCGTTTCTCCTCATTTTACAGTTGGGGATAGAGGCTGCGAGGGGTGAGCGGCTTGTACAGGACCACGCAGCCAGCGGGTGACAGAGCCACCCAGGGCTCCTGACTCCAGGTCCTGTGTGTTACCTCGAAATAGCACTGGACTTGGAGTCAGAAGGCCTGAGTGGAGTCGCCTTCCCCACTCTCTGGCTGGGTGACCCCAGAGCAAGCCATTTTAACTCTCCGAGCCTCCTTTCCTCCATCTGTCAAATGGGGCTGGTGTTGCCGGCAAGAGAAGAGGAGGTCGAGGTGGTGGGGGTGAGCACTGCTTGCATGTGAGATGTCTGGTTGTTCCTGTGATTCCCTCTCCTCCTCCAGCCCCTCCCTGACCCTCCCCTTCATCTCCCCCTAAGGAAGGGGTGGGGAAAGTGAATAAAAAGGTAATTTATTGTCTTTATCTGAAAGACTTGTCTTTGGTGGCTAATCCAGAGTCAGATAGAGGGAGGATTTCTGTTTAGGAGACTTAACTTTTACCCGTTCAGGCCAAAGTTCAGAAACTCTGCGGACCAAGGATTGTGAAAGTTTCTTGGGCAGGTTTGGGGCATGTATCCCAGAGGACTTTGGGTTGGCT
Source organism: Phoca vitulina (assembly GCF_004348235.1). NCBI lineage: Eukaryota > Metazoa > Chordata > Mammalia > Carnivora > Phocidae > Phoca > Phoca vitulina. Next base: position 2,911,682 of record NW_022589786.1, read on the forward strand.
TCACCTTTGCCCAGCCTGTGCCCCTTGCCTCCACTGCCCTCACCCACCATTCCTGCATGGCCTTCTCCAGCAGGCCTTCCTTTCCCGGCTTGCCCTGCTTTCTGACTCTTCTGGTTTTCTTAGCCTGTGTTATACAACCAGGCACTTTTTGTGTGTGAGTCCTGTGGCCCAGTAGGATTCTGGAACTAGAGTTTTGCCTTTGATCTCTTTGTGCCCCCATGGCACCTGCCACCATGCCGAGTTCCTTTGCTCAGTCCTTGGCATGTGAATTTCAGACAGGGGAAGCTCCCAGGCTGGCCCCTGAGACAGCTGGGCAGTGAGTATGGGTAGAGAGGAATGCAGAAAGCTACAGCTGTGGGGCCATGACTTTGGCTCCAAAGGCCACACAGTAAGCCCACACTAAATACGGGTTATCTGAAGTCACTTCGGACATCAATCATAGATGCCCCAAATGTCAGAGTTGGCAGCAACTTTATAAATCATGTGGTCCAATCTCTTATCATTGAAAAATCTTTAATAGTAGAATTGTTAGAAAATACTGGCAAGCATAAAGAAAAATTGAAAATATGTAATCTTACCCAAAGGTAACCACTATTCATTTTTATATATATTTCCAGACTTTTTTTTAATATCAGTTGCACAAAAATGGAGTCTTTCATCATATATTCATTGTAACTTGGAATCATATTGTTGTAATTTGCTTTTTTTCTCCTCCAAATATGCTGTGATTGTCTTTCCACATCAATAAATATTCTACTTCATGTCTTAATATCTGAATGGTTATATAGTATTTTATTGAGGGTTGAACCACAATGTATTTGATCAGCCCTTTGTTGTTAGTCATTTAATTTGTTTATATTTTTGTTGTTGTTCTTGTAAGCCACGCTGAAATGAATGTCTCTACATATGTCTTCTTTCCTTCATTTAAATTCCTAGAAGTGAAATTACTCTGTCAAAGGAAATATGCAGGCGTTTGGTAAACACATTTCTGGATTGCCTTCTAGAAGGATTGTGCTAATTTACACACTTACCAGCATTGTGTGGGAATGCCTGGTTCCCCATAGCCAAATAACTCTTGGTATTTTAATTGTTTCTCATTTTTACCAGTTTGTTCATCAATAAATTCTTTTACCCTTTTGTTTTAATGTGCATTTCTTCGACCACTTGTGATGCCTCCCCCCCCACCCCTGCCCCATAATTATGGGCCCATTTTTGGTTCTGTTCTGTGAAATGTCATGTTTGTGAATTTGGCCCATTTCTCAATTGGTGTCCTGTCCCCCCATTTTTCTAAAACTGGATCTGAGTACTCAGAAGGGGCCCCATCACCCAGAGAATGGGGCACTTGGCTTGAACATCTAGTGTTCAGTTCCTGGGTCTGCAGTACGGCTGCTCCCACAGCCCCTGAAGCCAGGGCTCACTTCTTTTCCAAGCCAAAGTGACAGGCCTCTAGAGGGGCAGGTTGAAGTGCAGCCTTGGCTGGGTGCCTTTGCCCACCCTTCACTTGTGTGAGCACAGGGGGAGTAACTTCTTCACCTGAGCCCAGAAGGGGACAGGTTTGCTAGCTTCGTTCACCACAGGCGGGAGCTCCGCTTTCCCTGGGGCTCCCTGGCTGGTACGAATGATCAGGATGCCTATGGAACTGGGAGAGGCAATGGCCCGGCAGTGGGGCCCTGGGGGCTCATATTTCCCCTTCACCTTGGGGCTCTCCTCTCCCCAGCTGGTGCAGGCCGGCCAGAAGCTCCACCATTGCCAGGGGATGAGTCACCCTTTTCCCTCTCTCTCTGGAATAATAGAAGGAATACTGGTTTGAGTCAGAAGAAGCCTTGCAAATGGGGGCTTGGGCTTAGAAGTGAGGTCATAACATGAGCATTGCAGTGTTAACAGCTAGCTCCTCCTGCATCGTCCACGACATTTATTAGAGCATCCTTTCGATGCCGTGCACACTGCTAAGCCTTCTTTTTGCATTGTTGCATTTTCTCTTTGTAAAGATTCTACAAAGTGTAGGTGCCAGTGTTATTACCATTTTACAGAGGAGGGTTTTACAGTTTCAGAGAACTCACTGGCTTGCTGAAGATAATCCACCTAATACCCTGCCTTGGAGTGAGTAGAAGAACCAGGGTCAGACGCAAGGTTCTCAGACCACAGGACTCCAAGCTCATAAGGCAGGGACTACTCTCTATTTCTGTTTGTCGAATTTCTAGCACCTCAAGCAAATTAAGGCACATTGCATAGAGAGAAGACAACTCATAAGGCCCTCTGCTTCTCTACGCCTCAGTTTCTCAGTCTCTGAAATGGGGATCATAGGCCTTAACTCTCAGGGTTGAGACTTAAGTAACGTACTTAAAATGAGTAGCACCCTGCTGCTGAGGAAACTTGCAATTCTCTTTGAAAGCACTTTAGAAGGGCAGGATTAAGTAAAATGCAAACTCCCCTTCATGCAGTCTTTTTTATGCAAAAAAAGGGAAGCATAATTCCATGCTATCTTTTTTATGTAAAAACGGGAAGCATAATTCTTATTATGTGAAGGTGAAGGAAACCCAGATAAAGTAATTTGGAAGAGAATGAGCTGGGCCATTTCCTATTTCTCTTCCAAGGTACTCAAGTGACACTCATTGATGCACAATCAATTGGATTGGATTGCCCTTTCAGTTCCTCTCCCCCTCTTCTGGTCTAGGTCTTTGTCCTTTCACAACTGTGGGAATCCTGCAGTTACTAGAGTGTGTGTCTGGTGTCACTCCCTTGCTCACACATCACCCATGGCTCCCCAGTACTTTTACATTAGAGCCTAAAGTTTAACCCTGATGTTCAAGGGCCTTCAGGTCCTTGAAGTCGGGAGAGTTAGGCCCTTGACTTTATCCTGATTTGTCTGCTTTCCCTTTGGGATGTGTCCACCCCAGGGATGTCATGAATATTCTTCCTGAAGTGTGGGCTCCTCCTGCTGTTACCTGTCTCTATAACTGTTCCTCCCGTTTCCATCACTCATCTTTCCAGACCCAGCTGCCATGCCACTGTTGTGGTGCCGCCTTCTCCCTGCCCTCCAGGCACGGCTGCTCTGTCCCTGGCAGGTCCGCTGCACTCACTTTGAAGGCAGCCTATCTGGGTTTGCCGTTTGCTGGCTGTGAGACCTTTGGTGGGTCACATAACCTCTCTGCCCTTCCATTATTTAAAACTTGTGAGAAGTCAACAAAAACCAAATGGCAAGTGGATTTAAAGTGCCTAACACAGTGCGTGCCATGTAATCACCAAATAATAGATATTTTTCCTAATAGAGGTCCCATGAAGCTTAATCATTTAGGAAATCACTCCAGATTGTCCGGCTCCACGGGGGCAAGGATTTTTGTCTGTTTTCGTCCTCCATTTTCCCCCACAGTGACTGGACAAGTGCCTGGGACTCAGCCATTCTAAATCCGCACGGAGTGAATGAGTATGCTCCACCCTGAGCCTCTTCAGGGCCGACACTGCTCCTCTTGTTACCTGGAGTCTCTGTGTTCCTGAGAAGGGACAGACTGATAAATGCTTGTGGAATGTGCCCCCCCCCCAACTCCACCCCCACCATTTAAAGGCAGTCATAGCCCACCTGCGCTTCAAGCTCAGCCCCCATCCCCATCCCCACACCTGTCCTCTAGGGAGAGCCTTTTACACCAAGTGTTCTGCCTCTGCCCCTCACGTGGACGGTGCTGCTTACTGTCCCCCTGGGGTCCGTGTGCTTTCCCCCTACCGCCAGGTTGACAGCTCTGGGAGGGCAAGAAATAGAATTTTTATTCTGAGCTAGCGTTGTGGTTACTCATTAAGTAGATGATTTTTTGAGCAGAAGAATGTTTTATGTGATTAGGTGTCAGGTTCACTGAAGAAGAGTTTGTATTTTAAACATTTTACCATGGCAGATGCCCAACACCTAGAGAAGCAGCCGGTCGATGGCGGAATGGTAGCGAACCCCCATGCTCCCATGGCTTCAGCCATTTTGGATGCGTGGCCACTCTTGTTCATCCACCCACACACCACATCATGTCATCCGTGACTATTTCAGTGTGTATTTGTGAAGAGACTTTTTAGTACCAGCACATGGTTTCTCCCGATAACTGGGAGGTTGGTTCTATTGTCCCCATTTTGTAAGTGCACAGGGATTAGGTTCGTCACGTAGGGTCTTGCAGCGCGTGAGGGTCTAACCTGGGACGTTGGCCCCTGAGCTGCTCCCTCTCCTGCCATGCTTGGGAGGCTGGTTGGGGAGGATCCAGGCTCGCCCTGCCTTTTCCAGAAGAGGGTCACTGAGGCACAGACGGAGAAGCCCCCAAGCTGGAGGCGGCTCAGGTGCCTCTCAGACCCTTTCTTTCTGAGAGTCTTTCTGGTGTGTGGGGAGGTAAATCTCTGCTTTGGGGGACGGACAGGTGGATAGTCCTCAGACGCTGTTGCCCAGGTGGCTGGGCTTTGTGGTGGCCATGGCGCCCTGGGGTGTATTCCACCCCCACCACCACTGGGCAGCCCGCATTTGCTTCCTGCTCGCACAGCTTCTGAACCCCAAAGGCTCCCCCACTCCCCTTGAAGCTAACGGTGGGTTTCTTCCTTAGTTGCTTTCATTGGGATTACCCCTTGAGTGAGTCGGGGGGCCGTGGGGTCAGAAGCCTGGGTTCACAGGGCCTAGAGGAGGCATCTGACCTGAAGCACACGGCTGGGCTGGGCACAGGGTCTGTAGGCCCATGATGGCAGCTAGACTCCTGGGCTCCCTCTCCTGCCCTTTCTTCTTAAAAATTTTCCCCACCCTGCCTGTTCTTCAGGGCAGAGACTGATTTGCTGCCCACGGGTAGGGTAGGAGACCAGAGAGACTTTTATAAATGGGAGGGTAAAGTCATTGATTAATTATCCCCAAAGGCCTGTAATTACTGCTCGGTCTTTTAGGTGAGAAAACAAACATTTGCTCTAATTATTTGTTGAGGTGGCTGAGAGGGCTTGGAGCCCTGGCGTTGGGCGCTGCTTGAGGCAGCCCTGTGGCCTTGGCACAAGGCTTCTTTGTGTTTGGGGTATCTCTCCTGGGAAATGGGACTCATAGTAGCACAGAGTTTAGAGGGTTTTAGGGCTTGTTGAGATGATGCCTGTAAAGTGCTTAGGAATGTTCAGTCAGGAGGGGCCATTGTTAGTAAGAAAACAGACAAATACCTTGTAGAGCCTGCCATTTATCTTCCCACTCAGCTCTAGGTCCTTGATCCTGTTGAGGCCCTGAGGTTTCTCTTTCAGAGTATTATGTTTTCTCTCCCCCTGTACTTCTGGGGGAGGTGAAGAGGAATCCCATCCAGCCTTAACAAGGACTGCAATATTGACTTTCAGAAAACCAAATCCAGTTAGATGCTACTTGAAGAGAGAAGAAATAACAGATAGTGATTAAGAGCTCTCGCCTTCGGAGTTTAACTGCCAAGGGTTTAAATCCAGGGACCTACCACTTACTAGCTGTGTGACCTTGAACAAGTGTCTTAACCTCTCTGACCCCAGTTGGAGAAGCAAGCTCCTGGGCATGGCATTCAAGGCCTTACATATAATATTGGGGATAAGAATGGTGTGCTCTTCGGACAGCTAGAACAGAGGATAGATGATGCTTGGAGCATTGCCTGACCTAGAGTGAGCACTCAGTAAATAGTAGCTGTTAGGATGATGACAATGGCGAGGATGTAAACTCTAATGTAAGACTGAGCTTTCAGGGAGTTGGGCATGCCTTACAGACCATCTGACTCAATGCCCTTACCTTGAAGTGAGGAAACAGGCTGGGAGCAGACCAGGATTAGCTTCAGATCACCTAGCAGAGGCAGGACAGGACTCCTAGCCCCTGTCTGCAAGGGCAGGGCTGGCTCTGGATGGCAGACACTCAGCTGTCTGGGAGCCACTGTCTGGGCGCTCAGCCGGGCGAGCCCTGCTCATCTGAGATTGATGCTCCCCAGCAGCTCTGCAGCCGTGTTTTCCCTGTGCTTGCCTGGCAGAACACAGCCATTTAGCAGAGGGAGAGCGAGGAAACGTTAGAAACCAGGCCCTGTGCAGTTGCGGCAGCCGGCCCACGAGTGGCTCCCTGAGGTTGCCATGGCAAACAGCCTTGGCAACGTGGCTGCTGGAGCCTTTATTTCTGGTCCCAACCTCCTCGCGGGAAGTGTGGTGTGGTACCCAGGACACCGGGGAGGGCCCTGTCTTGGCTCCTCGACACCGAGGATGACCGGGTCTCTGTGCTGCTAGCGATCCCGGGCCGCCGCTGAAAACGTTTGCAGGCCCACCCTGCACAATCCTGCCAAGGTGAGCTCCTGGGGATGGCATTCGAAGCCTCAAATGCCTGTCCGTCCGTCAGTCAGTCTATTCCTCAACTAGTGGGAGACCACGCAACACTGTAACTTCTGCTGCATGGACAGACCAGTATCATCGTCTTAACACGGGCCTGGGACTAGGGGTTCCCAGTCTGGCCTCAAGTTACTTGGTCAGGCCCTGTGCTAAGTTACTCACATAAATTAATCGCAGTCAAATGTAATCTCCGAGGAACCCCATGAGGTAGTCCCCACTCTTCTCTCCATTTTGCAGTTGGTAGGTTGAGGTTGACTCCGAAGTTCGTGGTGCTGGTGCCGTTCTGCAGTTCCTTCCCTGTAGCAGGCGGCTACTAGGACTCCTACCATGAGGTATCTGTCCCCTCTCCCCAGCCCCGGCTGCATCCATCCGGACCCAGCACGAGCGCTGCCTCTTCTCGTTCCCCCCTCTCTTGCAAGTGGGCCCTTTTCTGCTCTGTGACCCCGCAGTCTGTTAGAGACCTCTTGTGTGCCCTCCCTCTCTGTGTACTCTGTCCGCCTGCTGAGCTTATACCCACCCTCCAACCACCCCAAACAAAACAGACAGGGAAGCTGGCCGAAGGGGAGAGCTTTGACCATCCTGGTTAGGATTTGGCACTTGGCAGGCAGTGAGGAGCCCGCGAAGGTTTTCGTTAATATTGTTACTAATTACAGTAATCGTAGAAAACAGCTCACATTTGATGACCACTTGGTACATGCCAGGTACTAGGCTGCGCCCTTCAGGTGCATTATCTTATTGAATCCTCAGGTTGAATCTATCCGGTGAGGTTGGAACTACGACAAACCAAAAATCAGTGACTTGCTCCACATCCCTCAGGCAGATAGTGGTGAGGCTGGAACTTGAACTTAGGTCTGCCTGGCTTCAGAGCACTCGGTCTTAACCACTGCAGTGTGGCCAGTCTGGCTGCACACAGAGAAGGGACTGGGATGGCGGGGGGGGGGGGGGGGGGGGGGGTGACATCTGCACTTGGCCTCAGCTGGGGAGCTGGGTGGTAGCGAGTGGGAAGTGGGAGAGAAGGCACAGAGTGCAGGGGGCTCTGCGGCATCCCTACAGTTGAGGTAGGGGTGTGGAGGAGGAGTTGGGGGAGGATTTGTGGGAGGCGTAGATATCACTCATTCAGGGCCCACTGTGTGCCCGGTTTGTCCCCAGCCCTGGCCTTCTCCAGAGCCTTATTAAATGCAGAACTCTGGTCCCAGCTTGTAATAACCTTTGTGTATGGGTTTATTCTTTACTGTTCTGTCTTCTACCCACTCAGGACCAGAGATCCCTAAGGAAAGGGACCTCATCCAGCTGGTTCACCCATCAGATCCCCCAGTGTCTTAACGGTTGCAGGTACACCGTAGGTCCCCAGGAAGTACTTGTCAATTGACTGAATGAATGAACAAATGCTATTTGATCTTTCAGGAAGTTCACCAACAGTTGGCTTGTCCCCAGAGGCCTTTTCTCTGCTTAGAACTGTGTGAGGACATGTGGGTGAGGGGAGTTGGGGGGAGGGTTGTATCAGTCCCCACAAGGGGCCTACTGCCCTTGTCTCCAAGATAAGCCTTGCACACAAGGAAATCAAAGACAAACATTTTTTGGAGCCTCCAGAACCCCCTATCAGAACACGCCTCCCGTGGACAGGTCTTTGTAGAATGTAACTACTTACTGTTAGGGATCCATTCCTTTACAGGGCATGGCTCTCGCCCAACTGGGGAGGGGCTCAGAGCTTTAGGAGTCTCAGTATCTGCAGGGAGGTGTCTGGTCAAGTATTTCCACACCTTCCAAGGAGATTGAAACCAGCACCTTACCCTGGGCCTGATGTCCATTGCCCGTCTGCTTATTCCATAGGGACTGGGATGGCTGGCCTCCACTCTGGAAATGCAGGGAGGTAAAGGACGGAGGGAGCACTCGGGGACCAGTGACCATGCTCTGTGCCCAAGAGCGTTAACTCGATGTCATATCAATCTCGCCTTGCTCAGAAACCACTCAAGACCCTGTTCCACATAATATCACCCCTCACCCTTCCTACTTAGGGCCAACTCACTCTTCGTTTACACACAATTCTTACAGGTTTGGCGGTCCTGTCCACACCTCATGACTTGCGTAGCAGTAAGCCACTTTTGTTGGTGTGTGTTCGGGCAGGCATGGGACGGGCGGGGGTGGGGGGTGCGGTTCTACCAGAGGCAGAAGCACATGGACTGCAGCACGGGGGGCACGGAGGCCCCTTGTTGCTGAATATACCATATGAAGTTACAAAGCCCATGGGTCACAGAGACAGTGTTATCCCCAAGGAAAGGTACATTCTGTTCAGTGTTTTCTGTTGGAGGAAGCAAGGAAGAGTGAAATAGATTTTGGTGTTACCGTCTAAAACAGGAAGTCAATGAAAAACAGGAAAAGTTCCAGAGTTACCCATAAGCTTCGCTTACTGTGAGCATACGTCATTCCCCGGTAACGGCAGGTGAATAAGGAGTTGGTCTAGCCATAAAAGCTTCTTTGAAAGGTAATGCCGTCTCTTAATGGGAGATGTTGTTTTTGTATTTCCAGGGCTGCACAGGGTGGTAGAGGTAATGTATGACTGGCCTCAAGAAATTGTGTAGCCTCGGGGCACCTGGCTGGCTCAGTCAGTGGAATGTGCAACTCTTGATCTTGGGGTTGTTAGTTGGAGCCCCATATTGGGTGTAGAGATTACTTAAAAATAACATCTTAAAAAAAAAAAAGATTGTGTAGCCTGTGATTAATGAGAGCAAACTGTCTGGTTCAAATCTTCGCTGTGTGATCCAGGAGTTAGATGGCCTCTCTGTGCTCTAGTCAGTCAGCTCCCAGATGGGAATACTAATACGTCCTGCCTTCCAGGGTTGGTAGGACTACTCAGTGGTTCTCAACCATGAGTGCGTATCAGAATCAACTGTGTAATTAAAAAATAATAATAATTATACATCTGGGGCTGTCCCAGACTTAGTGAATGAGAATCTTTGAGAGCAGGCCCTTAAGCCTCTATGTTTTTAGAAGGCTCCCTCTCATGACACCTCTGCTTTGGTCCTAAGCAATCAGATACTGTTTGTAAGAGTGTCTGGCATTCACTCTGTCATTCCCTCCCCTCTCTGTCCTTTCTGCCTTAGGCCTAGGCCACAGGGTAGCACTTAGGATACAAATGACCCAGAAGCAGATAGAAGCCCCTTTCTAATGCGTGTATAAAGCAGGGTGGCTTCCTTATCTGGCATTTCCATTTATCTTCACATCAAATTCTGTGTTGTAGGCAAGAGGAGGGGAGTATTCCCATTTTACAGGTGGGGAAATGGAGCCTCAGAGTGATTTGATAGGATCCTGCAGCAAATCAGCTTTCAGATGTTGCCTTCATGCCTGTATCTGTTTTCCTTGATCCCCAGCCACCTACTGACTTATGGGGCCACTTAGGGGGTGGGGAGTTGGGGAGCTGGAGGAAATCATGATTACTTCTACAGGTGGGTGGGTTGGAAGAAGGGGAAAGAAAGGAGCTTGAGGGAATGTAAGCCATCTACATACAGACCCTTAGATCAGGGATCATTTGATTTATCAGGATGCTTAAAGATCAGAGAGTGTTGGTCATGGTCCCAGGCAGTCCATATGATGGTTTAGGAGAAGCAATGGGATTTGAACCCACTTCTCCTGCTGCCCAGCTCACTGTCCTCCCAGCTATATGTGCTGCTTCTATGGAGTGGACAAGGTGTGGCTCGAGTGATAATAAAAGTGGTCTTTGAGTCAGTGTAGTGAGGCCTTTGCACATGCTGTTCCCTCTGGCAGAAATGCTCTTCCCAGGCATCATGGCTTGCTGCTCCCTCTCCTCTTCCAGATCTGCTGAGACACCATGTACTCAGAAAGGCCTCCCCTGCCCCTCCAGTCCTGTCTACTTTCTATCCCAGCGCCGTGTTCTCTTTTCTTTAAGGCATGCACCGCTCCCAGATACTTCCGTGTTTATAAATTTGTACTCATTGGTGGCCTGTTGCCTCTGTGGGAATGGAAGGCTGCACAAGGCCTGGACATCGCCTGTCTGCTTCCCACTGTGTCCCCAGCACCAGGGCCCAGCACATGATTGGCACTCGCTGAGTATTTCTTGAGGGAATGAATGAATGAATTTGTACTGGCCACCATGGTAAGCTCGCTTAAGTCTCCCAACAACCCCTGGAGATGAAGCCCCGTTCTTCAGGTGAGGGACCTGAGGCTCAGAGGGTGAGTGGTGGGGCTGGGGGATATAGCTCCTTTACTGATCAGGCCCCCCATCCGGGGCCCAGCAGACGGGTGTGACCAGGGCCCCGTCCCCTAGGAGTCATGCCCCAGCGTCCCAGTGACCTCACACCACTTTCTCCCTAGGGTTGGGCAACAGCCCTTCTTTGTCCCGTGGGCACAGCCACGTGTACCTGCTTCCGCAGCGCCCTGGGACCCAGCCTTCGCTAGCACTTGCTTTTTGTCCTAGTGGCCGAGGGACTGGCTGCCTGGCTTATACTTCATGGACCAGCCACCAGCAGGAATGTGGCGGTCTCCCACCTCTGGGGGTGGGGCTGGGGTCTGCAGCCTGGGCAGTGTAGCAGGTGGGCCTAGAGGACAATGGTGGTCTCTTGCCAGAAGCTCTTCTCCCTAGAGCCACAGTTGGCCTAGATTAGTGGATCAAGTCAAGGGGAGAGCAGAGTGGGCTGAAGGATGAAATGAAAAGCATGAGAGGGAGAAGGGAGTCTTAGAATCCACCCCAGAACGAGGAGAAAGGCCTCCTTTGCTCAGATGACCTCACAGTAAATTTTCAGTGATCCAGTTGCAGGACAACGAGAGAAAGAGTGGTATCAGCAGGTTCCAGGTGCTTAGGCTCAGCCTGGGGTTTGGATTTTGAGGGTCAGCAGAAGGCAGACTTGAACAGAGGTTAGTTGAGACTACAACTTGGACTCAGAGTCTGAGTCCAGGATCTTTAGCAGCTGAGCGACTTAGAGCATATTACTTAATCTGCCTGGGCCTCAGCTTCCTTACATGCGAAATGGGATAAAACTAAGTATCTCAGTGGGTGGTTGGAATGAGAAGGTGGTTGGAATGTTTGAAGAGAGGGCTGTGCCTCCGTGGTGGTGTTATCAGTAGTAATGACGATCAGTGACTGCTTGGTTTGGTGACAGATTGGTAGAGGAAACTGGAAGACCCCATGAATTACAGACCGTAGGTTATCATTTGATGCCTCTTCCTTTTTCTATCTGTGCAGCAGTCACTCCCTCTGTGTGGGAAGCTAGGATCACGGATTTGCATGAGCGCTGCTCCTTGGCCTGGGCAGCACCGATCTGCAGATGGCCGTGGAGGGTGGCCAGTGCAGTGGGAGTGTCCAAACAGCCTGTGTAGCAGACAGAGCGTGGAGGGGTGAGCTGGAGCTGGCCGACACGGTGGGGAAGGGCATCCCAGGGAGAGACCAGCCTGTCATAAGGCCCAGCACGTCCTGTGGCTGGTGAATGATCAGCGAGTGACTCGGGGGAGACAGGAGCTCCCTATGCACGAGTGGAGGATTTGAGCTGGCCAGAGGAGTCCTGTGAGGGTGAGGAACATAAGGGATGGTCCAGGAGTCTGGAACAGGTACAAGTAGGAGCACTGAGACTTCCAGCCTGGGAAGCTAGCTGGAGGCTGCTCAGGGGCGTGGGGTGGGCGTGGGGAGGGTGTGGGGAGGGCGACTAGGGCCTCATAGGCAGGAGGGATGAGTGGGATCACCCTGTGGACTGTGCGGCTGTGTGGGCCCGAGGCATGGAGCGGAGACACCAGGCTGGGGCACAGCTTCTCACCTGCAGTCCTGACCAGAGGCCTTTGCCCAATGAAGCAGCCGTCCCCGTCGTGGTGGGGCCAGGCCCCACACACCCACCTGGTACTTGCTGGACAGGGAGAAGGTTGGTAACTTTACAGAGTAAACCTTAAATAGATTTAATGATGATAATGATAGGTATTGCCATAGTGAGAATTATTGTTACTCCTCTTACCACTACTGTTATCCCTTTTAGCATATTACTGTGAAATTCTCAGTGCGTTTCACATCCGTAATCCATGTTCCCTCAGGAGGATTTTCATTTCCATTTTACAGATTAAGAACCTGAGGCCAGGGATGTTGAAATGTCTTGCCCAATAAGGTCACCATTGCAGGAACTTGGCATGAAGGGGACTTCCCAAGGGGACTTCCTTGGGAAGGGGACCTCTGAGGGAAGTGGACTCTGGGGACCAAAAGACCCACCTGGTCTGGATGGGCTGGTTTTGGAAAGGGCCTCTCAGCGCTTCCTGTCTGTGCCTTGTCTTAGACTGAGTTCCCAGGATTATTTTGAATTCTCCTTGGAGCAGTGATTCCCCAGTCTTCTTGGAGTTGCAACATCCTTCCGTGGTAAGATTTTGCAATAGTTGCAACTCCCCCAGAAAAGTGTAATTTCCATTGATTCCTCTAAGTTAGAGTTAGGGAAGAGAGTTGTTTGGAGAGGTTTGTACAGGCACCTGGGTGGCTCAGTCGATTAAGGGTCTGACTCCTGATCTTAGCTCAGGTTTTGATCTCTGGGTTGTGAGTTCAAGTCCCACATTGGGCTCCATGCTGGGCGTGAAGCCTACTTTAAAAAAAAATTATATAGGGCGCCTGGGTGGCTCAGTCGTTAAGCGTCTGCCTTCGGCTCAGGTCATGTCGAGCCCCACATCGGGCTCCCTGCTCGGCGGGAAGCCTGCTTTTCCCTCTCCCACTCTTCCTGCTTGTGTTCCTGCTCTCGCTCTCTGTCTCTGTCAAATAAATAAATGAAAATCTTTAAAAAAAATCATATATATATATTTTAAAATTTTTTAAAAATTAAAAGAAATTTACATATATATACATATATACATGTATATATATATAAATATATAGAGGGGCGGGGAGAAGTTTGTAGCTGTCCTGGAGCTCAAGTGCCCTGGTGACAGCATTGTACTTGGAAGAAGGTCTTGGGTTCCATCCCTGCCTGCCGCTCTTTGCTATGTGACTTGGGCAAGTTTGGCCCCCTCTCCGGGCTGTGAGTTTCCCCATCTCTCCCATCTCTGCCATGCTGTGACTCATTATTTTTCTACTGTGGGGGCTGTCTTACCAATTCTGCTTGGGGTGGAACTGCCAGGTACTGGAGAGAGAGGGAGAAGGTTCGTTCCTGGATACGGATGGAGCTGGGCAACTGTCACAGCTCAGGTGGGCAATATGATTCCCTACATCCAGTGAGCAGAGCCTGTTGCAGGTTCTTAACTTCCTGGCTTGTGTCCCCTTTCCTGGTGACAGGTGCTGACTTCTCTTTGAACTGCAAGTTGGAAGAAATTTATCATGGGATCATGTGCCTTAAATGAGTGGGTTTGGAAGGAGAAGGCAGAGGAGGAGGAACTCTAGGCAAGAGAATCCCCGATTTCCAACCTCCCCGGTGAATCACGGAACATTGGGCTAAGTCACTCATGGGGGTGGAAAGATTGGGCGAAAAATTAAGGAACTTAGGGCCAGGTTTTTTTTTTAAAGGAGCAAATTATTCAAAATCCTTTACCCGATAGATTATATCTAAAGTTGATTTCTTCCTTTTTTCCACAGTACTGTTTTATCCATCTTGAATGATTTTGTAATCTATAAACCTGTCTTTTAGCTCTCTTGGTTTCAGTTAAGAAATATTTTAGCAGGGGAGGGAAGGTGCCGGTGAGTTCTGAGATACTGTGGGGGTCTGCAGACGTGGCCGGGGGTGCTCTTTGAGGCTCAGATGGCCATCCTTGGGCCCTGAGCCCTGGTGTCTCTCACCCAGAGCTCCTGCCGGCTCCACCATGAGGTCTGCAATTATTTAAGGAAAGCTCACATCAAGTGGAAAAAGAGCGACCACACTAACCGAATCATGTGGCCAATAGGCAATTCAACACCAGAGCCACCCAACCCCCTCAAGCCCTCACCAGCTGCTGGATTTTGCAGCCGCATGGATTAGGTGACCACGGGCCTGACGGGCAGGGCCATGTGCACACGCTGGTTGCTTGCGCGGGCAGCTTGGCCGCTTCAGCCTGGGAGTCTGGATCTGCCTACATCCAGGGGCAGCTCTCTTCTGAGCCTCACAGAGCAAGTTAATTTAAAAGCCGTTTTTTTCGGGTCATAAAGGAAGCTAAAAATTATGAGATTGAAAATAACGATTTTATATTACTATAACTCAGACTCTTGTTTAATTGCTCCATAATTTGATGTTAACCCCAAAATGTTTTGAAGAGATAACTTCCTGCCTTAAATTCCTTTTTTCATTTTACATTTTGGTTGTTGGGTCAACAGATGTTATACGTATATATATATTTTTAAACGAACATTAATATTTTTTTACTAAGAATTTTTTTTAACGTAATATTTAAAAAATTTCCAACGTTTGGAACTAACTCGTCAGAAGAAAATGAGGTCACCCTCATCCGGTAATCTCTTAAGAAACAACCAGTCTTAACAGTTTGGTGTATTCAGATGCCTTTCAACTGAATGCGAGATTATCTGTTTTATTTTCATACAAATTGTATTTTCTTAATAAGCAGCAGGTATTAATTTATTGAAACTTGGGAGAATACAAATAGGTGAAAGAAAAAAAAAGTAATCCCAGCACCCAGAAATAACCAGTCAAAAGCAGTGCCTTTTTTTTTTCTTTTTTTTCCCTTTAGAGTGACATTGTAGGGTTTCACCTCCAGCCAAGCTGCCCTCCTTGGGCACACTTTCCCTGCCTTTCAGCTGGCTGTTTATGAGCTGATTTCTGCCTGTGACCTTGAGAGGGAGAGAACCTCAGCTCCAGGTCTGGTGTGACTGTCGCCCACCATGTGACCTCTTTCAGCCTTTCATAAATGGGAACAATCCTTGCATTGCTGTGAAAATGCAGAGATCATGGATTTCAAAGCTAATTGCAAGTGGTAGAGTCATAAACAGTAGAAGGCCGCCACAGCGACTGCTATTGTTTTAACTCCAGACGGTATCAGGTTTGGACAATACCTGATCACCTCCAAGTATTTCACATGAGCAAGAACTATTATACCCCAAGATCTGATCACTCCTGAAGTTTGGCTCTTGGTCCACACAATGTGTGCTGCATTGGTCTATACATACGTTTGTTAATATGAACGGAGCACGATTCACACCCTTGCTGGTAGGAAAGATACTCCAACCCAGCCTTCCTGATTTAGAATTTATTACTCAGCTGGGCTGTTTGAAGTGTTAACTGATCCCTCTTGTGATTCAGGCTGCAATTGGAGCCCACGCAAGGGGAAGAGATTGGGGTGGGGGGAGGTCACTCGGAGCAGGCCCCTGGAAGATCCAGCTACTTGACAAGTTCATTTTGTACTTGACAAGTTTCATTTTCATTTCAACATACAGCACTGTTCAGTGGGAAAGAGACAATAGACATGCTTTTGTATTTCTTTTGAAAAGGTAATACGCAAGCCTCCTTGAAGAAATTGTCAGTTACAAATGGAAGTCCTCTCTCCCATCTTTGTGTTCCTATCCCCCGAGGAACCCCACTACCAATTTCTACCATGTTCTTCCAGAGAGAAACCATGCCGACACCAGCATATATAGGGTCTCCCTTCCTACCTTCATTTTTTTGCACCCATGGTAGCAAGCTAAGAACATCGCAGTGCAGCTTGCTTTCTTCCATTTAATAATGGATCCTGACGATCATTTCATATTAGTGTATTAAAAAAGATCTACTTCCTTTTTTGGCTTGATTGTAGTTGGTTTAACCAGTTCTCTGTCGAGCATTTAAAGTATTTCTAATTTAGTGCTGTGCTAGTCTGCGGGGAGCATCTTTGTGCGAGCATCATTTTGCACGTGTGTGTTGGATGTGTGGGAAAACTACCTCCCAAGGGCAGTCGCTTGGTTAAAGGGTGAGTGCATTTAAAATTTTGACGGCCATTGCCACATTCCCTTTCATGAAATTTTATCAGTTTTACATTCCCACAGAGATGAATAAGAAATGCTTGGTTCCTCACACCTTCACCAGCATGCATGGCCTTAAACTTTTTTGATCTTTGCTAATCTGGTGTTTCTTTGGAGTTTTAATTGCCGACTTTCTCTCCTGGTTAAGAGTTGCTTGTGTTTCCTCTCCAAAGAACTGCCTATTGTGTTGTTAATTTTTTTCTTCTTGATTTATGTGGGTGTGCTTGTTTTCCCTCACTTTGCCTCACAATACTCTGGGGTATTTTTGGGCTCCAACCTCCCTCCGACAGCCTGGTTGGAGGAGAAAGCCTACTGGAGTAGAGTTGGGATCCAGACCCTGGTCCGGCTACCTTCCCGCTGTGTGACCTTGACTGAGTCGCTTAAACTCTCTGAGTCACTGTTTCCTAGTCTGTAAGGAAGAATGTTAGTTGTACAGCAGGGTTGTTGGATGGATGAGATAATCAATGTAAAAGTGTTCTATAAACCATGGAAAGCCATAAAAACACAATTCCTGCATTACTATTCACTTAGTTTCAAGTGAGTGATAAAAGAGTTTAGATTCCTAAAACCTTAGAGGCGAGTCGTTTGGTTAAACAGGTGGGGAAGGGGAGGCCCGGGGAGAATGGACCAGCCAGAGTCAGAAGGCAGAGGTGGGCCTGACTGGGAGTGGGGTCCCGGGTTGTCTTGCTGTATGAGGAGCCACGGGCAATATGCGGTTTATATTTTTTTATATTCTGATTTTTATAATAAATTTTCCTGACTTCCGTGGGAATGCAGTGTGGCTGAACCTTAAGAGGATGTACTTGAGAACTGAAAAATACCTAGATCGGACCCAGGTTCTGCCAGCTCTTCACTGCAGCCCCTACACCAGGTGACTTCACCTTTTTGGGGCCGCCGTTAACCTTCTCTGCGGAGGGATTACTGAGACCGGGGTGGTAGAGCCCTGCCCGTCTGGCGCATGATGGGACTTGGTAAATGGTGTCATTATCGTTGTTTGGCTTTGCAGGAGGCGTGGCGGCCAGGGAATCAGGGCCAGGCTCTGACGCTGGACACCCGCGGTTCAAGGCCTTGCTCTGCCCTGCCTCGCTGGTGGGGCCTCTTACTTCACCTCTCTGAGGTCATCATTGGAGTCCTTTAGCTGCAAAGCTTTGATTTGAAGAATCCGTGGACTTTTGAATACAAAGTGCTTATCACGTAGGAGGCATTTATAAATCAGTTACGAAAAAAGGACTTACTGAAGTGCCTGGATGTGGCGGGCACTGGCCCAGATGTTGGGGTCGGAGCAGGAAAGAAGCAGGGTCACTGGCCTTCGGGAGCTTGTGTCCCAGATTCTTGTTTATGCTGATTGTTGTTCTCGGTCGTAGTAACAACAGCACAGTCTGGTCCGTGTCCATAGACTCTGCCTGGCCTCTGTCTAGGAGTTCTAGGACACACGCTCCGAGGGGATCCAGGGATTTTCCCTGCTCCTGTAGACTCTGCAGATGACTTACTTCCTGTGAGATGCTCTTTTTACATAACTTTAGGAAACTTGACTCAGCCTGCCACCCTCATCCCCTCACAAGGGCTGGGGGCTGAAGCCCTGTGGTCCAGTGGCTTGTTTGACGTCCCACCAACCCTGGCTTCCTGACCCGTCAGCCTGGGTCTCTTTGCTTCATTCATCGTTGGGCCATGGGAATCTTCCCTCTCATCCAGCCCCTATTTAAGTCCATTTCCTGCATGCCAGCCACTGGGCTTGGGTCTGGGGACACGGCAGCGAGCTCAGTCCTGCCCACCGGGAGCTGGCATAGGGCGGCAGGAAACAAACGAGGTGATTTCAGCTTGCTATGAGCCCCGAGAAGAGAAGCAGTAAGGCAAGGACATCTAATGGGGGTGTGTGAGCTACGGTGGAAAGGGTGGTCTCGAAGCCCCTCTGCAGTGACATTCATGCTGAGGCTGAGAAATCAGAAAGAAAGCAGGTTTATGGGAAAAAAGATGTTCTAGGCAGTGGGGTCAGCAAGGGCATGTCACTTCCAGAATGCACCCAGTGCGGTGCAAGCAGGATCCAAGGGGAGGTCGTATAAAGAGAACTGGCGTGTTTGAGCATCTTTTCAGAGCAGGCGGTGAGGCTGATTTATACCAGAGGGGATGGCCACGTCCGGCTGGGTGCAGTGAGTGAGCAAATGCATTTTTTTTTTTTTTTAAGGTTTTATTTATTTATTTGACAGAGAGATAGATAGAGAGCACAAGTAGGCAGAGTGGCAGGCAGAGGGAGAGGGAGAAGCAGGCTCTCCGCTGAGCAGGGAGCCGGATGTGAGGCTCGATCCCAGGACCCCAGGATCGTGACCTGAGCCGAAGGCAGCCGCTTAACCGACTGAGCCACCCAGGCGCCCCAAGCAAATGCATTTTAGACTGTGGCTGGAGCTTCAGTATTTGTTTGGAACCAGTAGAATCTGCAAGGCCTTTGGAAGTGGCAGAATCGAGGCAATCCTGGATTCAGAGCAGCCCTGGCAGGCCCTCCTAACAGACAAGGACTTCCTCGCCGGCTCCCCACCTAATGGTGTCTGTGCCCACAGCCACCGTCGGCAAAGTCAATTTCCACTCTTGGATCTGCGATTTAACGCCTGGCTGCGCAGAGAGCTGCAGAGAGCTGAGGTCGGGGAGCTAATTGGGTTGCTTCCTAAGAGGGAGGTTCTTAGAATTGGAATATCTGGGGCCGGGGCAGGGTCGCGATGCAGAGAAACCAGGAGGGCTAGACAGGGGGCTGGGCTGGCCGGAGCCACTGCTAACAGAGCCAAAGTGACAGGGAATACCATGGAGGCTCTGGACTCCCCAGGGACGCCGCTGCTCTGGGAGGGCGTCCTGGTTCCCTGGGAGCTTATGTTCTAGACAAAGGCCAGGTGGGCAGCTTGGGTATTTTCTGTCCTGGATTAATCTCTCCTAGCAACAGCCTGGGTGGTGGGGACCTCTTTTCCTTCTCGCCCCCTTAGACCATGACCCTCATCCCCCATCCTATACGTGTACCCTCTGTGGTCATCACCAGCTGCTGTTGGGGACAGAGCTGCTGCATAATGGCCATGTGAGGGTACAGCCCGTGGTAAGGCTGAAGGTCACTCAGCCAACTCCTGGCTATATGTGTGTGGGTGGACTCTGTCTGGCCAGGTAATCCTGCCCTTGTTCTAGGTCAGAATTCACTTACTCATCCATTCACTCATCCACCTAATCAGTCATGCATTTGTTCCTCTGTTTATTTATTCATTATGGAGCCATAGTCCACGTCAGGCTCTGCGTTGGGTGCTAGGGGCACAGTCTCAACAGGACAGACTCCCCACCATCCTAGAGCTTAGAGTCCACGGGGATGAGAAGGAAGCCGACCTGTGCATTGCACACATCCTCATCATCATTATGATGACACTTGTCACTGAAGCTGCATGTCAGTTACTGTTGTGAAATATACCTCCGAAGACAAGCAGTGGGACCTGGCCGGGGGATCTGAATCCATGTGGGATCTCCCTGTGTTCCTACACCCAGGGCAGCTGCTGCCTTTTGGGAGCTCATTGCCGTGAGGTTCCAAGATGACCGCAGGCCGGTTCTGCCCATGGAGTAGGGCCTTCCTTCCAGGTTCAACGGTGTCTTGTGTTTCTACTATGAGTTTATATCCTGCTTTAAAAAAAATTCACCATCTATTTAAGAATTATACATTTTTTTGCATTTGACTTCCAGTTTTTACTTTAAAGCAGATATAATTAATTTAAAGAATTGGCCATTAATTTTATACATTCACAGTTCCTTTGGGTCCACTTAAGGGTAACTTTTCCTGCTTTGTTTTTAATTTTATTTATTTATTTTTAAAATATTTTGTTTGTTTATTTGTCAGAGGGAGAGAGAGACTCACACAAGCAGGGGGAACGGCAGACAGAGGGAGAAGCAGGCTCCCCGCTGAGCAAGGAGCCCCATACAGGACTCGATCCCAGGACCCCGGGATCATGTCCGAAGGCAGACGCTTAACCAACTGAGCCACCCAGGAGTCCCTCCTGCTTTGTTTTTTAAATATAAAATAAAAATTTATGTAAACATTTTTTATTACAAAAGAATAAAATCTTTATTGAAGAAAATTACAGAAATAGACACACCCTCCAAAAGGAAATAGAAACCCTGCCTAATTTCACTGTCTAGACCACCGTGAACAGTTCTTTTTTCTTTCTTCCCCTATACATTTGTCCTTAAAAAAAAATCAGGTCCTACTGTCTTTGTGACTTTTTCACTTAGCATTATATTAGATAATGTATTTTCATTAAGGTCTTATTAATCTTTATGAAGGTGTATAGAAAGTGTTTTCCATGGCCTTAAATTTTTTAACTCACCGTTCTGATGCCAGCAGGGCAATCTTCCTCATGGATGTAGGGAAGTAGCTCGAGATTCTGTTTTGTGGCTTGTCCTCTCTTAGAGAGCCAGTTAGGTTTTATTCACAACTCAGGCAAGTGATTGAGTTCTGTTTGCCTCTTTGTTTCTTTGTCAAAGGGAAAAACAGCTGCCTCTCCCCGTTGGTGGCCGTTTCCTGGTGCCCGGTGTATGCGGTGACCACAGCTGCTACGGGGAGCGGGCAAGGAGGGAGGAGGGCTTGGTGGCCCGGAGCTGGACACTGAGAGTGAAGTCACCTGCCCTGATGGCTGCTGAGCGGAGTTGAACTTGAGCAGGGTAGAAAGGGAAGTTCAGTGTAAGGATGGAGCTCCCGCTCCTCCCCTTGTCCTCACAAACCAGAGGAAGTGCATTTGGTTAAGAATAACCCACATCCGCCACCAGGCATGCTTCCAGCAGCAGTGTGGGGAGATGCTAGGCTGCTCCTTGGGAACTGGTGAAGGGCCTGGCCTTGCAGAGCCCCCCAAACCCGGGGCCACCCACACCTGCCCCGCATGTTGAGGCTCAGAGAGACTGAGCTGTCCAAGTCAGGCAGTAGGTTAGTGGCAGAGCTGGGATTTGAACCCAGGAGTTTGCTACCACATCTTCCATTTTAGGCTCCTCCACCCACTGGGACGGCACATCTATTACATGCAAGGAGCTGTGGGGGGACAAAGAACTGGCACACGCAGCACGCTAGAGATGCTGCCACGGTCAGGGACCCAGTAGGGGTGTCCACTGGTTCACTGCTTCAGCATAAGCCGTGCCAGGCCCTGTGCTCAGCTCCCCGGACATAGCTGTGAGCAAGCGGACTGCATTGACCAGCAAGCTGCAGACTGTCGGCGGGTCGAGGCTGATGAGCCCAGTGAGGGAAAGAGCGCAGTGTAGATGGCAGAAGGCTCTGGGCTGCAGTCCCTGGGAAGAATTGCTGGAGGTGGAGCTTAGGCTTGGGGTACCCTAACAGCGGAGCCCCAGCAGCCAGGGGAGGGCCTTGGCATTGAATGCCAGCCAATGGTAGCTGGGTCGGAAGATGCTGCCGATGGACATGCTGTGTGACCTTAGGCAAGTTGCTTGGCCTTACTGAGCCTCCTACCCTGGTTTCAAAAGGGTGCAAGATTGAAATGATAATAAATGGACCCAATGTATCTGCAGCAGCCGTGGTCATCTCCAGCTTCGTGGCCATTGTCTGTTGTGGCCATGGCAAAAGGGGTTACAGAATGGACCTGCCACACAAGTAAGAGAGGGACCGAGGCCTGCTCCGCCTGGTTGCCCGTTGCCATGAGGAGGAGTGGAGTCATTTTGGGAATTTGCCCTGAGGTACAAGAGGATTCCATTTGACCTGGTCCCACAGTGCACACTGAGCATTCCAGGAGAGCCTTAATGCCCATCCTTGAAGTAAAGGTGAAAGAAAAGGCTCATACCCTGAACTGGGGGGCGGGTAGGGAGAAGCTTCTGGAGCTGGGCATTCTTCCCACTGCTCTGGTTATTAAAGCAGCTCGGGGCGTCTGGGTGAATTTGTTAGGGACTGATGCCGGTGGGGCGTCCAGCACCCCCCCTCACGCTCCACAGCACTGCTCTGGTCTATGGGCCTGGGAGGGACAGCTCGGGGTCCAATCCTGCTTCTGTGGCTCACGAACTCGACAGGCTGTGGGTCCCCACTGTCCTCTCTGCTCACGTTATCCCGGGGACAGCGGTGGACACATGCCAGTGGTACCATCCTTGTCAGGGCACGGTGAAGCTCAGAGATAACATACGCTTAAAGAACAGAGCTTGGTGTCTGCCCCCATGAGCACTCGGGTTTGCTCACACAAGGAGGATTTCTGCCGCTACCCTGCTTCTCCCTCCCTAGCTCAGTCTGCCCCGCATCCTGACTCTGGCCAGATCCTTGTCCTCCCTGGGTTCCCATGAGGACTTCTGGGGGGGGGGCGGGCGCCAGGGTAAAAGGCAGGGGCAATGACAACCCTGTGGGGTGGAGTGACTTATGCCTGGAGGCCCCTGTGGTGGCCTCCGCATGCATCCCTTTGGATCCTGGCCCGACTCACCAACAGAGGCGGCTTCCCCGCCTTCCCCGGCCCCAGTCTTCGCTTTTGTCCTGAGGAAGAATCCAAGGCTCTCAGGAATGGAAGAGATTTGATTTGATTTGATTTGATTTGATTTGATTGATTGATTGATTGATTTTAAAGACTTTTATTTGAGAGAGAGAGAGAGAAAGCAAATGTATGAGCAAGGGAGGGTGGGGAGGAACAGGGAGAGGGAAAAGCAAGACTCCCCGCTGAGCAGGGAGCCAGACATGGGGACATGGGGCTCTATCCCAGGACCCTGAGATGACCTGAGCCAAAGGCAGACGCTTAACCAGCTGAGCCACCCAGGCGCCCCAATGGGTGAGATTTTAGAGGGCATCTTACCCATCCAAGCCATCCAGGCAGGGCTTGGATCTTCTGCCTGCTGCTTGCACACGTGGAAGGACGGGTGCTCACTGTCTTTGGGGGACAGTGTTGGTGATGTGTGGGTGGGCACTGGAGCCGAATCTATTTCTTTTGTCCTCTGTCTCTCCCCGTGGACTCTCCCCCAAGCCCCTGGGGTTGGTCCTGAGAGGTGGACTGCCCTCTGGTCCTCCCTCTCTCTGGCCCTTGGCCCTCATCCTGCAGTTCCCGTTCTGGGTTCTTGGGGGGAGCCACAGTGGAGTTGAGAGCTCGCTGTGGCCCCAGGTCCTGGGGTGACTCTTGAGCTTTGACTTTTTTCTTCTGTTAAAGATAACTCGCTTTGGCTTTTACGTTGACTGGAAGGCCTCGAACACTTGGTGTGAATCTCTTTTCTTGTGGCAGGGGATGTTGGTCATGAAGGGTGGCGTTCAGGGAGAGGGGAGGGTGCTTTAAGTCTCTTCTTGAGGCCCATTGTGCTCCGGGTCCTGAGTGTGAGGATTCTGAGTGTGTGAGTGAGAACCAGAAGGCTTTCAGAGACTATCTACGCCTGGGGCTTTTTTGGCCAGAGCCCCCCTTCATCCTTTATATAAGAAAGTCAAAACACAGAAAGGTTGGCATGTGATTTTATGCACCCTGAATGCCACATACAGGCCTGAACTAAGAGTTTCTATTTGAGTCCTTCCACCTTCATTGTGCAGACAGGGAAACTGAAGTCCAGAGAAGCACCCCCACACTTCCACTTACTTGTCGGCTGGTAGAGGGGGCCAGGGTGGGAGGAAGCACTAGGGGCCAGGAGAGTGGGGATTGGGAGCAGAGTGGCAGTGGGGGGCTCGGCCAGACGCAGGGCCGGCGGGGTGTGCACACACAGGAGCAGGGTTCGTGGGGAGATGAGCGAGGAGGAGGACCCAGAGAGATGGAGGCCCTACAGAGGAGGCTGGCTCAAACATGGAAGCTGGAGAGGGGTGGTGGGAATGTGCTAGAGTGGTGGAACCTGTGAATTCGTGGTGGAATCAAGACAGGCTCCTGTACAAGGGTGACGTGATCCTTGGCCAGTAAAGGTGGGCCAGACCCAGGGAGACCAGGCGTTGGGTTGCAAAGACCTCAGATGCTACTGTTCAGAATTTTCCAGAGGAGGAACTGAGGCCAGCAAGGGCAGGAGGCCGGGACATGCATGTGAACAAGTGAACTCAGAGTCTGAAAGTGTGGCATGGGTGGTCAGCTTGGTGATTTGGGGTGGCAAGTGAATCCAGTTACTTCATTTTAATAGCTAGGTACTTAAGTGCACATTTGAGAAAATATAGCCAGTGCATATAACATATTGCTAAGGATAAATCTAAGGAGGAAACAAATGAGTGGATTTAAAGACAAACCAGGTAAGAAATAGTAGAGAGGTACAAAGATAAGGTGAGACTCAGGCAGCTGGTGTGGGAACCTAGCTCTCTAGGCCCCATTGCACTAATGACTGACAGATTTGACTCAGGCTGACCCCTGAGCCCTGAGGGTGGACTCCTCTTAGGGCAGAGGGTACAATCTACACACTCAGGCCCCCCCTTCCTTTCTGGGTGGGCTGCTTCCCAAGGATGGTGCAGAGAAGGAGGGACTGGGCAGATTGGAGCTACTTAGGGGCTTTCCTCCGGGACCTGAGCTTAGGCCACTTCCAACCCGATGGTGCACAATGGGCTCAGACCAAAGACGTGGGGGCTGGGGTCTAGGCTAGGTTGCCCCTAGCTCTGTGACTGAGAAGATGGGAAGGACAGTGCTGCACCCCCTGCTGATCTGTGCCATATAGTGGCTGGAAGAGCTGCCTAGAGCCTGTCCAGTGATGGGCTCAGGTCGGTCTCCGCTGTCTGGCATGGAGGGCGCATGCTGTGTGCGTGGTGGCCCAGGCACGTGAGGCTGCCACTGGACAGATAGCTTGAGAAAGTGGAGCTGCTCTGCCCTGGGAGGTCCGGTTGGTTCAGGGGGTTAATTAATTAATGAATTAATTTTTAAAAAGAGCGCGCCTGCACACACAGAGGGAAAGGGAGAAGCAGACTCCCCCCTTCCCCCTACCCTCCCCCTTCCCCCTACCCCTAGCAGGGAGCCCCATGCCCGGCTGGATCCCAGAACCCTGAGATCTTGACCTGAGCCTGAGCCGAAGGCAGAAGCTTAACCAACTAAGCCACCCAGGAGTCCCCAGGTTTTTTTTTTTTTTATTAAAAAAAATATTTATTATTATTATATTTTGTTTTTGACTTGAAAGGGGTTGGTGGAAAGAAGGAGATCAGCTAGAAAACCTAAATTCGTAGGGTTACAGGATAATCAAGAAGGATGGGCTAAGGTATCTTTCCCAGGTTAACTACAGAATGCCAGACCTGGCAGAAACTTAGTGATCCACTAATCCGTATACTGAAAGGTACCACTTATTAAGCTCTTCCTTAATAAGCCAGGCAATTTGAGTCCAGTTTCCTTCAGACTTGGCTCTAACACCCCCTCGGAGAGGCCTTCCCGGGCGGTCCCTGTGCACCCCTGACTCAGCCACATTACCCTGCTGGCCTCCTTCACTGCTTCAGGATGATGTCTGACTCACTTACGCATTCACTGCTTATTATGTCTCCCCCCACCGGAAGGGTGGCTTCAGGGGGTGCTGGGGGGGTGGCATGAGAAAGCGCGGTGGGGGGCGGTTGCTGAATGGTGGATTCAAGTTACTGATAGCCAGAATGCAGGCGAGGGAGTCTCCCTCCAGGATCTGATAGAAGGTAACCACGTCAAATCTTGATTCAAGAGGTAGGGAGGTATTAAGGGCATGCCCTGAGATAATCCAGAAATTTCTTTTTAAGGCAAAGGAATCCTTTGCACAGAAAGGAGGGAAGAGCTTGCTTTTTCCACCTCTATTGATTAAGAGAAGACCTTTGGACTAGGGAAGGCCAGACACGGGAGGCCTCACATCAGCCTGGTCTGTGTTGCTTCCCTTCTGGAAGGCACTGAGGCAGCCCACTGGCATCTTGTTTGATAAATGGTAAACCACAAAGGCCGGAGGAGCTGCTTGCCTGGGGCACTTGGGATTGGAGCCGCCCAGAGCGGAGGGCAAACCCTCAGGGAAGGAGGGAAGAGGTGCTCTTTCTTACCTGAATTCCTTTCTTTAAGAGATACAGGTTGTGTGGCCTTGGGCATGTCACTGAACCCCTCTGAGCCTTTAGTTCTTTATTTCCAAAAGATTTCCAAAAGTGGCAATAATAATGGCAGCTTCTGAGGATTGTTTTTAGGGTTAAATGAGATTAAGCACCTGGCAGTATCTACCAAGAAATTGCTGGATATATTTAAGGTTGTTATTTTAATTAGGATTTTTTAATGAATGCTTGGAGAAATTTCATGATTACTAATCTGCATTACATGAGCAGAACCTTACCTCTGAATCATTAGACAAAGTTTGGGCCTTATAATAGACCTTGCCATTGAGAGATCTGCCACCTTGTGGCCATTTACCCAAATTGCAGGTTCAGTTTTTTTTTAATTTAAAAAAGTATTTATTATTATTGTTATTATTATATTTTGTTTTTGTCTTGAAAGGGGTTGGCTGAAAGAAGGAGATCAGGTGGAAAATCTAAATAAGGTTACAGGATAACCAAGAAGGATGGGCTAAGGTATCTTTCCGAGGTTAACTACAGAATACCAGACCTGGCAGAAACTTAATGATCCACTAATCCGTATACTGAAAGGTACCACTTGTTAAGCGCTTCCTTAATAGGCCAGGCAACTTGATTAGCACTTTGCATACATCCTTCATAGTCCGTTCTACATGGCAAGATCAACATTTTTAGTACCGTTTTTCAAAAGGGGAAATTGAGGCTCAGAAGTAACCGAGTAACTTGCTTGACAGCACGTAGCCCACGTATAGCAGAGCTGGTATTTGAACCAGGCAGTCTGATTCCAAAGCCCGTGTGTAATCTTAACCTTCTTACTGTCTGTCAACCAAGGCTAGGCCAAATATCTGTCGTGCTCCTGGACCCTACAGAGGTCAGTGGGTTGTGTTCTTGGCTTCTGCCTGCAGCTGACCTCAAGAAACAGTATGTCACCCCAGCACCTGGGTTTATACCCTATAGTCCTGCCCATGTGCTTTACAGAATACCCATCATGATTTCACTGGATCCCACTGAAGGCAGATGTGAGATGATAGAATGATCTGTTCGGCTTCCCCCTGCCTCCTCATCAGGTAGCTGGCCTCTTCGAGAAGGTGGATGTTCTCTGAGCGGTTCTGAGAGAGAAGCAGGTTTTCCGCTTGCACTTTCAGAACCTGAGTGTGGAACCCGCCCACAATCAGCGGGGAGGTGGCAGGAGTGTGAGGAGGAAACAAAACCAGTGTGTTTCTTTCCAAGTCCGTTTGGCTGGTGGTGCAGGCCTGGCAGAGCTGATGTGATGAGGACCGGTCCCCACATTGAGTGGGTGGAGAGCTATCCTGGCAAGGATATCCTCCTGGGCCAGGGGAGGAAGTCAGCCCCACACTGGGCAACAACAGGCTTCTTTCTGTAAAGTTGGACGCCTCTGCCTCTTTCCCACGCTGGCTTGGCTAGCAGGGAAGGGTGTGGGCTGGGGCGTAAAGTTCATGGCAGTGGGCTGGGACCTGAGGGGGTGTTTGTGCAGAGAGGTTCAAAAGCCCAAGGATGCAATCCGGTACCTCCAGCCTTTTCCCCAGCTTCGGGAGATGTGTCTGGGTGAGGCCAGCTGGGAAGATTCCCTGATAATAAAATAATTGTTTAGAAATGATGGTTTATTCAGGGCTCCCAAGGGAAGAGTCTTCTTCCTGCTATTCCCTCTGAGTCCATGGGATACCAGAAAGCCTTGTGGTTGTGTGGAGAGATGGTATGGGGTCTTAGACTTTATCGAAGGGGAGAGTCAGATTTTACAACTTCAGGGGAATCTAGAGCCTTGTTGTCAAGGTAAAACACCTAGAGATCTAGAACTCTCTTAAGTCATGAATTTATGGATAGCCTTTGGTCTGACATTCCTCCTTTGGTCTGACATTCCTCCCAAAGTGAGAACCCTTCTCTTAGCATCCCTGGAAGATGCTGTTCCCACTCATCTGTGCACCTCCGGGGACAGAACATTCATTCCCATGGGGGGGATCCTGTTCCTTTTGGACATCTGACAGCTTAGCAGAGCTGAACTCTGCTCTCTGGAACTTTTCTAGCATTTGTTCACATTCTCCTACATAACAGCTCATACTTCCCCCCGGGTGGCTAAAAGAAACTACAGGACAGGTGGGTTCTCACTGGGACCAGAAGCCCATCGAGGGTGGAGGAATTCACCTTGCCTCTCCTCGGGTCCTTGCCCACAGCTGAGGGACCCCCGGCCCCTTCCTTCTCCCAGGCTTCAGTTTCTGTACTTGCACATCAATGGGGGCCCGTGTTAGCGTTCTATGGCCACTCTAACAATTTCACACCAACTTAATGGCTTAACGCAGTACACATGTACTGTCTTCGAGTTCTTGGGGTCAGAAGCCAGAAGGGGTCTCACTGGGCTAACTGTTGGCAGGGCTGTGTTCCTTCCCGGAGGCTCGAGGACAGAATGCATTTCCTTGCCTTTTCTGGCTTCTAAAGGCTATCCGAGTTCCTTGGCTTGTGGTTGCATTATTCTTCTTGCATCATCATACCTTCTGTGGCTCTGACCCTCCCGCCTCCCTCTTATAAAGACCCTGTGATTACGTTGGACCCACCAGATAATCCAGGATAATCTCCCATCTTAAGATCCTTAGCTTAATTCTAGCTGCAAAGCCCCTTTTGCCATGTGAGGTAACCACATTCACAGTTGCCGGGGATGAGGATGTGGACGTCTTTGGGAGATGTTGCTTGCTGTAGGGATGCACTCCATCCTCTCCGGAGTCCCCTCAGCTCTGTGCCTGCTCAACACTCCCCCTCAGCCTCTTTCTTCCCTCAGGGTTGTGGGAACCCCCCTTCCTTTTGCAGAGTCTGGCTTCCTAATGGGAAGAAATGCTGAGGTCCTGCAGGTGCCTTCTCCACCTGTCAGATTCTATTCAATTTCTTATGACTCAAGTAAAAAAAAAAAAAGACCACCTTCTTACCCTTCCAGGAGGCCGATTTCTATTGTCTGGTAGCCCCTCGAGGTGCAAAGAAATATGACATTATCTCTGCTCTCAAAAAAAGCTGTTCATCCAGTTAGGAAGAGACGAAGGCCCCCATGCAAAGTCAAGGCCGTGATTTGCTGTGCGACCTCGGCAAGTAACTTACTATCTCTAAGTCTCAGTTTCTCCGTCTGTTAACTGGCAATAGTAGCACCTTCCTTTTCCCCCAAGGGTTGCGTTAAGATAAACGTCAGAAACTACTACGGAAATATAAGGGTTTATTGGAATGGCATGAGATCCTTGAGTAATATCAAGCAGTCATAAGGACTTAGTATTAAATGTGACACAAGATTATTATAGGGGAAGGTTGGCTATGGTTGAGGTTGATGGGGGCCACTCTGGAAGAGATGAGGACCTTGGGCTTCAAAAGATCATCATCATTGCCCGATTTGTTCTCGATCCATGAAGAAAATAGGATGGCTGGTTTATTGAGGCGAAGGCAAGAGTACAAATGGAGGTCCCCAGCCTACATATCGGGGGGTCTCGTGCACACACATGTGGTGCCCCCAGCTGTATGTCCAAGCCCCGTCTGCCTTTTTCCCCATAGCCAAGCACTGCTTAATCACCCCTTAGGCCTAGGAGTGCGTGCCCACCGTGCACACCGTGCAGTTGTCCTGTGGATGATGGATCCAGGGGAGACGCCTCACAGGGCCTGGGAGCAGGCTCAGCGCCATTTAGGCAGGGCATTTGGGGTCTGGAGGAGGGCCAAAGCGATGCCCTCTAGGAGGCAAGTCCAGAGCAAGGGCCCTGATTGCCCTGGTCTGAAGAGCTCTTCAGGGGGCAGGGCTGTGGGCCGAGGCATAAAGGCGGGCACTAGCTGGGTGTGGTCTCGGGCCTGTGAGGTCAGATTTTGAGGGTGGGGAAGAATGGAGACAAAGGCAATAGAGTAACCACTTATTATGTGGCATTGTGTGCTACAGAAATTATAGTAAGAAAAGTGTTTTCTTCTGCCAATTTTGCATAGAAAGACCTAGCAAGCTGTATTTTTTCCTTGTTCTTTCTGTTTGCCTCTCTGGCAGCACGGGCTGGACAGCCCTGTGCTTACTCTACCTTACATTCACTGGTGTGCTGGGAAGTGGGGGACAACCAGCTCCGGGGTGGGCTGGGGAGCCCTGAATGTTAGGATTTGCCAGTTTCCATGATGTAAATTTCCCTCCCGTGGCCGGTTTCGTGCTACCGATGCGATGCCGCTGAATGTTTCTCCAAGCCGGCTCCAGCTTTCATCTGCTTTACATTTCATTTTAATCTTTAGACAATACTGTGGCTAGGTGCCATCATCCCAGATTTGTCGACCGGAAACAGACTCCGAGAGGTGCAGGTTTCCAGCCCAGGCCTGCCAGACTCCGAACCCCTGGGTGCTCTACCGAGCCTTTCCCCCTTTTGTGGACTTCATTCCATCCCCCCCATTATTAGACTCAAGCCCTAACCCGCAATAGGACTGTATTTGGGGATAGGGCCTTTATGAGGTCATGAGGGTGGGCTCTCTGCTGGACTGGTATCCTGATAAGAACAGGAGGAGATGCCAGGGAGGAGGCTTTGTGCACACACAGCCGTCCATGCACCGAGTCCTCCCCAGAAACCGGCCCTACTGGCGCTGTGGTCTTGGACTTCTGGCTTCCAGAACTGTGAGAAAATAAACGTCCGTTTTTTAAGGCCCCTAGTCTGTGGCATTTTGTTATGGCCGCCCTAGCAAACGAATCCGTTCTAATTGTACGGCCCTTTATAAAGCCCCAGGGCCATAGCCCGGTATCATCCACTGACTTATTCTGCCAGGGTTTTCGCAGGAGACTTGGCCCTGCAAGAGGTGCTGGGGAACCATCTACGCGGCAGGGCTGGGATGGGCAAGCCAGGATGGCTGTCCCCATTATACAGACAGGGAAACTGAGGTCACCCCTCGGGTCTCTTTCCCGGGGAGTGGTGCAGCCTCGGCCAGACGTCAGGCCTTCCCTTTCCCAGCCCACCAAAGTCAGCAGGGGCTAGATCTCGCCCCAAAGGCACAGAGGCTTGCAGGGGCATTTCTCTCCTCCCGTGTACCACAGGGATTCTCAGGGGGTTGGATTCAGTGTCAGAGCCCCTGGGAGCTTTTAAAAACTCTAATGTTTCTGGTCTGCTGGCCACTCTCTGTGAGTTCAGCCAGGGTGACTGACGGCCAGGTGTATCTGGAGAATGTGACCAAGAATTGGGGTGGGGGTGGGGAGGAGGGGAGAAGGCAGGTCCCAAAGGGGCCAAGAGGAGCGCTGGGTGGGCAGCCAGACTATCTGTGGTTCTGCCCCGTGGCCGTGGGTGTGGTCAGGGCGGACATCGTCCAGCGGGAGTCAGGAAGCAAAAGAGAACCAGATCGGGAGCACGCTGGCCCCACACTGTGATTGGGTGGACATCCCTTCGAGGGGCCGCTCTCATCCGCCCTGGGGTGGGGTTGCCACGTGACCTGCGATACACAGGCACGAGAGCAAGGCTCGAGTGTGTTGGAGCAGCTTTGGTGGTGAAGGCCCGTGCTGTGGGCTTGCCGGGCTGGTGAGGATGCTATGTCGCTCTGAGGGGGTTTGGCGGGCCGTTGCCGGGAAGTGTCAGTGGTGCGTCTGCGTCACGCCGGCTGTTGAGGCTTGTGCTAATGACGTCATGCTGTTTGGTAAACTGGGTCCGGCTGTGGAGGCTGCGTGGTCCTGCCTGGGCTTTTGTTGTGTTTTCAGTCACTGGGTGGTGGGGGCGGCGCACTGCGGTGGGGGGGCGTGGGCGGGGGGCTCGGTGACCTTGCGAAGAGGTGGTGGCAGCCCCAGCACAGAGGCATCTGGTCTTGCAGGCAGAGGCTCTGTCTGTGCTGCTCCTTGCAGGCTGGTGTTTCCTGCTGGGCTGTGGCACTTGGTGTTCTGCTTACCAGTGCTGGCTGGGCTGGTGCTTTCTGTCCATAGCTTCTCGGTGTCTGGGGTGACCACACAGACTTTGATGGCGTTGGGGGGCAGAGGCTGCTGTGCCGATGGTTTACGTAGCCAGCTGAGACCTACCTGCCTTTTATTAATATAAACAGCCTCCAGCGGAAACACAGCTGTGCCTCCCAAGCCTGACGCCCCCAGTGTCCCCTGGTATCCTGTCAGAGTCTCTGCCCGCTGTTTTGGGGGGGTCGGTGCATGACTGAACCTGGCAGTTGATCTTTCTCAGCCGTTGCTGCCCACCAGAGGGAAGACTGCTCTGGCTCCTTCTCTGGCTCATGGGCAGGGGTGGGGCGAGGCAGCTTCTACTCTCCCCGCCAGGCTGCTCTGCTCCAGCCTGACCCCTCCTGGTCTCCTCCCTAGGAAGGGCAGCTCCCCCTCAGCTTTGTGAGATTCCACTCTCATGAAATGACTGTTGAACTCCTACTCGCTCTTCAAAGCCTAACTCCTCTTCCAGGAAACCTTGCCTGATTGAGTTTCTCTCCCCACCCTCGAGTGATCTCTGCCCGTTTGGGTTTCTGTTGGCCCTTGCTGTTGGGACCAACCACTCAGTCCCAACTCTGCATGTTGCCTCCCCACTGGATTTACTCCTTGCTTAAATAAGCACTTATTGAGTCCCCTGCATCTGCCAGCACTGGGCAAGTGAACAAGATGGCATCCCGCCTTTGTGGAAAGGGATGAGGTAGGGGGATAATAATCAAGTATCCAAATCAGTGTGCCTTATGCGTTGAGCGAGTGCTACGAACTAACAGATGTGGTGGGGGGAGGCTGAACAGCCAGGGAGGTCCACTTAGGTGGCCCAGGCAGGGTGGTTTTTAGCCTAGCTGGAGACAGAGGTAAGGAGGTGAAAGCAGGTGGAGCAGTGGGGATTTGCCTTTCGGGGAGGGAGCTGGCTCTGAACTTCTGAAGGAGGGAGGAGACCTGATTGCCTGGCTTGATGGTGAGTCTCTGGGACTGGGTGAGTGCAGACAGGGCCCGGTGTGCCAGGCCCTCCTGCCCCTTCCTGGTGTTTCTCTAGGATGCTGGTGCTCTGTCCCCAGGATCCCACCCAGCCCTGCGTGGGGCCCCCTGGCAGCCTGTGAGCCAAGGTCTGTCAGAAAGGAGGGGTCTGCAGGTGGGCCTCAGGGCCCTAGCCCGAGCTCTGCCTGCTTTGGCTATTTTAGCACTAGTTTGGAGAGCAAACGAGGCCTTTGTCCTGGGTTCCCCTTTCAGCCCTGACCCAATGCCCTTTGTTTAGAGGCCAGGATGATAGGGGCAGCTGAGCCCCAGTGGGAAGTCCAGGGCTTGGTGGTACCTTGTAGCAGCCATGAAGCAGAGAGCCTGGCAAAGCCCCCTGCCTCGCTCGGTTGAGAGGGCACCAGAGTGTTGCTGCTAACTGTGTGCACTGAGCCCCAGTTTCCCCAGCTACAAAATGGGGCTGAAAATATTCAGGAAAGATTGCTGATGCTGTCGTCCCTCTGGGGTCTGGTCCCGTGATGACCTACGTGACCAGAGTTACCAGAACTGAGCATTACGGGGGGCTGGGGATGATCTCTCAGACTCCCAGCTTTGACACTTACACGTTCATTCGGCTTGCAGGCTGTGTCCCGTAGAAACCAAGCCTTTCAGGGTGCCTGGTGTTCAGGGATACGCACGACTGAGTGCCTGTCCCACCTATGAGCTGACTGCTGGGCAGGGTCTGAGCCTCACCCCGTCTCCCCTCTGCCCTGCACTGCTTACTCTCCTTGGCTTGCTCAGAAAATGGCTGCAGTTCTCCAGGAGCCTCTCAAAGGATGAGGTTGCAGGTTTGAGAGCTGAAGACCTTTGGCCCACGGGTTGGGGCCATAGACCCATAGAATGCCTAGGTCTCAGAGTCCTCTGGGGAACTGGTTCACAGTGTGGATTTCAGGCCCCGTCCCAGGTATTTGCTTGGTCTGGTATTGGGATTGGCGTATGTGTGTTCACAAGCCTTGTGTGTGGGTTTTGTCGTGTAGCTGCTGGTCCACAGACTGGCGTTGGGAGGCCATGAATCCACATTGAACAGAGAGGAAACTGAGGCCCAGGGTGGGAAGGGGGAACTTGGCCAAGGCCCCAGAGTGGGTGATTGACAGAGCTGAAACCTCAGTCTAAGACTTGAGGACTCCAAATGCAGTGCTCCTCACCATCCAGCATAGCCTTTTGGGGTGGTTCGTCTGCCTTCGCTCCTGTCAGACTCGGGGCTATGGCCCAGCTGAGTGACCTGTCCCCCAGGTCAGAGAGCAGGGTGAGCTGTGGCCTGTGTTGGCAGCTGTGGGGTGGGCACCGGCCATGAGATTGTTGACTTGGCTTCCCCTGGACTGACCTCCTTTTCCTCCTTTGGTGGGGCATGTTTGTGCACAGTGAAGGGTGTGTGAGGGGTGTGTAAGGGTGTGTAGGGGGCTCCCTGCGTGGAGGCAGCTGAGAATGCACTTCTGTGGGGCAGGGGCAGGGGCCTGGCAGCAAATGGAGGACAGATGGGGTCTCAGGTTCTCACCTCCCTTGTCATCCACTGACTCATTCTGTAACTTCAGACAGTTTCCCAGGCCTTCAATTCCTTATCTTCGAAGGGGCTCAATCATCTGTGCCCTGCCCACGGCCTAGGTTGCTTGGAGGATACAGTAGAGTGAGACCTGCAGAGGCTTCCTGGAAGGGAGAAAATCATGTCTGAGATGTCACACAAGGGGAAACTCCCCTTGCAGCGCCCGGGGCAGACAGAACTAATCAATCACCACTCTCTGTCCTCTGAATCTGGACGGATTCCTTTGCCAAAACAGGGCTTTAGGCAGTCTTCCCAATCAATTGGAGCTGGCACTTGAGACAAACATTTTCTAAGAGATCTAGAAAGGGATGCTGAGTTTGCAGCTGGGCCTATCTTGTGTTGAAGGCTTCAGCTAATGATACCTACTTTTCTTCCTGTTCTAGGATGGGAGCCAGGAAGTACGCAGGGCCCTGGGTTTGCTGTGGCTTTCTGCATCTGCCTTTGGACCCCTTTCTTCCCTGCCCCCTTTCCCCTCCCCCATACCTCTCTCCACAGTTGGCACCAAAGGGGTTGTGGTGCTAGGTGCACTAGACGGTCTGTAAGGAGAGTTAGTCAGGTGAGATAGAACTCAGTTAAAATAGAGGCCTCCTTTCTTCCCCTCCCTGACCACCTCCCCTTAGCGGTCTTCCAACACAACCAAGCTGCCTGATGCCAACATTGCCCCCTAGTGGTCAGCAGTGAGAGCACACTGACTGCACCGCCTGCTCTCCACGGCTCCCTTTCTTCCCTGTCAAGCTGTGACCCCACCACCTCACCTCCATCTTCGTCGCTGGCTTCCTTTTTGACTCTTCCTATGCTTCTCTAACTCTGACGGGTATCATAGAAAAGATAGCAGAGCATAGGTGATGAAGGCCATGAAGGGGCGCTGGACGGGGAGCGAGAGGAGCTGACTCTCGCCTCATTCCCATTGCTAGCTTACTGTGTGGCCACGGCAAATCCTTGCCCCTCTGTGGGCCTTAGTTTCCCCCTCTGCACCACA
Source organism: Phoca vitulina (assembly GCF_004348235.1). NCBI lineage: Eukaryota > Metazoa > Chordata > Mammalia > Carnivora > Phocidae > Phoca > Phoca vitulina. The sequence goes on from NW_022589786.1 coordinate 2,947,237, forward strand.
AAAAAGTTTGCTTATGTTCATTGTTTCCCAAAAGGGGTGTCAAAAGCTTTTTAGGCTAGACAGTTTTTCACTGCACAGGACTGCCCGTGCATTCAGGACATTTGGCATCCCAGGGCCCCAAATCATCGTGCCAACCTGGAATTCCCAAATGCCCCTGGCAGTGGTACCACCCATGCTTGGCCTCCATAGACCAGGGGGTCTTGAGATCATGTCTGAGGTCGATGCTGCAGCCTAGGATGCAGTGAATTCACCCAGGGGCCCTGGGAATGGTCCTCCCAGAGGCCAGACTGGAGAGTCACAGGGAGACTGTGGCTTCAGCATTTGGACCTGCATTCTTATCTGCGCTCAGCCACTTAACAAGCCCTAAGTCATCAGACAAGTTTGAACAAGACTGTGGTTCTCAGGTGAGGAAATAGCCCAGTAACCTTTGCCCTTTGGCAGCAGGTAGGGGGTGAGGTGCTCTGGGCTACCTGTGCTCTGCATGCACGCGAGTGCACTCACCCTCGTAGCTCCTGCCTCGTCCCTTCCCCTGCCTCCTAATCCACCTGCTGCCCTGCCCCTCTACCACAGGAACAACCGTTTCCAGCGTGCCGCACTTTGTAGCTGGCCAAGAGGGAGGCTATGAATCCCATGTGCAGGTGTAGGACCTGAGGCTCAGAAAGGTGATGTGACTCGTCCTAACAAAGCAGCAAGGTCAGGGCTAGGACTGAGTCTGAATTCACTTTTGTTGTCATTATTGCCAAGGCAGTTTGTGGTTTGTTTTCATCTCCTAGTTATCAAGCATTGAGCATGTGCCCAGGGCTCTAGAGTAATTTTCCCAGTCATCTCAAACACACACACACACACACACACACACACACACACACACTCTGCCCACTTTACAGATGTGTAAGTCCCAAAATGCATGCCAAGGCCGCCCAGGTGGGCACAGCCAGGATCTGAGGCCACTTCCTCTGTCTCCAGAGCCTCCCCTCTTGCCCCCCATACTCTTCCTACCTCATACCCAAAGCCCCCCCAGCCCCTGGGCCATTGCCAGGCCACACTCACTAGTAAGGCCTGGCCTGAGTCGTGCTGACAGCCTGGAGTGGGAGGGGGCGTGCTGGGCTCTGTGCCCAGGAATGTGTTGGGAAATTCCACCGCCGTCCCACGCTACCCTCCCACGCTGGGAGGGAAGAGTTAAGTGGCTGCCTCGTCCCTCATGGATCATGGAGGCCTCTTCACTCCTTTTACAGCCTGGGTCTCCTCAGGAAACTGCCCATGCCCCCCCACCCTCTCCCCCCATCTTCACTTTTTGCCTTCTTTGGTCCTCTCTCCCCGCGAGGCTGCAGCGCGCCCCACCCCCTCCCAGAGCTCTAGCTTCCCAAGAGGGGAAGGAGCACTTGGAAGTAGGGATTGAAAACTCTTCTGAGAACACACACGCAGTGTTCAGCTTGCTCACGTGCGCGGACCAGCATCCACGGGCTCTTGGCACTTGCCTTGTGCTTGTAGGGGATGGCGTGAGGGAGGCACCCCCGGGACGGAGCGCGGTGAGGAGGGTCCCGTGTTCCTGGCAAGAAGACTTCGGCCTCTCCCTTACCCCAGCCTACAACTTGGCGGGAGGTGACGACTCCACCTGGACTTCCAGTGGCCAGAAAGGGCCTCCACTGGCTGACGGCAGCCGGAAGAGGCTCAGAGCAGGGCTGCGGGCTCGCTGGGTCAAGGGGATTTTCAAGGCCGTTTCATCGAGCCCACCCACCAGCTGGCGCTTACGTCTCCTGCCATCCCACCAAGCAGGCTGTGTTTGCACACGCCCAGTCACAGAGCCCTCACTACCTCCAAGGCTGCCTGGGACCATCTTGGGGCAGCTCTGGCTGTCCCGGGGCTTCCTTAGGATAAATGAGCTACAGTCTCGGCTCCCACCCTGGGCCCTGGCTCAGCTTCGTGGGACCTCATGGAATGAAGCTCGCCCCGCCCGCTGCAAGTCACAGCCCTTCCCACCCCCTTCCTCCCAGGCTTCCCCACCAGCACATGAGGCCAGACATCCTGGATCTGTAACTGTCTGGCTGTGGCTGGCTAATCTCAGACAAAACCTGGCATTGGTGGCCTCACTTTCCTTGTTTGAAAAAAGGGAAGTATGACTGTGTGATCGCAGAGCCTCCCCTCCCCCATTTTCTAGGATTCCATGGAAAGCGATTATCCAGAAGGTTCTAGCAACAGCACATAGGGGACATGGCCTGTGTCCAGTGTCTGTGTTTGACAGTGAGTCTACTCGCAGACCAGTCTTTTGGGGACTGGTCCCAACAAGACCTAGTGTTTGAATGTCACAGATTGAAGGGTCTTCGTAGGCCCCTCCTCAGAAGGGTCTTCCCTAGATTTCTGTTGGCTACTAGATAGTTTCGGGTTCCTTCTCACAACACTGAAGACCTGTGATGATCTGATCATAGCCAGGCTCCGAACTGGGTACTCGGCCGTGAGAGAGGCCTGAGTTTTGAGTCCTGTGGCAGCTGCATCTTGGCTGCACACCACAGACAGATCAGGAAGCCTCTCTGACCTCAGTGGTCCAGTCCCCCCAACTTTTAGACAGGGGTCAGGGTTGCTCAGATTCCATGGGATGAATGCAAGTACCTGGTGCATCTTAGGTGCCCAGAAACCGGAAAGCAACGGGTGTTCCTGGGAGAGGGGCGTCTGGGAGAGAAGCGGCCTCTTCTGCCCTCAAGGCCAAATTTTGGTACCCCTTTTCCCCAAGTGTCGCTGGATCACCTCGGGCACCGCACAACACTCATGCCGTCAGGTCTTACTGAGCATCTGCTGTATACCGGAAGCTGAGGGTACAGTGACGGGAAGACAGGCTCTGGCATTCAGTGCAAGCTCTGTCGAGGCCCAGAAATGAGGAAACGGATCAGGAGACAGCATGGGGGCAGGCGAGTGGGCAGGGCATGCACTGAGCCCCCCTCTGTTGCTGGGACCTGGTTCTTTGGGGCTCTCTGCTGTTTGATAAAGTATAGCTGGAGCCCCCTCCCAGGCCCCCCGCGTTGGAGCTGTCCCGTTTCGGTTGGCATTTACTAACACCCTCTGGCTGGCAGCGAAGGAGTGACCGTTTCCCTGTCCCCAAGCTGAGAGGAGATCTGGGTGAAGGGCCGTGTGTGCTGGGTGGGGTGGGGGGGAGGGACCTACAGGGAGTGCCTGTCTGGGCCTGCTGCAGAGTTTGGGGGTGGGTAGGAGTTGGGGAGCAGAGCCATGTGAGGTTGGAACGTTGGCAGCCCACACACCCAGGAGGGCGAAGCCCCACGCACGGATTCTCATACGGGGAGGAGCCCTGCGTGGAGAGCTGCGGGAGCCAAGCGTGGCCCGAGGCCTGGGGCCTGCAGGGTTCACATTCTCATCTTGGCCTGTCCACAGTTCTCAGTATGACCCAGGCTCGCTTGCCTGACCTTGAATTGGGTGCAGGATTTCAAGTCAAACATTACCCAGTGTTTGGTGGGCAGAGTCCAGGACTGGGCGGAGGAGGTGAGGGTTCCGGTCTGGCTCTCTACCATCTTGCCACTAAAGCTGATAGGACCCTGCTCCCTCATCTGTGCATGAGAGGCTTAAACTAGGGGTCTCTAAGCCCCTGCTTGCTCTGACAGCTTGTAATTCTGGTTTGTTCTAGTTTTGCAGGATTTTGGCAGCAGAGAGGTTTTTGGGGAGGGGAGGGTATATAGTATGAAGCATAATGAAGCTCAAAAACTTACTGATAGTTCTGAACATTTGGATATATTAATAGAAGTCTGGGGTCTAGAACTAGGGAGGAAGACGGTTCTGTCAGCACCGCGGGCAAACAGATATGCTCTCAGAGAAAAAGGAACAAAAACAAGAGGACTTTAGACCACGTATTCTTCCAAATGGTAGGGGCCGTGGCAGTGTGCCACCCAGAGGAAACAAGATTCCAGGGAGGGCATGAGATTTACCTGCAAATACTTGACGTTGGAGAGGGTGGTGCTGGTGAGTGGAGGTCGTGAGCAGAGGTTCCAGCCCAGGCTAAGGAGGAGCTTCCCAAACGTCCGGAACTGCCCCCAGATGGAACGAGCTGGCCTGCTGAGGATGGTTGGGTGTTCTCCTGTCATGGGAGTTATGAGAGAGCAGGTGCACAGTCACCTGGCGGGCTGGCTGTCCTTTGTCCTTCGGAGGACTGGACCGGATGATTCCTGCCGGTTCCGGATGGCTGCCATTCCGTGAGCCAGGTTCAGGTCCGAACTGGCCGACCCCTGTAGCATGACCCTGGGATAGTCCCTCAGCCTCCGCGTGCCTCAGTTTACTCATGTGACAGGAGAGAGAATACCTGTGTACCCCTCGAGCTTGTTGTCCAGATTAGTTAGTAGAGTCCCTTGTGTGGGGCCACCACAGATGTGAGCAAGAGATGATTATCATATTTTTCCCTCCGCATTGTCGGCTTGCCACCGCGCTGCCATTTGGGTGGGGGGCTGGGAGGGAGGAACCCCTCTCTTACAGCTCAAGCTGACTGATCTGTATAGCTGAGTTTTGCCTTTAGGAATCTAGTCTTTGGGGGCGACAAGAGTGAAGAATAAACCCTGAAACAAGGATAGAGTAAAAGCTGGTGTGAGTGCTGACATCGGCTCTAGCTGAGACAGACATCACCAATCAATCACCGCATTCGTCCTACTGATTTTGGATATGGCCTCATAATCCTTACACACATGATGACGGCTAGTACAAACTGTGCACACTTGGCCTGTGAGATAAATTCTATTTGCCACCTCTAAATAAAGGAAAATAATTATTAATGTCGTTTTTGTTCAACGCCAAGCAAGCGACTCAGTAAATGCATTAAGGGGAGTGTATGTGCGGCAGGGGGTAGGGATTGGGACAGCTGTGAGCTAAATTAATTTAGGCTGGGATGGCTTCTTGGTGGAAGTGGTAGTGGGCTAAGTCCAAGAGCGGCGAGGGCGAGAGTAAGAGAAGCAGCAAGGGCATTCCAGGCCATTGGCACGGGGTCAGCAGAAACCCGAGTGGTGGTGGGCTGGGAGTCTGTTCACTGATCTGCCACCCTTTCACTTTGTGGCCTTGGGTAAGGCCCTTTCCCTTTGTGTAAGGTATGGAGCATGTGTTTGTCTAATATCCTTCAAGCTGTTAAGAAGCTCTAAAAAAAATATTTCTGCATCACACACACACACACACACACACACACACACACGCACCCCTCTCCCCAAGCAGTGGGTTCCTAATGAATGCCTTGTTGGTGGCAGCATATTAAAGTGTGATCCAAATGACTCAGAAATCTGGGGGCTGGAAACAGTAAGTACACCAGGATAGTTACTGGGGAAAGAAGTAGGATGTGGGCTGAGTGGGGCTTGGGCTCGACAGATCCCTGGATTTCCAGAGGCTGGAGTATTTTCCCTGAGGTCAACAGCAGGTTTGGGTCCGGAGCAGCTGAGCTGGGTATCTGGGCCTCGGCATCATTTCAAGGCGCCCTTTTCATTCTTGGCCAAGAGAGAGGGGAGGCTGGGTATGGGCAGGGGGGCTGACAGGTTCTCATCTATTTATAGCTGGGATTTGGGGTCATGCGGTCCTGGGTGCTGGGATGGCCTGATGCCTGGCTTTCCCAGCCAGTCACAGGGCGGCTGGCCTCAGGGTCCTGCCCATTAGCAGGTGCCCTAATGTGAACCCACAAGGCTGGCCTGGGCTCTGGCCAGATGCTCAACATTCCCTCCTGACTCCCAGCAGGCCTCTGGGGGGCTGCCAAATGCCGGCTGGGATAGAGGTGGGGAGCAGGGCAGAACAGAAGGGAAGAAAGGGCTTGTGTGAAGGCAGCTGGTGGGGCTGTCTCAGCCAATGGTTCTGAGCTTGCAGGGTTGACAAAAAGACAGGGTGCTAAGGGCAAAGGTCCCAGAACGGGTACTAGAACTCCTGGGTCCCAGTGTGAGTGTCACACTGGAATGAGAGAGAGAGAGAGAGACCATTGGCCTACTCAGGCCTTCCTCATCCTTAGGACACGTCTTCTCCCTTCCTGCCAACACCCACCACCTCAGAGGCCAATGAGTTAATTTCCACCGAGGTGCACAGCCACCAACAGGATTGGGGAACTTGTCTTGACGGATCAGCACATCTGCCCCCATCTTACCCTGTTGGAAACTCAGTTAAGGCCGTGCAGTTTTTCATAAAGAGAGCAGCATGTCAGGGTAAAGAGGATCAGTGACCTAACAATGACTGCCTGGGGCCTGAGAGACAGAAAGCATGGGCTGGAGTCATGACCTAGGGGAACTCATCCAACCTTTTTGGGTCATAGGCTCCTCATCTGTGAAATGGGGGGAACTCGCCAGGATGCTCTAAGGACCAGATAAGAGAGTGTGTAGCATTATACAAACAGGAGTATGGTAGCAGTCATATTCCTGCCTGCTGCCCGTGCACACCCATGCACATGCACACTCAGGTGCCGGCCTACCTGGGCAAGGTGGGCATGAGAGACTCCCTGACTTGCCTGCCTGCGCTGCCCCCCTGCTTTTCGGTACCCAAAACTCAGCATGTCCAAAGTGGAGCTCCTTTTACATTTCACTCCTTTCCCCCAGCCCTGAACCAGGGAACCCTCCTCAACTTGCCCTTCTTCCTTACTCCCCACAGCCCAGCTATCACCAAATCTGTTCACCAGAACATAGATCACAGTAGGTCCAATCCATTTGCTCTTCTTCATTTTCCTTCCTTCTGCCCAGAGGCCACTATGTCACATTGGCCAATGAGACAGCCCCTCATTGGGCCTCCTGCTGCCATTTTGTCCCTATCTCCATGTGGCAGCCGGAACACAAATCCATCTTGTCACTGTCCTGCAGAAATCACCCTCCGTGGAGCCCTATGATCTCAGGGCAAAGGCCAACCTTAACACAGTGGTCAGAAGTCTGGTCAGGGTCTGGCCCTCAGGACTTCCCTCTCATCCCTCCTGGTCTCCCTGGACCCTCACTCCAGCAAGCTGAGCTTCTCTCAGTTCCCTCTCCTTGTGTTCTGATCGCCTGGGCCCAGGTCTGGGTGCTCCCCCATCTGACTAGATGGCAGGGACCCCATCTTTTTATCACTGCTGTATCCCCAGATGCATGGCACAGGTTAGCATTGAAGTAACTGTTCAGGAAAAAAGGAGGTATTTATATTACATACTCTCAGGGCAACAGGGAGTTCTCCGTACTGATATCCAGGGTCCGGAGGTCTGGAGAGAAGCCTCGCCCAGGGCAGCAGGAAGCCTGGGCCCCGCGCGGGCCTCTTCCTCTGAGGCCTCAGTCTCCCATCTGTACGACAAAGGATTGGACCAGATCCCCTCATCTAAGGGCCCTTTTAGTTCTTCTTTTTTTTTTTTTTTTAAGATTTGTATTTATTTGCCAGAGGGATAGCACAAGTAGGTGGAGCGACAGGCAGAGGGAGAGGGAGAAGCAGGCTTCCCGCTGAGCAGGGAGCCTGATGTAGGGCTCGATCCCAGGACCTTGGGATCATGACCTGAGCCGAAGGCAGCCGCTTAACCGACTGAGCCACCCAGGTGCCCCTAAGGGCCCTTTTAGTTCTAATGGTAGGACAGAAACAAGTCAGAGGCTGGTGTCAGGGACGTTGCAGCCAGACAGACCCAGGTTCAAATCTTGACTTTGATCACTTGTTGGCCCCGTGATCTTAGGCCTCTCTGAACCTTGGTTTCTTCTTCTCTAAAGGGGCTGGAGATAGTCATTTCTGCTGTCTCAGAGGTCAGTGACGGACACTTAGTACTCACATGGTAAGTGGGGGCCCCTTCCTTTTTAGTTTACAATCCGACAGTGAAACGTCACAGTTCAGACGACTCATTAAGAAAAATTCTTTTCTCCCCCTGATATCTTGTAGTGCTGGGTATTTGTAGAGAGGCTGCTGGGCTCCTGGTCTTGCCCTCTACTCTGCCTTTCCTGAGATCCCAGCCCCTCTGTTCTGTACACAGGGCAAAGACTTTTTGGTTTCCTGGTGGTGCCATGTGGGTAGTCCAGGTGTGTCTGTGGAGGTTAGTGTTCTGACTCTCGGGAGCTGGGGCCACCCCAACCCAGGCGGGCACTAAATGAGGGCCAGAGAGCAGAATCGTTCGCTAACCCTCTGCCCGCATCTATGAGGTTAGCTGCCAAGAGTCTGGGCCAGGCTTGGCTCAGAGTGAAGGCGAGCTGAGGGAGGGCTGAACCTGACCCCCGTTCCTTTTTTTTTTTTTTAAGATTTTATTTATTTATTAGAGAGAGAACATGAGTGGGGATGAGGGGCAGAGGGAGAGGGAGAAGCAGGCTCCCCGCTGAGCAGGGAGCCCGACTCAGGGCTTGATCCCAGGACTTTGGGATCACAACCTGAGCTGGAGGCAGAAATTTAACCGACTGAGCCACCCACGCGCCCCTGTGACACCCATCCTTAATGGGAAGATGCCCCAGGGGCAGGAGCCAAGACACAGACAGAGGCAGGTATCCGTGCAGATGCTTCGCAGACACCCTGTCACAGGGGTGGCCTTATGTTCAACCACAGCTGCTTGCCTGCTGGTGGACTGCAGGAACTGGACATGGAGGCAGTCGGGGAGGAAGGTCTTAGGTAGGTAGTAGAAAAGGTGAAGGAGAATTCAGAGGGTTGGAATGGAGACCATCAAACAACATTTGTGGTTGTGTTGTGGTTGTGTTGTGAATGTCAGCAAAATGAATATAAAGGCACGAATGAAAAAATGAATGAATAAGAGTATTATCTCCCTGCCTTTAGAAGCAGAGTCCTCTGCCAGGCCTCAGAAACACAGCCTTAACCCCCTTGGCTCAAGCCTTATCAGTTTTATTAGGTGCCTAGAGTAGAGAAGAAATCAGAAGGAAGCCATAAGGTTAAGCTCAAGTGATTCTCAGAGTTTTTACATCCTGTCCAACATGCATGTTGGAGAGCCCAGGCTTGCTCCCCATGCATGCTCCCCATACTGAGTATTTAACTATCAGGATTGTTTTGGTTATAGGTGACAGACCGCTGACTCATAAAGTCACCCTCTAATGAAGGAATTTATTTGGTCCCATAAGTGAAAATGTGGGGTTCAGATTCACCTGGATCTAGGAACTCCATCTCTCAACTCTACTTTCTTTTTGTGGGGGTACCACTTTCATACAGGTTCTTCTCAGTGGGAAGAATGGCTCCAAGGCTTCTCATGGATCAGCTTAGCAACCACAATAGGAGAAGAGCATTTCTTTTCCAGTAGCGTCAGCTCATTGTGGTACTGACTCTGGTTGTCTGGACTAGGGGCACATGTTTAGCTCTGAGCCGATTATGATGGCTGAGAAACAAGGGCCTTGGATTGCCCATGACTAAGGCATGGCGTTTGTGGAGCAAGACTGTGGATGTGGGTTCAGCATTACTGACTATGAGACCTAGAATGGGAAGGTATTGTTCTCCAGAGAGATGGTAGAGGGATGAAAACTCCTTGTGCCCAATGAATGGCTCTTTATATTAAAAACCAAATCATCCTCCAGATTGGGATTTTTAAATGTGATAGTAACTAATTATCTACCACACCTTTCCCTGGTGCCCTTTGCCACACAGAGACCTGCCGATGTGGAATGCTAAGAGCATCTGCTTCCCCCACAAGTTGGCATGACTGCCAGTCACAAAGGCAAGGCTGTGGGGTCAACTCTAAGCAAGACGTCCGTGTTGAGTAGTTTCTTGGATGTGGGGAAAGATGGATGCTGCTGTGACCCCATTCTACCCACAGGGACACTATAATCTATGACGAGGATCTGCAGGGAGGTTGACATGTAGTCATGTGATGGCTGTGGGCACCCCTGTCTCCCAATCATAACTAGGTCTGGAAATAACGCAAGTTTGGATAGAAGATTCTGTCTATACAATGGAAGGGTTGGGTTTGATTATCCACCATCTGTGATCAATTGGTAATGACTGTCAAGAGTGCTGTGTTGGGGAGTCCGAAGCTGTGGTCTGGCTCAGCAGGAAGGAAGTCTGTGATTGATTAGCAGTGTCTGCCACGGGCAAAGGCGTTGAAGTGGTGGTGTTCGTCGTAGGAGCCATTGCTGTACTTTTTTTTTTTTTTTTAAGCGCTCTCATTTTAGACATGAATCAACAGAACAAATGAGGGCAACATCAGGGCTCAAAGGAGAAACAAATGTAAATGTGGACCTGCCTGGGAATTGATTGGAGAATTCAGAGACCCATACCGTAGGCTGTGTGTCCTCATGGAAGTCATTTTCCCTGTTGATGTTCACTCTTCTCATCTGCAGATGAGACAAACAATCCAGTCCTGTGAACCAAGCAGGATTGTTATGAGGATCAGATGAAGTGATAAATGTGAAATCATTCCATCTTACTTAGAATTATAACAGCAAGTGTTAAGTGACACTTTTTATGTTCTAGGCACTCTTCTAAGAGCTTTGTTTTATCCGCATTTCATTCTCAAAACAACCCTGTGAGGTAGTTGCTATTGTTAATCCTCATTTTAAAGAAGACAACGCTTAGGCTCAGACAGTGGGCTTCAAACCCAGGCAGCCTGGTTCTGGCAGCACTGTGCTGAATCCCTGCGTTACGGTGCTTCTCGCTGTAAACTGTAAGGTGATGCAGAAAGAAAGAAGCAGCTCCTCTCATTCCTTTCTTGCCCAGGAAATGTCCCACTAATCCACTCCCTCGTTAACACCCATGGAGGTGAAATTGGTCTGCTCTGGTCTGTTTCAGGGCTTGATGACACTTTTCCAGGACCTCATAGGTAGTAAGGAAGGGAAAGCAGTCTAAACCTAGGGATCAGCTGCTGATCCCCAGTCAAACCGCCTGGGTTTACCTCCCGGTTCTAGCACTCCCTAGCTGGGACCTTGGGCAAGTTACCTAACCGCTCTGAGCCTTGGCTTTCTGCAGCATCATCTAGAATGCAGCCCTGACAGCTCTGAGCAGATTCTCCCCTCCTAGATGGAAGCTACCACCCTCCAGCCTTAGCCCCCAGACATGGGGCTCGCTAACCCCTCTGGAGTATGCCTGTGCTCTCACTGGCTCTCCTACAGCAGACAGCTGCCGCACCCCTGGTCCGCGCTGCGGTAGCCCCAAACCAGCCGAATCCAGAGTGAGCTAGTCTGCAGCCTGCACCTCCTGGGGACCTTTGAGGCTTAAACAATTATAATAAAAGGAGCACCATCAGAAGTGATTCTGATACTAGGGTGAGGCATCTGAGAGTGTACAAGTGCCCTTGTTCTTGGACCAGATGAAATACACAAAGAAATAATTGACAACGCTCATTGATGATAATGCTTTCCCGTCATTCAGTCTGGGTACGTTCCCTTCTGTTGGCAGTGGGACTCAGCAACCCCACTGTGAAATGGGACCTGGCAGTCAAGGGGGAATGTGTGAAATGTATAGATTCCTAGGCTGGGGGAGGATTCCAGACAGTGGACAGTAGTGGTTGCTTCATCACTCAGGGGCTTGTTTAAAATGTACCTTCCTGGGTTGCCCCAGAGATGGATTCAGGGCCTTTGGGTAGGGCCCAGGAAATTGCGTTTTTACCAGTTTCCCCAGGAGATTCTGCAGCAGCTGGTTAGTGAACCCAACCTTGGAAATACTGAGTCTCTTCTTAAGAATATCCTTTGATTCTCTTAGGTTTCTCCTAGGCTCTCCTCTCTGAGCTGTCCCACCTCCAACTCTCGGGGCAGTCGGAAGACCTTGCCAGGTGCCCAGAGCTCCTGCTTTAAGAGTTTCTAGAGATGAGCCTCTGCTTGTGTGTGAGCTCCTCATCTCTGGAGGTGTGCAAGGAGCTCCCGAGCATGCTTGCTCCGGATTGGGGCAGAGCCTCCCTTGGCGCTGTGATCCTGTGATTTCGTTGCCTGGAGAGGATCGTCTTCTATAGCAGGAGCCCGTTTGCCAAACGGGGGGCGATGAGAGTGTGTCAGAGCAGTTGTCCGCCCGAGGGCTCCTTTTCTCCCCTCTGCAGACAGGACCTTACCCACAGGCTCGCTGAGTGGAGGAGACAAGCTAAGCTGCTCTGACGGGACTGGCGGCCAGTGGCCCCCTTGCCCTTTCCACAGACTCCTCCAGATGGTGGTCCTGAGGGCCTAGGTCTCAGCACTCGTGGTTTTTCTGTGTAAATGTAAAAGGAGACATCTATAAGAGTTTCATTCAACAAAGGTGGATGAAGGAGCACCTGCGGGCCCCAAAGGTGGATGAAGGAGCACCTGCGGGCCCCTAGGACACACCCCTAATTCCCATGGGGAAGTGATGCTAAAGCCATAGAGGGGTGTAAGCAGAGCAGAGGGCGTTCCCAGGCCAAACGTGGAAGGGCAGTGCCCTGGAGACGTGGCGCAGGGAACAAAGTGGCCTAGTGGGGGAGGTGGGAACAGGGCGGAGTGGTGGAAGGTGGAGGTGGGACCATTCAGGGTGTTTGGAAAAAGGGGTGGGGAGGGGCAGGGCAGGAGGTCGTAAAACGGGCACGCAGCAAGTAGGCCCTGCATGGAGAGTCCTTTGGGGAGCCAGCAGGGCTCTTCCAGGTCTCCTGAGGGAGACTTCCGATCCTTCAGGGAAGAGGGGAGGCAGAAGTCTTCCTCCTTGGGGCCTCTTTAAGATGTGTGGACTCCCTCTCTCGTCACAGCAGCTCCCCAGAGGTGGGAGGGCTCAAAGGGCAAGACACTCTCCTGAAACGAATTCTTTCCACTTTGGGGATGGGACTCGGATTCTAAGTGTCATTTCAGGAATATGATTTTATGGAGACCCTGGCACTAGGAAGCTGGGCTCTACTCCTGGCTGGCTGCATTGCTTCTGCCTCTCTGTTACAACCTTCTGAGCCTTGAGTGTCCCCAGCTGCAAAGTGGGATGATAGTGGTTTCCACCTTGAGGATTGTGGTGAAGTCTGAAGAAGAGAACGCAGGCTGGACACATAGGCATGGATTCATTAAAGCCGTCTGCATTCTTGGGTGTCGGAGTCCCCTGTGCCTCTGTATGAATCCCAGCACAGAGGAAGTCACCGCCTTCACTAGAACATTCTTCCTTGTATGGGAAAAAATGTAACTTCCACCCATTGGTATCTGGGATCTGCCCTTGGGGCCCCACAAAAGAAGTTGGTGTGTCTTTTCCTCGAACACCTTCAGAGATGTGCAGTGACAGTGGCCCCAGCCTTGGGACCAGACATCCTCATCTGCTTTATCCAGTCCAGGGCACCGTGGAGCCAGCTTACTGAGTTTGGTGCGGGGCGTGCCCTCCGTGCCGCCGGGTTGCTGGTCTGGTGACTCCCTCGCAAGCATCCTGTGGCGAGAGCTGTTGCCGCCTGCTCTTTTCCCTGTGCCTTCCTGAGAACTGGGCAGCTCTTCTTCGGCAAGGGAGTGGTTTCTGCCTGCCAGGAGGGGCCCCTGACTCATAGGAGCCGTTTTCCTGTGAGAAGGGCGAAGTGGTTATATCACAGCTCCCAGGGGAAAGACAGAAGGAAGTTTGGTTCATCAGAGCATCCTCTGTCTTCCAAAAATCCCAGTGTGCTATTAATAATAGTCTAAGTGGACCCCTGTTTAAGAGAATGCTCTTGCGCTGCCTCATTTGGCATCCGTGCCACACATTTGTGGGGAGAACCGGTCACACCCTGGTTTACTCACGCCTCAGACACATCTCATCCAGCAGCCTCCGCCTTCTGGAATCTCGTGCAGAGCCTCTGGAAGCCAAAACTGTTAAGACAGAGGCCAGGCTCCCCAAACGATTCTCCTTCAGAACCCACTTGTTCAGGCATTATTATTATTATTTTTAAGGATTTTATTTATTTATTAGAGAGAGAGCACGAGCATGGGGTGGGGGGGGCAGCAGGAGAGGGAGAAGAAGGCTCCCCGCTGAGTAGGACCCCGGGACCACGACCTGAGCCGAGGGCAGATGCTTAACTGACTGAGCCACCCAGGCGCCCCTCATTCTGATTTTAGATACAGCCTTCAGCTTGGAGATTGGGTTGACGGGTCCGCTGCAGATTAGAAATGGTACCTAAGCAGAGACGAGTGGAACTTGGTGAAGACAGCAGGCTCACAGCGGGGAGACGGGGAAGCCAAGGCTCCTGCTGCCCATAGGAGCTGATGGTGGAGGGCAGAGATGGGCCGCCCTGAAGGCCCAGAGTCCTGAGGAGAGGGGCTGCATGGTGTCAAAGGGCCGCCTTGAGGGGGCAGTGGTGAGGATGATGGTTCCAGGGGTCAGCAAACTAAGGCCCTGAGGGCCAAGTCCACTCAGCTCTGTTTTTGTAAATAAGGTTTTATTGGAACCCAGCCCCAGCTCTGTGGCTGCTTCTACACCCCAGCCTCAGAGCTGAGCCGTTGACTTTGGAGCCATTAAAGGCTTGAAAGTCTCAAATACTTAGGATCTGGCCTTTTATGGAAAACGCTTGCCAACCTCTGATGATTTGAGCTATGAAGGAAGGGTTAAAATTCAGCCTCTGTTAGAGCAAGACCAGGAGGTGTGAAGTTCCTTGGAAAAGGCCTTCCAGACAGACTGGCTGATGGTGTCACTCATGCGTTGGTGCTTTAATGAATGGAAAAGAGCCATATTGATGGTTCAGATCATCTGGATTTCACAGACTTACCAAACCTTAAGGCTAAGACGGATGTTAGACGGTGTCTAGTTTGTCTGTTTCATAGCCATATGGGGAAACTGAGGCCCGAGGAGGCAAGGGACTTGCTTAGGAGCATGTAGTCGCAGCTCTCGGTCTCAAATGGAGCCCAGAGCACTTGGTTCTGATTTGCTGTTTTGCGGCACATGCGTGTGCATGCACGCATTGCACAAGCAAAAATCTCTGAACTGCAAAATGGCAGAGATGTGTTTGCCTCTAAAGGGCAGTTGCTTATTTTGTCTCTTCTGTGTCCATTGCCTGAGCATTTAGAGAAGCGGGGCAGGGATTCCTGCTTTGCCCTATATAAGGAGCCTGTTGTCCCAGCCAGGCCCATCCCATGGCAACAGGGCTAAAATGGAAACAGGGAGCTCTGTTTAAGGCAAAGCCCCTGTGCCACAGCTGCCTCCCGCCTGCCGCGGATGGAGCATTGTCTGCGGGCACCTGCCCTTCCTGCTGGAACCAGATTGGAAGGCAGGCACTGGGGGCCGCAGTCCTGAAATGGGTCCTTTGTGGGGTCGGTACCCCTAGCTGTGTGGCACCTGTGTCCAGGGCCACGGGGAGTTCCCCAGAGGCCGCTCGATGCAGGCCGAGGGGCAGTCAGAGACTTTCCCCTCTCTGAGCCTCAGTTTCCCCCTGTAGAAAATAGGAGGTTCAGAGGCAGTTCTGTCCAAGGATTCTTTTCAGTCTGTTGTTCTGTAACTCCTGTGGAGAGGCTCTGAAACCAAAAGGGCTTTGTTCTTATTCTAGCAGAGAGGTGAGATAGCATGGCTTAGGGGTTCAGGTTTCTGGGTTCCCGTCCCAGCTCAATGACTTACTTAGCTGGGTGTCTCCAAGGGAAGTCAGCAAACCTCTCTGGGCCTCCACTCTTCTCATCTGTAAAATGGGGATAAGAAGGGAACCTCCCCCATGAGGTACCTGCAGCTCTTGTTTGGTTAAGGCATAGGAGGGGGTTGGACTAATGGCTGTCAAGGTCTTTTCCTACCTGGGGTTCTGTGGTTGTAATTCCAGCTTTCCAGCCTCACAGGCAGGTGTCCCCACTTTCGCATTGTTGACTAGGGAGTTTCCAAGCAGAGGACACTCCACAGCTCTGGAAACCTGATCGGGAGATTAGAGGCCCGGAAAAGGCAGTTGAGGAGAAAGGAGCTGTGGGGAGTTTCCAGGGCACACAGGTAAATGTGAGTCCAGGTGTGGGCGCCACGTCCTGCCAGCCAGCTCCCCTGGGCGGAGTGGTCCAGGAGGGGCACGGCTTCTGAGTGGGAGGAGGTCGCAGCGTCGTGAGGCCTGGGATACCATCCCTTCAGCCCCACCCCTCTGCATTTTTCTGCACAATCATCCTTCCCTTGTCTTCTGTTTGGGGATGATTTTTAGAAGGGATACAGGAGAAGGAAGGAGTCATTTTTTTTTTTTTTTTGAGCAGTATAACACAGTGATTGAGAACCTGGCTTCGGAGTTGGACGGCCCTCAGCCAGCTAGGGAACCTCACTGGGCCTCCTCAGCTTCCTCCTGGAAAATAGAAATAATAGCAGCTGTGAGGATTAAATGACAGAATGTGTGTCAGCTCAGCCCATTTTCCTGCACAAAATAAGCTCAATTAGTAAAATCTGAAGAGTGCCTACTGTGCGCCAAGATATAGTGGGAAACAAGCCAGACTAGCAATTGGGAACTTCCATTGTAGTGAGGGTGGACAGACAACAAACAAATGAACAGATCGGACAAGATCATTTCAGACAGTGATGTGGATCATGAGGAAAAGAAGACAGAGCCATGTAATGGACAGTGTGCCAAAGTGGGGGAAGAGTACTTTATAGAGTGAGTGGTCAGAGAAGGCTTCTTTGATGAGGTGACATCTGGTCTCAGTGTCAGGAAGGAGCCAGCTGTGCAAAAATGGCTTGTGCAAAGGCCCTGGGGTAGTGACCAACTTTTGAGTTCTAATGTACAGAAGAATGCCAAGATGTGGGGGGCATGGTGAGTGAGTCAGAAAGTGGCCAGAGAGGATGCTGGCAACGTAGGCGAGGGCCTTATCAGCCATGGGTGTTTGAATTCCATCCTAAGTGCAATAGGAGAGTCTTTGGAGAGTTTTGAGTAGGGAATGGGGCAACATAGTCTGATTTACATTTCCTGAAGATGATTTTGGTTACTATGGGAAGGACAAATTTGGGGTGGGATGGGTAAGTATGGAAGTGGGAGACCTGCTAGGCCGCCCTGTATAAGTCTAGGTAAGAGATGTTGGTAGCATGGGCTAGTATAGTGACAGCAGAGGTGGAGAGAGAGTGGACAGGACCGGCGGCCTATGGATTGAGTGTGAGGAAAAGAGAGGTGTGCCAAGTGTTGCTCCTGAGCGGTTGGGTGAGGGTTTTGCCACTTCCTGACATGAAGACTTGAAGGAGAAACTGGCTTGGGTGGAAATAGAACTCCATTTGAACATGAAGTTCAGGTGCCAATAGTTTGAGGTGCCAATAAACCAACCAAGGGGAGATGTCAAGGGACAAGATTTGAAAGGGCTCCTTTGCCAGAGTAGCCGAGGACACAGCTAATGTAGGAAAGGAACCGCTTTGTTTTCAGCTGAGATAGCCCAAGTGCACATCTAGCTGGGGCTTAACCCTCTTCCAGCCCTAAGCTTCTGGATTAGCTTTAAGGACCTCCCGTACTCACTTGATAGCCCTTGCATGACCCACATCCCTCCCTGGGCCCTTCATGGACTCAGGGCTGCTCCAGCCACTCCCCGAAAGGACTGCTGACTCCTCTCCTGACGGCATGCGCCTGGAGCCTTGGGCCCTGTTGTATGTGGGGGCGGAGCCCGAGACAGCTTGAGCCAGCCAGGCACTGTGTGAAATGTTTTATAACTGAGCTTCTTAACCTTCATGTCCACCAACCCCAGGGGTTAGAATTTAGGGGGGGGGGGTCTGTGAATTTGGGTAGGAAAAAAAATTATCTCTAACCTCTAAGTGAATTTTTTTTTTTTTTGCTAACCTCTAAATGAAATTTAGAATTTCCATTCATTATGAACATAGATGACAAACTGTGAAAATATTAGTGGGACCTGTGATTTTTGTCACCAATGGAAATCACGGATACTTACATATCACATTACAGTTATTTCAGTTATCTGGAAATATTTATGCTCATTGCAGTTTGAAATTATGGGTAATTATAGGGGCGCCTGGGCGGCTCAGTCAGTTGAGTGTCTGACTCTTGATTTCAGCTCGAGTCATGATCTCAGGGTTGTGGGATTGAGTCCCGGCATCAAGCTCCACGCTGGGTATGGAGCCTGCTTGGGATTCTCTCTTTCCTTCTACCCTTCCCGCCTCCCTCTCTTGAAAAAAAAAAAGAGAGAGAGAAAGGGAGAAATTACAGGTAATTATTATACTTGCCACTAGAGCTTATTATTTAACATTGTAATAAGGAAGCATGTTCTATTACCGTAACACAGGTTTATTCTTCTTAATATTTTATAAATGTGTTTTGATATTATTGCTTTCCTTTATAATGCTGTTTTACTTTATGCATTTTTTTATTTTTATTTTTATTTTTTTTAAAGATTTATTTATTTGACACACAGAAAGAGAGAGAGAGCAGGAACACAAGCAGGGGGAGTGGGAGAGGGAGAAGCAGGCTTCCCGCTGAGCAGGGAGCCCGATGTGGGGCTCGATCCCAGGACCCTGGAATCATGACCCGAGCTGAAGGCAGTCGCTTAACGACTGAGCCACCCAGGCGCCCCAACTTTATGCATTTTTAAAACATTGTACTTACTTTGTGCATTCATAAACATTCTGAGAAGTTTATAGGCTTCACCAGATTGCCAGTGGGACCTGATGACTCAAAAGAGATTGACTCCTGCTTTACAAGCATGATCTTATTATTCTTATTTTATAGATAAAGAAGCTAGTCTCAGAGAGGGTGAGTATCTTGGGCAGGGTCACACAGCTGGTTGAGTGAGTGAGCTGAAATGAATGCAGACCTTTCTGATTCCAAAGTCAGTGTTCTTCACAGACCCGTTGCTGCCTCTAAAGTAGTCCTGTCAGTTAAATTGATGACTGATATAAACAGATTCCACAGCACAAAAACCATTCGTATTTTATCTGAAAAGATTAATACAGCTTTTGCATTCCAGTCCATAGTATACCTTTGGGTTTTAGTAATAGAAGAAAGTTTTCCTTGCCAGTGAAATGATTTAGCTTTCCATTGTGCCAGATCTTGGAGGGTGGGGGTGGGGGAGGGGGTGGAGGTCTGAGAAGAGGCCCCACGCCTGTCCTGTGCATTTAACTATTTCTCAGCCCACCACTGCATCCCCGGTGGGTGTGTGTTCAGAGACAGAGAAGCATTGTGGCCCCAGCTCAGTAGACTTTCATGCTGCATGTGGGGAGCCGCCTAGCTCACTGAACAAAGGAGAAAAGTGAGGCCTTGGGCCATCGGGTGGCCTGCTTGTAGTCACAGAGCTCCAGCTAATGGAGTTTGAGTTCCCACTTTTACCCTCACTGCAACCTTGGTCCAGTTTCAGTATCACTAACTTAGCTGTGTGATCTCAAGCACCTTACTTACCTAGGACTCCGTTTCCTCATCTGTAAAATGGGCTGGCCTGTGTGTCTGTCTGCCTTTACTTGGTTGTTGGAAGTATCAATGAGATGTCCAAAAAGTGTGTTCTCAGAGGTCCTCAGGCAGGGGCTGGGTACGGAGGAGGGCAGGGGCCCCCTTGCTGCCGAAGAGGCAAGATGGGATCGTCACCAAGGCCGGGAGCTACATCTGACGTATGGGTCCAGTCTCAGCTAGTGCCCAGGGCTTCCTAGGTGAGCAGTCAGAACTGGTTGACAGGGGACAGACTCCCTGCCTCTCATCTTTGTCTCTCTGTCCCTTCCTCAGAGCCCCGGCACCAGATGTGGTGGCTTTATTTCACGCACCTCTATATTTAATAAGCAGGACCATGACGAGATTTGGTGACCTCGGGGCCCAAATGGACGGTCTGCTGGCATAAGCGGTGCTTGAGTCATTTCCCAGGGATGAGCGCTGGGCAGGTTTCCAGGAGCTGAATTTACCCTCCCCGATTCTCTGCTTTCCTCTTCCCCTCCCTGCCCCCAAGTTCCATTTTTGAGTTTCCAACTTCATTGGCTTTGGGACGCCATGGACCAAGATAGAAAATGAAATAGTTATTCATTCCCTGAGGCTCTCCATCCCCCTGCCTCAGCAGAGGCTCCGGCTCAGTGTGGGGGAGACTGTGGAGGCCCAAGACACTGACTCAGGCCCTGGGGCTCCTGCCTGGCTGGGGGCTCCCTATCTGGATGCACTGGAGGACACAGGCTCAGTGACCCGTGTACCTGAGAGATGCAGGCAGAATATGGTAGGGATTGAGAGGAGGGACAAGCTGGGACGATCAGGGCAGGCTTCACAGGGGAGGAGGCATATGACTTGGACCTTGGAGGATGGGTTGCAGCATGTATATGACCAAAGGAAAATAAAACCTTAAAAGAGTAAAGAAGGACAGAAATATTTACAGAAAGTAAATATTCTTTGACCTTCCCCTGTCCCCAACCAACTCCTTTTTCCCATTTCTAATATTTTTCTAATATTTTCTTCTCTTAATATTTTCTTGTGTCCTTCTAGCGACAGTCTATGAATATGTGAACTGTGCATCTATTTTTCTATCCATCCATCATTTTTTATTAAAAGCACAAACAGGATCATGTAATGTTAACTTCCCCTTTTCACGTGGCAAGCCGTCTTGGCCACCTTCTCACGGCAGTGCACGCGGGGGCAGCTTGCTTCAACTGGTCGTGTGGTCCTTGCAGGTGGCTGGGAGGGCACAGCAAGATGAGAAAACTCACAGTGTACGCGAGGAGCTTTGGTGAGGGCCCGCGGGGAAGCAGTATTGCCAAGTAGCTGGGAACCGAGCCTGACCTTTGCATTCGGAAGATGTGGGGTTGAATCCCAGTTCTGGCACTTTCCAGCTGTGTGGCCCCCGGCAAGTTTCTTCACCTCTCTGAGTTTCAATATCCCCATCTTTCGAATGGAGCTAATAACGTTTCCCTTGGGGGGGTGTTAGGGACTTGGAGTGAAAGCACTTACCACTTGCAGAGGCACCTGGCAAACGAGCAGTCGCCCGTTTTTGTGGATCTTGCTGTCGTGTATCATATGGGGCAGGGGCAGCCGAACCCTAACAGGTAGCGCTAGGTGCACGTGGGGGGTTTCTGAGCGACATTTGAAGAGAGGAGGGCCAACAGATCTATCTGAAGCTTAAAATAGCCTGGAAGTGCAAGAACAACAATAAATAAATGGGTTCCGGATGCTTTTAAATCTTGGCATTTCCTGATCTCAGCTCAGCTGGTCCAGACAGCTTCATCAGCGTTTACTGCTGAGGCCGGCGGCGCACGCCTCCCCTGGCCGTGTCCCAAAGCTGCTTTCAAGAAAATCAGATCTAGAAACGTTTGGATCTCTGGCACTGGGCCAGCAGGTCATGGATGCAGGTTGAAGATCAGGCAGCATTGGGGTTTGTTCCGTGTGTGTGGAAAGTTAAGGCCGAGGGAGTGAGGGGGTGAGGGGGTGAGGCAGTTGCCCAACAATGGGGTTATTCATTCACCACCCAAGTGTTTATTAAGCACTTACTATGTGCCAGGTGCCAGGGATAGAACAGTGAGCATTAATCAGATGCCCATTCAAAAAAATGTTTAATTACTAACTGTGATAAGCCCCTGTGATAAGTCCTCAGGGACCTCCAGAAGGCTGCGAGAGGGTGCAATAGAGCTCCTCAGGTGGTCTTCGGGGCTCAAGGAAAGTTTCCCCTGGGAAGTAAAGAGTGAAGGACAGATGAGAGAGAGAACTGGGCACAGCAGGTCTATGGGTGGGGACGACGTTGCAGGCAGAGAGAACAGCACACGCAGAGACCCTGTGTGGGAAAAGACCCTGGCAAGTGCTAGTGTGGAAAGAAGGCCAGTAGGGCCAAAAGTGGAGGTAGGGGTAGGTTAATACTGGGACAGGTAAGCGGGAGCCAGATCACACGGGGGGGCCTTCCAGGCCTCAGGAAGGATTTGGGTCTTTATCTGGGAGGAATTGGGGGCAGGCTGGGTATTAAAACAGGGCACAGGGGGATCAGATTTGCATCTTGACAAGATGGCTCTGGTGGCTCGTGTCCAGAAGCTTGGAGGGCTCTAGAGTGGCTGCCATTCAGGTGTGAGCTGATGGCAGTGTGGACTGGGTCAGTGAAGGGTTAACCCAGTGACCAGGTGGTGAGGAAGCTCCAGCAGCCCAGAGAGGCTGCAGCTGCGCCAGCAATTGCTTCAGGACTCTTGTGTAATAGTCTCACTCTTGGTCATTGTCTTTTGAGTACTTACTCTGCACCAGACGCTCCACAAAGCCCTTCTCCTTAAACTCTCTTAAGAATATCATCTTCTCTGTTTTCCTGAGATTTAACCAGAGGGATTAAATCACTCCGCTAAGATCACAGAGCTCAGCCCCGCGCTGTCCAGCACGGTCCCTGGATCAGTGTCCTCCAGTCAAGTGTGACCCTTCTCAGGGCTCGGCCCTAGTCCCTGGCTTCTGTCTGGTTGCTCCAGTGACCATGGGCGTCCTGTCCACCCTGGCCACAGGGCCAGTGCAGAGCCTCCTGGGAAGGCACTGTCACATGTTGGCCTGAGGGGACACCATGTGTAGCCCTTGGTCCTCTGTCCCCCCCAGCCCTGCAGCTTCGGGCTGTGCCCTGGTGCAGAACGTGAGCTGAAACGGCCGTGTCTCTAGGCTTCACATGTCGCCTGCCTCCTGGGGATTCAGATGGTCTCTGCTGCTTGTTTTTTGTTTGCTTCTTTTGCTTCTTTATTTCCTCTTCTGTCTTCCTTTCCCTCTGCTCCCACCCTGTCCCCATCTGTTGCTGCCCCGTGGGGGTCTTTTCTTCGCCTCCCAGATGTGCAAGCAGGACTCAGAATGGAAGGAGAGGCCTTCCAGGAAGGAACAGAACCAGCAGTTCGGGCCTGTTATCTGCTGGGCACCGGGCAGGCACCATCTTACGTAACCCTCACAGCCGTCCCTCGAGGGGTGCACGTCATTATCTGTCCTCTGCACAGGGATACTGGGGCTCAAAGGATTGAGGTGCTGAACCCAAGATCACATGCTACAACGTCATTTAAAAACGTTGGCATCCCAAACTTGAATGTGCCTATGAATCATCTGGGGATCTTGTTTAAATGCACATTCTGATTCAGGAGGTCTGGGATTCAGCATGACAGTCTGCAGAATTTAGTAAGCTCCAGATGAAGCCGATGCTACCGGTCCATGGATCACACTTTGAATAGCATAGTGAGGAGCTAGCAGATCTTGTACATGCCCTCCTGTGACGCCCGTGCAGACACATGCCACCACGAGCTCCATCCCTCAGTGGCCACCACTGATTGTACCATCTTTCCCCCTTGTTAGCAGCTGCTGAGGGGTCACCTGAGGCTTTCCCACCATGCCCACCACATCACGGGCTGAGCCTGCACGTCCCAAAGCCTCAGGTGACCGACCATGGTCTCCAGTGCTGGCCAGTGTTGGAATATAGGGAAACTGAGGCTCAGAGAAGTAGAGGGACTCATTCAAGTATTGCACGCCAGTAGCGCAGAGAATTCGGGGTTGTGACCCCCCAGTCCGTGTTCTCTGTTACTTCCTCAACTAGGAGTCAGCCGTCTAGGGGTTGCGAGTCCTGCTCCTTTCTTTAGTTTTTTCGTTCGTTCGTTCGTTCGTTCGTTTGTTTTTTTTTTTTTTTTTAAAGATTTTAGGGGTGCCTGGGTGGCTCAGTCGGTTGGGCATCTGCCTTCAGCTCAGGTCATGATCCCAGGGTCCTGGGATTGAGCCCCGCGTCAGGCTCCCTGCTCGGCGGGAAACCTGCTTCTCCCTCTCCCTCTGCTTGCTGCTCTGCCTACTTGTGCTTGCTCTCTCTGTCAGATACATAAATACAATCTTAAGATTTGATTTATTTGAGAGAGAGAGAGAAAGCATGAGCAGGGGGAGGGGGAGGGAGAAGCAGGCTTCCTGCCGAGCAGAGAGCCTGACGCGGGGCTCGATCCCAGGACCCTGGGATCATGACCTGAGCTGAAGGCAGATGCCCAACCGACTGAGCCACCCAGGCGCCCCTCTCTTTAGCTTTCTGTGTGACTTTGGGCAAATTATTTCCTCTCTCTGAATTTTAGCTTCCCCCAACGGAAAAATGGTTTAACCTTTGTCTTGTGAGGAACAGATGGGAGAAGGTCTAGTTTACAGCATAGGGGATTCTTAGGAGCCCTAAGACCTCCAATCTGAGTAGGGTGAAGGAAACCTCACATGGCGGAAAGGCAGGTTCAGATGACACCGACATGCGGGGATGGCAGGAACTCCGCTCCCCACTTCCTGCCTATGTCCCTTCAGGCTTCGGTGATAATTGAGCACTGTCAGATGGTTTCCCATTCATAGTTTGGGTGCGTGTTCCTCCACCGTTAGTGCTTACTAAACAAGCCCTGCTCTGGCCGGGAAGCCGGTGACAGTACCACCTCGTGGGACACAGGAGAAGAAGGGAATGGAAATGGGGGATTTGTCCGGATGCAAATCCGGTTTATGTTCCCAGTCAACACACTTCTGCGTAAGGCAGGTCCACCTGTGGCTGGGAGGAGCCAGCGCCTCAGCCATGGGGGACACGAGGGAGAGGGGGTCTGCTAAGCAGGCCTTCTTGGCCTTCCTTCTTGTCTGGCCCTCGCTGACCACATGACTGGGGAGGGCCTGCTGGGGCCAAAGAGAATCCGTTTCCCACCAGCTTTATCTGGGAGCCCGTGGGTCTGGGTTTCTCATCATCTGACCCACTGGAAAAGGAAAGGCAGGAGTTTCCGTAAGGGAATAAATGGATGTGGAAGGAAACCACCCCCTCCCCACCCCTAGGAAAGGCAGGGGGTGAGTGTGAGGGAGACTTTGCAGAGATCACAATGATGTGAAGCAGAGATGCCAAAACTGCCCTGGGAAATGCGGGCTCTGTCCCGACCCCCCGTCTGCCTCACCCATCCCACAGAGGTTTAATGAGTCCCCCCTCTGTGCCAGACACTGTTCCCAGCACCGGGATTCGACAAGAGGCCAAGCCCAGTCCCTTACCCTGGTGCAGTGTACATTCTGGAGGGGAGACAGACAGTCCCTGGGTTTGTGCCGTGGGTAACATTCACTGTGACCAGGTGAGTCGGGTGTTGGGAAAGGCCTCTCTCGCTGAGACTGAATGCTGGCAACGTGGCCAGGGACCTGGGGAAGCGTCCCAGGTGGGAAGCCCAGGCCACTGTGTCTGCCGCGTGGGGAGGGTGGGCAAGTCCAACACATGGTGGGGGAGGGGGCAGGCCAGGCCGCACTAGGCCTTATAGCCTGGTTGAGGACTTTGAGTGTTTGTCCAGGGCAGTGAGAAGTCAGGGAAGGCTTTTAAATAGGAGAGTGAGTGACTAACCCTTAGTCTCAGCTCTGCCCCCCTGCTCCCCTGTCCCCCTTGCCCTCTCGGGTGGGGCCTTGGCTCCCTCCTCTGTTGGTCTACACCAGCAGCTTGCAGCCTGGGCTTCCCGAACCCAGAAAGAATCTCCAAGGTACTAGCAGGGCTTTGAGAACATTTTCCCCTCCCCATTATTTCGAAGTCTAGTAGATAAACTTGCACAGAGCAAGGGAAAGAGCTCCCCCACCACCCACAGGGTTACTGACAGCTGTGGTCAACCTGGGCCGGGGCAGGAGGGTGTAACAGCAGAGGGCTTGGTAGCTGGGTTTGGATTCACATTCTGCTTAGCATAAAGTCCTGTTACCTCCCTGAGCCTTACTTTTCCATCTGCAGATTGGGGGAGTGCCCCCTTTGCTGGGCTCTCACGTGCCCCCCAGGTGCTCTGAGTGGTGGATACCACCTACTTGGGGACTGGCTTTTTCGGCTGAGGATTCAAATTAACCTCCGAAAGCCCTTCCGTGGCCCATGAAATAGTGCATGTGAATCTGTATGAGTCTGTATGAGTGAGTGGGTATGGGGAAATCTGGAATTCATGTGCAAAGTATTAATGTCACCATCTTTCTAATATGTAAGAAAGAAATAGAAATTTGGCTTTTTGTATATTTGTGTTCTGCCAAGCTCATAATGTTGAGTTCACTTCGGTTCAGTTGGAGTATGCTGGGTTGCCACGGTATGGTTTTTAGTTAATAAAAATGGGAAAAACTAATTAATTAACTCCCTCATAATCTCTCCCACTTCAAAGCCCAGGGCCCTGGTGGGCTGTGGGAGAGATGACGCAGGGGGTTCCCCAGGGAGCCCAGCGTGGGAACCACGGGGCCAGGTGGGTTGGGCGGCCCCCCCTGGCTCCCACGCTGTGCAGCAGCCCCAGCAGGGGGGCAGTTGCGGCTTGAGCGGCTGCGCGCTGCTGAGTCATCTCGCCCTCAGCGGGTCCTGTGTGTTGGCTGGCGAGCTGAGGCTGGTGTGCCGGCAGCTGAGCCCTGGCCTGGGCTCCTGGGGAGCTGGCTTCCGCCAGGCTGGAGGGTGGGGATCCTCAGCTACCCACTACCCCTCCCCCCACCCAGTGGTCCAGTCCCTGCTGGGAACCCCCAGGAGCCAGCCACGTTAGCGCTGCCCTTCCTGGTGGGAGTGCTGCCCCGAGGCTCGCGGGCACGGGGGCCGAGCTGCAGTCGGCGCTGGGCAGCGCCGGTCTGGAGATGTGAGCTGGCACCTTGCTGGCCTGTTGAGCGTGACATTTCCTCAAATGCCACAGAGGGGCTGCCTGACCTTCACTCCCCAGCCAGGACCCCCTTTCTGCCTCCTTCTGGATTATTTATAACGGTGCTAACAGGCAAAAGGGCTTCTCAGCCGAGCCCTGGCCCAGCTCTCTGAGTGTCTCCTGGCAGCCGGGGTAAGAGACACATAAATAGAACCAAAGAACACGGACACTGTAGGACCCCAGAGAATACCTCCAGACGGAGTGTGCGGGCTCCTTTTTTTTTTAGGTCTCTGGGACTTTTTAATATTTATTTTTATTTTGTTGTGGTAAAATAATACATAACATAAAATTGAGCATTTTTTTAAGGGTCCAGTTCAGGGCCATTCAGCACATTCACAATGTCATACAAATATCACTACCATCTGTTTCCAGAACTTTTCTGTCATCCCAAAGCCAGGTGCTCTTTCATGGCTGATACGTGCTAGACCACCCTCCCTCCCCCCCGAGGAAATTCACATTTTGAGGAAACCCCACAAAATGTGATGAGGAAGGAAAGTGCCAGCCAGTTCAGGATTGCCGCAACTTGATTAGAATGACGGCAGTCGCCCCTTTCCGCAGCATGGAGTGGGCACGTTTCTCAGGGCGAGCTGAAACCCTCTGCCTTTCTTCCCATTCAGGAAAGGGATCAGGACGGGAGGGGATGTCCTGGTTGCAGGGAGAACGGTGCATCTGCTCTTAATCTCTTTCTCTCCCTTTTTTTTTTTTTTGTAAGATTTATTTATTTATTTTATTTATATATTTTTTTTAAAAGATTTTTTGTTTATTTATTTATTTCACAGAGACAGCGAGAGAGGGAACACAAGCAGGGGGAGTGGGAGAGGGAGAAGCAGGCTTCCCGCAGAGCAGGGAGCCCGATGTGGGGCTCGATCCCAAGACGCTGGGATCATGACCTGAGCCGAAGGCAGACGCTTAACGGCTGAGCCACCCAGGCGCCCCTATTTATTTATTTATTTTAGAGACCGTGCACACGCATGCGTGCACGTGGTTGTGGGGGCAGAGGGAGAGGGAGAGTCCCAAGCAGACTCTGCAACCAGCACGGAGCCTGAGGTGGGGCTCCATCTTACAACCCTGAGATCATGACCTGAGCTAAAATCAAGAGTCCAACGCTTAACCGACTGCGCCACCTGGGCGCCCCTTAATCTCCTTCTCTTCTATTTAAAATTTTATTATTTATTTATTTATTTATGCATGCATGCATGCATGCACTAGCAGGGCAGAGGGGCAGGCAGAGGGAGAAGCAGGCTCCCCACTGAGCAGGGAGCCTCATATGGGGACTGAACCCCAGGCAGGCTAACCGACTGAGCCACCCAGGTGCTCCATCTCTTTCTCTTCTTAAGCAAATCTATTCATTTAGCAAACTTCACTCCTTTCATTATAAATAGGACAAGTGTGTTGCAGCTCACCTCCGTACTGAATGCTGCTTCCTGCTCGGTTGGACCATTCACTACCTTTGATAAAAGTTTAACAACAGTTCCTCACATGCAGACAGCACTTCAGAGTTTTCCCAAACATGTTTCCATCTAAAACACCACACTGGACAGGCCTGGGATAATTCCACAGCCACCAGAGGGTATGGGTCCCTTTGTAGAGATGTGGAAACGGAGGCCAGAGTGACGTGATCTTGGTCGTGATTGATCTCCCTTTAGTCATCTGCACATACTGTCTCATCCAGGCTGGCGTTAGGGTGAGGCAAAGGAGACACGTGGCTCAGGCACAAAATTGACGGAGGTGCCAAAAAAAGTCAGTAATTAAGAGAAATCATATTTTAATGCAACGTTTAAAAAGAATGAGTTGGCACCTAAATATCCATGCAGAACAAACACCAAATCTTTATTTAAAGGCAGGAACAGGAGGAGTACCATACAGAGTCACATAGGTGCCTGAGCAAAAGGAAAAATCAGTGCTACTGGCCTGTCTTTTATTTAGAATTTGGTATTTTGCTCATCATGGGGTTTTTGCATTAATTTTGATTTTTTTCAGAGTGTCGCATTAGATATGATCTATCTTGATTACAGAGGTTTTTTTTTTTTGGTGCCCAAGGGGGGTGCCTCCCTCCCCTCATCCTAATCTTGGCTCTGATTCCATCTTCCGATTTCTGTGTACTAGTGTGACGGGGACCCACCTCCCGGGTCCCCAGGCTGCGGGTTGCCGTATGCTAAAGCCTTTCTACCACTCCTGAGAGTGGCATTTGCTCTCTGCAGTCTATTTTTGTGCTTGCCCTTCAGCGACTGATAAAATGTTGCTCTGGGTCGAGCTGATGTGTTGAAATGGTGAGTGTTCATGTCAGGTGGTTTGTGTGATCCGATATCTTCATTCTTGACCTCGAAAAGGGGCCTGGAACCAGGAAAGAAAAGGAGCTTTTGGTGGTTTTGCCCCCACAGAGTTGGACAAAACTGGAAATCATGATCTGGTCACGGAGGCTACCGGGCATTTTGGCCTCGTCTTGGGGCTATATGGGAAAAAAATATCCCCGTTGCCTTCTTCTTACTTTCAGGCCCAGTTTACCAGGCACGGCCACATTGATCTCATTTGGTTTACTGAGCACCTACTCTGTGCTGAGTACCCACTCGGTACTGGGGAAACAGCAGGGACCAAGACAGACATGGGCCCCGCTCGCAGGGAGCGACGAGTCGGGGCAGGCGACAGCGCAGAGGCGGATGAGTGAAAACTGGGGACGAGCTCTGGAGAGGGCTGGTGGTGGCAACTTCATAACAGCGTCAGTGTACTCAGTGCCTTGAAACTGTACACTTAAAAATGGCGGAAGTGGTAAATTTTATGTTCTGTATATTTTACCACAAGTTTTTTACAATTCTGAAAAAAAGGAGGGGGGAGGCTCTTGGAGCAGAAAGTGCTACTTGAGGACATGGCAGCAGGGTGACGTTCCGGTAAGAGGGCGACGGGGCAGCCGCTGTGGGATGCAGTGGTCAGGAAGGCCCAGCTGGGAGAGGCGCTTCATCTGCCGTGGGAACGGTAAGAAGCCACCAGCCACCAGCCGTGTGAAGATGCAAAGGAGAGGAGGCAGGCCGGGCGGAGGGAGCGGCCGCCCAGAGGCCCCAGGCTGGAAACTCAAGCCCTACAACCGTTCCATGGGGGAGGCTGGTCTCAGGAGATGCCAAGAGGCCAGGTGACGCCCTGTAAGTAGTAAGTGACTAGCCAGAGCCAGTTCTTCTCTGCAGATCTTAACAACACCTACCTGCACATGCTGTGCGGTTTACTGAGCACTTTTCCTGCCGCTCTCCCTTGAATTCAAGAGCCCTTGAACTCAAGTGCATAAGATGGACTGCAATTGCAGACAGGCACAATGCGCGGATCACACTGTCCCCAAAACACCTTCGCTCGCTCCCTTGCTCACTCAAGTGGCAGAGTATATACTTCAGCCTTTTCCTGTTTTAAAATAAAAAATGCAGTGCACACCACCTTCCTGGGCCCTGGGGGCAGCCTGTGCCTTCTGAAAGGCAGCCCTGACAGGTGCCAGCAGGGACGCAGTGGGTCCTGGGCGTAGCTGCCAAGGGAGGGGCACCTGGGCCCTGGCCGGGCCGTCCAGGAGCTGCTCCACCCCAAGTGACCTCGCTGGGCGCAGCTCCAAGAGACTTTGCAGATCTCTGTTGGATAAGGGGCCGCTTGGAGACAACAGGGAGGAAGAAAGGAGATGTAAAGGAGTAAGATAACACCCACCCCAGGAGACTTTCTGCCTCAGTTTCCTTAGCTGCAAAGTAAGAGATGAGTCTCTACAAGTCTCTGCAGAGTCTTCCAGCGCCCAGCACCCCCGGTTCTGTGCTGTGTTTGTAGTTCGTCGGAAGGATTGATTTCCTGTGCCTTGCAAACCATGTACAATCATCTTATCTGACGAGAGTGGGAACAGTAGCTGAGGGTGGCAGGGCGTTGTGGGGGCTGGAGAGGGGAGTTCTTGGAAGAAGTCAGTGAAAGTATACAAAATTATGAAACATAATAACGAAGCCACGTGACATGCACATTATTTCCAGTCTTTTGCTCTCGGGCTGTTTGTGGTGCCAGCGCGGAAATCCCAGCTCATCTCCTGCAGAGGCCACACCCACAGCACCAGGGCGCCTGTTTCCAGATCGGGGATTCATTCCGTGGGATCAAGCATTTATAGTAACACACGGGTTTGGGCAGAAGCGCAGCTGACCCCCAGTAAACAAGCAACCCAGCCGGCGGGTACCCTAGAGAGTCCTCTCTGCGGCTCTGGGGCTCTGTGGGCGTCCGTGAACCCTTGTCACAGGAGGAGATGGACAACGTTGGCTAACGTGGCTGGCGGGTTAGGAGAGCTCCATCCTATTGCCCTGCCTACCGAAGGTCGCTGGTAACTGGTCGACCTTCCTGGTGCGCTGGGTCCGGCCTGGCCTTGTAGCCCAGTTTGGAGTCCTGGAACCCGTTTTACTCTCCGGGCTGGAGAACGCAGTCTCACCAGACCTAATGTCCTTCTGTGGGTCGCCTTTACACGAAGCCCTGAGGAGGCAGCTTGAGGGGTGGGTTGAGGAGCTTAGCCTTGAGTGTTTTGGTGGGAGAGCCTTTCAATGGCCTGGTTTATCTAAGCTCTGGGTGTTTATTCTTTTAGGCTGGGCTCAGAACCCCTCAATTTTCCGGGGCACCTGGGTGGCTCAGTCACTGAAGCGTCTGCCTTCGACTCAGGTCGATCTCAGGGTCCTGGGATCGAGCCCCATGTTGGGCTCCCTGCTTGACGGGGAGCCTGCTTCTCCCTCTCTCTCTGCTGTTTCCCCTGCTTGTGCTCTCTGGCTCTCTCTCTCTCTCTCTGTCAAATAAATAAATAAATAAAATCTTAAAAAATTTTTTTTCTACTTATTCTTTCTGGAGCTTCACTTCGTGTCTGTGGCTCCTGAGTCTTATTTCAGAGGATGCTGTAAGTACTTCTGTGTGGACTAAGATCAGTTACTCTTCTTACTGTTCTCCTAGAAGCCTCTTTAGGAGTTTTGTACTAATTTGGAAGACAGTGGGAAGATTAGATTTTTTTTTTTTTTAATGTAAGAGAGATGAATTAGTCATAGCTTTTTCATTGATAGGTGACAGAAACTCCACCTGGCATGTAATCTGGAAAGGGAACTTTTTCACTCATATAACTGCAGAGTAAAGAGTAGACTGGCTTCAGGCACAGCTGGATCCAAGTGTTTAAATTACTTTATCGGGACTCTCATTTCAATTAAATTCAGCTGGCTGAGTCCCTTTGTTTAAATGCTCTAGCAAAGTCTTGGTGTTCACTCTGATCCACCCCTGAACCAGGTGAAGTACTTACTTGTTGTGGTCACTGGATGGAACATTTTAATTAGCCAGACTGTGCTTACCTGGACTGTCTGGGTGGCATGGAGGGACAGCTTCCCCAAGAAACATCAGTAGGCTGCCACCATTAAGAAGCGGAATGGGTGGGAGGCCAGCCAGATAACAGAGGTGGGAGGAGAAGAAAACATCTGTTTAATGAAATGGCTTTGCAGGGACTTCATGAACATCTACCTTACTTCCTTCTTAGGAGGCAAGTATGGGTCCAGAGTCATCGGTCTAGACCAGGCCAGTTCTAATTGACTAGTAGTGGTTACTAAGACTCCATGTTGAGCAGGCTTGGGGCTCAGCAGGAAGTATAGTGGTGTTCAGTTAGTGGTATCCACCATGGTTAGGAAGGCGGGGAAGGTGACCTCACTGACAGGTACCTGCCACCCTAGCAGTTCTCATGGCTGGTCTGGGCATTCCTGATTGCAATTTAAAAGGGAAGACTTGGCTCAGACCATCAAATACAGCTTCTTGTCAGTGGAGGAGGCTCTGAGCGACAGTAGCATGCCACCCTAACTACCATCCTGTACTAGAGTCTCCAAGATGGTGGTCAAGAGGTCTGTCAGGCCCGGCTGGGGGCCCTGTTCCACGCCATCCCAGGCAGGTCTGGAAAGAGCCAATGTAGTCTGGCTGTCAGGGCAAGGTTATTTCTCCCACAAAAACCATGAGCGATGATAAAACTGGGATCAGGGGGCTGGTGGAGGTTGAAGGAACACAGGGTTGGAAGAGCCAGTAGGTTTAGGACTGAGGGAATGGGTCAGAAGACAAGGTCAAGCATTGACCTCCTGAGAGCCCCCGTTTTTCCATCAGTCAAGTGGGGATGCTGACCATTGACCGCTTCCTGCATCTTGGGAAGGTACCAACGAGACCATAGCTGTGAATGTCACTTGAAAGTCAACTGTAGGGGCTGTATCTGTGACCACCACTCATGGGGTGTCTGATGTATGCTAGGCTCCCAACCAGTAATGTTGCTTTATCTTTGTAAGAACCCTAGGACGCAGGATTATTTTTATTATTCCTGTTTCATCAATAGAAGCTGAGGCGGCCAGGGGTGCCTGGGTGGCTCAGTTGGTTAAGCGACTGCCTTCGGCTCAGGTCATGATCCTGGAGTCCCTGGATCGAGTCCCGCATCGTTTCTCCCTCTGACCCTCCCCCCTCTCATGCTCTCTCTCTCTCTCTATCTCATTCTCTCTCTCAAATAAATAAATAAAATCTTTAAAAAAAAAAAAGCTGAGGCCAAAGTTACGTCCTGACCTCAGAGAGTTAGTGTTAAGCGGCAAAGCCAGGGCCCAGACCTTTGTCTAGGCCTCTTTCCATTTCACGACAGTCCTTCCACACTCCACCTTTGTATCCCCCTCGGGAAATTCATTCATTCATTCATTTATTAGTTAAGTGCCAAGTTCTACCTAGATATTTCCTGGAAGCCTATGTGAATTTCAGAAACTAGATTAGTACAGAATTGTACAGAATGCTTGAGCAAGAGGGGTCCACAGGTCTGTCTCTTAGATGTTCTCTTTCCTAGAGAGACAGTGAGAACTGAGAGGGCAGGTGACATAGTGAAGTGCGCACATGGTGAAAGACGCATGGTGAGTGTGGACGGGCCCAGAACCCAAGCTCTGTCACTGCAGGCTGCCTTCTTCCCCCTCCTGCTTCCTTCCGCTCAGTAACTCTGACAATACGCTCTAGGCCAGGGACTAAGCTTGACGATTCGCTGATTGTAGTCAGGAAAGTGGAGCCACCAATTTTTCCTGAAGATGCATTCTTTCTTAAGCAGGGAATCGATTTCCAACAAGATACACAGGCTTCCAATGAAGCCACTTACGTGAATCTGTACCAAACACCATTACTCCACTGCGAGGGTCGTTTATCTCCCGGGCTGGGGCAGCCACGGCCTTTGCAGACCCGGAATGTGATGCTGCTGAAGGAATGGGTGCAGACGGTTCCCAACCAGAGGGGCGTCCATGGCAGGGGTGTAAGCGGACCAGTGATGGGGACCCGAGGGGGCCGTCTGCAGGAGGCCAGTGCACAGTGGCCCCAGGCCTGTCCCTGCACAGCCACGAACTTGCCGTGTGACTTGGATCTTTCTCAGCCCTTGTCCAGAAGCCCCCACCTTCCTTCCCATCGGTAAATGGGAATAAATGGTCCTGAATGTTCCTTTCCATTTTCAGAAGCAGATGCCAGGTGATGACACACGCTTTGCAGGGAGCAAAGAGACTTGGCTTTGAATCTCAGCTTCACCATTCTGGGACCCTGGGGGCTGTGGGTTGAGTTGTGTCTTCCGAGAGAAGATACGTTTGAGCCCTAACCCCCAGCACCTGGGGATGTGACCTGATTGGGAGATAGGGTCTTTACAGAGGTCATTAAGTTAACGTGAGGTCATTAGCATGGGCCCTAATCCAGTATGGCTGGTCTCCTTATCAAAAGGG
Organism: Phoca vitulina; assembly: GCF_004348235.1. Lineage (NCBI taxonomy): Eukaryota > Metazoa > Chordata > Mammalia > Carnivora > Phocidae > Phoca > Phoca vitulina. The sequence continues at coordinate 2,981,193 of NW_022589786.1, forward strand.
GTAGTGTGGACACAGAGACAGGCACCCACAGAGGCGAGACGATGGGAAGACATACAGGGAGAAGGCCATCCACAAGCCAACAAGAGTGGCCTCAGAACGAGCCACCCCTGCCAACACGTGGAGCTCAGCCTTTTAGCCTCCAGACCTGCAAGATCAAACATTCCTGTCGTTGAGGCCCCCAGCCTGTGGTGCTTTGTTACAGCAGCCCTGGCAGACTGCTACAGGGGACTGGATCTCTGAGTTCCCCGAGGAGTGACATGGGCGTAGGGACACCTGCGCTGCAAGGGTTGCTTTAGGAATCCCTTAGTGCGGCCCCTGACATTTGGTAAGCGCTCAGTGGTAGCGGTGGCTCAGTCCCGTGCTCCGTGCTGTGCCCCCCAGCGCCGCTAGGGGGCCCGCAGAGGAGGGACAGGACAGACCGAGGCCTCAAGTCAGACCTTTCAAAGAGAACTGGGTCACCCAAGGCACCCCTTCGAAAAGCCTCTCTAAATATGGAGAAGGCCAGAGAAATCACTATTAATGCAGTGCTTAATGGTTTTTAGCCAGAGAGTGGCCTCAGCCCTAATCGACAAGGCCTCGAAGCTGAGGTTTCTTTATTTTTATGTCCCAGGTACACTTTGAGTATGTTGAGCTGCTATGAATAATCAATAAGTGCAGTAGTCACGGCCATTTTATGGGTGTTCTGTAAAGGAGGCGGCATGGTTCTGATGGGATGGACACTTCCTGGATGACCCTGAGAAAATCCATTATCCTCCTTGGGCCTCAGTTTCCCTATCTGCAAAGGGAAGGGAGTAGACCAACCAGGCCAGGGATTCTTATGCTGCATTTGTGAAGGCCTGGGGGTTAAGTATAAATTTCTTGCATACACATGCATTGCTCAGACGTATTTTATGGGCAGCAAAAGTGCTATCCATAGCTCTTGTCTGGTTCTTGAAGGGGCCTCTGACTCCCAGATTGTCTGCAATGACTTTCCTGGACAACCTCTCAGGGCTGCTAGTTCCTGGCCGGTCTGCGGTTCTGGGGCTCTGATTTTATAGTGGTTTCTAAGCCTCAAGAAGCAAGTACTACAGATGTGGCTTCTTTGAGTTACTGGGATGAGAGGGATCAGGGACAGAGAGCTCATCGCTGGGGCCTTTGCTGACCAGGGAGACCCCAGCTGCCCAGCACTCAGGGGTCTCTGCTTTGGCCCTCCCTCCTGCTCCACAGCCCTCGCCATGGCTTAGTGGTGCCTCCCAGCCCCTCCACTCACCCCTCTCCTGGATGCTACACCTGCCTAACCCATCTGCCTGCTTCGACGCTGACTCCACCCCCATCACATTTGGAGTAAAACCCAAATCCCTTACAATCCCTCCCTGATCCGGCCTCCACCCGCCTCTCTGAAGGCATCTTCCCCCATCCCCCCTGGCTCCCTGAGCTGCAGCCTCACCGACCGTTGGTCAGGGCTTCATGCTCTAGCCTCGGCCCACGCTTGGGTCTTTGCCTTGCTGGGCCCTCGGCCTGGAACGTTCCTCCCCACATCTTCCACTGCCTGACTCCTCCAAGTCTCAACTCAGACACCAGCTCTTCAGGAAGCCCCCCTCCCCCACTAACGCAGACTTCCCTTCCCTCTGTTCTCCTCCCTCAGTGCACCTGGCCCGTTTCCTTCAGAGCACTGACACGACCTATAAGGAAATATTGATGTGTTTTCTTCCCTACCAAAATGTCAACTCGTGAGGGAATAAACTGAGTCTTACATGTCTCAGTGCCTGGCTCATAGTAGCATTTAATAAATGCTGGAACACACTCACTCGCTTGGCTAAAATTAAGGTGACTGACAGCACCAGGTGTTGGGGAGGGTGTGGGACAGTGGGCCCTCTCAGTACAGCGGGTAAGCGTGGACTATGGTACAACAATTCTGGAGAGCAATTTTGTCATTTCTACAAAATCACATACACTTATTGTATGACCCAGCCATTCTATTCCCAGGTATCTGCCCAAGGGAACTGAAGGCCTATGTCCACACAAAGACTTGTACACACATATTGCAGACCTGTCCACCATAGCCGAAGACTGGAAACAGACCATCTAGAACAGGCAAGACCGCTGCATCCCCATGGTCTGATGGGACAGAGAGGAGAAGGAAGCTGAGCATCTACCCGAGTGTTCCCTGCGGCCAGGGCAGCTGAGTGGTGGTGACCTGTGGTAGTAGGGTGTGTTGGGCGGGGCCTGGGGCGATCCCAGGGATGTCCCCGGAGGCAGAGATGCGCCGAGCACCCTGGTCCCAAGTCTGAGAGCAGGGGACCAGCCACTTGAGAGAACCTGGTGCTCGTGCTGCCCGTGGGTACAGGATTCTTGCAAAATGCCAATTAAGACATTTGACCCAAATTCGGATAAAAGCCTTTTTCCTGTGTCAAGTGGAGCTAATAATATACATTTGTTCATAATTTATGAGGCTTAGTAAGTGGGAACAATTAAGGAAGAGACCTGCGCAAAACCTATTTCTTTTAAGTGTCACATAGGCCTTTTCTTGTTCTCTGAGGCCGTCCCACCCTCTCTGCCCACCATGAAACACTTTATTGTTTTTATTATTCTTATTTCTTATTTGTTGTTAGTACTGTGAGCTACCATTTATTGAGCATCTTCCGAGCCAGGCTGTAACATTGCCTTGTTTAATCTTAACTCTCTGAGGCGGGTGTTGTCCCATTCTACAGATGAGGCTGGTGAGCTTCAGAGAGAAGAGATTTGCCCAAGGTTTCACAGCTGGCGAGTGGGGATTATGATTCAGGTCTGCCAGACCCCAAAGCCTGTGGTACGCCATTTCTGGGTCAGCCTCTCAGCTCGGGCTGTTTCTCAATCTGCAGGGCATCCCTTCTATTGGTTGTCGTTAAATGGGGGAGACCAGGGTCAGAAAGCCATCACCTTCTGATGAGTCGGTCCGGGGTTTGGCCTGAGGACCTGCATTGTTTCTAACACGTTCCCAGGTGGTGTTGACCCTGCCGGTCCTGGGACCACACTTTGAGATACGCTGGTTCAGTCACTGCTGTTACCGTAGTCCTCTGTGCCTCCCTCCTCCCCCACCCACCATGGTCAGGTGCGCTTAGAGCCTTGTAGACCTTTTCCTGTACATTTGCATCTGTATTATTGTACACAAAGAATTGTGTAGTTTGATTTTTCTCTTTACGCACGTGAGATCATAGTCTACCTGCTATATTCTACAATTTAGTTTTTATTTCCGTTTCATGTGTCTTGGAGAGCATATACCTCTACCTCATTCTTTTCAGAGGCACTGTGGTTTTCCAGGCTTCAGGTGATTATAGTTTTATTTACCTATTGTCCACTGATGGCTGGTCTTCCACATTTTAGACATTACGCGTAGTCGCTGAGAACATAGCTGAGCATTTCTCCAGAACATCGTCATCCCTCAGTAATGTCAGCCATCATTATTGCTGGGTTTTGTTTCATTGTTAATATTGCATTCCAGAAATCCCCTTTCAGGTGGGGACAGTAAATGAGTATCTGTTTAGAGCTTCTAATGAAGTTTTCAACACAGTAGTTCTGCTAAGAAGAAAGAGGTGCTGTGGGGCGTTGAGGGACATGTAGGAGAGCAAAGGAGGAGGGGAGAGAACAGCAGGCAGGATTTAGCTTAGTTCCTGGTAGATTCAACCCTTGCCAGAGGGTGGGGCCTACCTTGGTATCTCTTGGTCACATGGCAAAATCAGGCCTTGACCAAGGGCTGCCAGAGGTCCAAGTTTGCAGCACCATGAGTAAGAAGTTCAGTCCATGCCCGGATCCAGCCAAGCCCAGCTCTGACTCGCCTCCTTCCTTCCTGTCTCCTCAGGGTGGGGGGTCCGGGGAGGAGCAACTCTGCGCTGACTTTCCCGAGCTTGACCTCTCCCAGCTGGACGCCAGCGACTTTGACTCAGCCACCTGCTTCGGGGAGCTGCAGTGGTGCCCAGAGAACTCCGACACTGAACCCAGCCAGTATAGCCCCGATGACTCCGAGCTCTTCCAGGTATGTCCTCCGAGCCTTGCGGTCACTCTCTGCTCCTGAAAGCCTGACTCTGCCCTGCCCCAGCTGCTTTTGCATTTGCTCATGCAAAGAAGTCTCATCACCCCCCAAGGCTCTTGGGACCCTGCCTCATGCCCTGGATCTGCCCTTGATCTTGGGTAGTTCTCACCCCCTCGCCGGGCCTGTTACCACCTCCGCACAGTGAGGGCCGGGAAGAGCTGCTCTTGCTAAGCCACCCCAGTCAGAAGGGAGCCCCTCAGTGGGCCCCAGGTGGTTTAAAACCCCGAGACCTCCCTTCCCTGTATTATCTCACTGAATTCTCATCCCTACCCTGCAAGGCAGGTGTGATTATGAACCCATTTTATAGATGAGGACACTGAGGCTTCGGGAAGTTAAGTCATGTGCCGAGGGCGATTCACCTAGTCAGTAGCTGAGCTGGTTGCAAACCCAGTCGGCCTCCCTCCTGAGCCAGGGCTTTGTAACCACGGCGACGCCATAACGGAGATGACTCACGTGTATTGAACAACTGCTCTGTGGCAGGACTGTCCCTGTTGTGTCTATTAACTCATTTAATTCTCTTAACAACTCTTAGAGTGGGTACAGCTGTCTTCATTTTTCAGCTGGGGGCCTAGAGATTGTTTAAAAAGAGGCAGTTCTGAGAACTGCAGTGCATATCAGTGCCTCTCACCTTGCATGCTCTGCGTCCAGTCTCGGGGGCCCGCGGCGGGTGACCTTTCCTTTAAGAAGCCCCCGAGTATGGAATATTACGAAGTTTGGGATTTGCTTCAAAATACAGCAAGCTCTGCATGCGTTTGTGGGTGTGGGTGTGGGTGTGGGTGTGTCGGGGAGGGTAGTATGTGAAACAAGATCCGCCGTGTTGAAGCTGAGTGATGGGTACAATCAGATGTATTATTCTTTCCTTGAAATCTGCTCCCCCATAAAGACTGGCGGGAGAAGGCCTCGCTCCCCACGTCTGTCTGGCAAGATAATCATCATACCAGTCATGGGCCGCGCGCATGTCAAGTGTTGTGCTGATGTGCTATGGGCATCGTCTCAGTCCCCAGGGATTGTAGCGCTCCTTCTAGAAATGGAAGCTCCCTCTTCCCGTCAGGCACTGTGCTGTCTACAATCTAGAGAGAAAACTGACCCAAGCTCATTTAACACAAAAACCGTGGTCATCGTGACACGTGCACAAAAGAAACGAACCGGGTGTGAGAAGGGGATCCAAAGACTGGATGGTCAGGAAGGACCTCTCCGAGGAGGCCATGCTTCAGTTGGAGGATGAGACGGAGCAGCCATGTGAGCTCAAAGAGCGGGGACAGAACTTTCCAGGCAGAGGAAGCAGTAAGGGCAGAGCCAGGGAGCAGGAAAGCTTGCTGTGTTGGGGAACAGAAGAGCTGCGGGTAGCAGGGGAGAGTCAGAGAGGTAGGCAGGGCCCAGATCATGCAGGGTCTTGTGGGCCATGGTGAGGAGTCTGGATTTTTCCCAAGTCTATTCTAACCTATAAAGAAAGGACTGTTAATAACCATTTTACAGGTGAGGAAAGTGAAACTCAGAGAGGTTAAGTAACCTGGTGCCAGGTCACACAGCTAGGAAGGGTCTAACTGAGGAAGCCATACCCCTCAGTGCTGAACAACCTCTCTGCCAACCCTGTGCAGAGCAGCACGGCTGGGCTCCAGTTCTGGCTTCGTCCAGGGACCTGCATTCTTTATTTGAACGATAGGGATGAGACCCACGCCATGCTGCTTTCTCCCTCAGAGGGGGCTAACTTCCAGAAAATGCTTTCAGGTCATGGAGAGCTGATGAGCGAGAGAGGTTTAGATGCTGCATGGAGACCAGCCCCACCTGAACTGAACAGGCCCCCACTTCCTCAGACTGGCCAGACCCACCAGCAAGCCCCTGCCGAGATCCCACTCTGTGCTTGAAATGGTCTATGGCACAAGTGAGCCTGTGTGGCCCCAGGGCTCCCAGCCCAGCGAGGAAGGCAGAACCCTCGCAGACGGATAGCACCCTGGCCGACCCCTGCCCACCCCGCCCCTCCCCCGTCACGGTCTGCACACCCCACCTGCCCTCCCAAGCCCAGGCCAGTTCCACCCATTACCCACGATGAGCCCCTATGTGTGTGATTATGTGATCAGTGCCTGCCTCCCTGCCACACACACATCATAAACCCCATGACCTTGGGGGCCACGATGGCATTATGCACTGTTCTATCCCCGGGCTCTGCACAGAGCCTGGCACTCGCTCGGGCCTTAACAAACAGCTATCAGATGAATAAATCCTTCAAGGCCCAGCTCTACTGTTGCCTCCTTAGGCAGTTGGTGAGTTCCTCTCCTGGGCTCCCATCTGCGTGTGCACACGCACGGGCGTGCCTGTGTGTCTGTGCCCTTTAGACGGTGAGTTCTTGAGGACAAACAGCATTGGATTAGTCTCGGGCCCTCACACGTCGTAAGGACTCGATCACATGCGTTGAATGAAGGAACTGATGGTGATTCTTTCCTGCCAAGGACCAGATATGGCCCATTCCACAAACCTCAAGCTCGTGTCGTGGGTTCTTTCTCGGCCACAAGCTTGGTTTTCTCAGTTGGCCACTGGGAATCCTGGGGCCATGCTGCCTGGGTCAGAGCCGGGTTCCCCCAGTCAGATGGTGCCACTGCTATGGAAGCAGACTGGGAGCGTGGAGGGCAAGCCACGGTGACAGGGTTAACACCTCCTGGGGGGCAGGGACGGTGCCCTCCGTGTCTCTGCGTTTCCAGAGTCCTCCGGCCAGGACCACAACCGTCGCTAAGTATTTTTGGAGGAAGCAGGCTTTGGGTTGTTCTGTCAGTTTGCTGTGTGGTCTTGGGCAAGGAGCTCCCTGAGTTGGGCCTCAGTTTCCCCATGTGGGGAATGTGGTGGATTCAATCAGTGGTTCTTGATCCGTTGAGGGGAGGGTCACCAGGTCCTTTTAGACTCTGATGAAATCTGTGGACCCACTGCTGGAAAAAAAGGAGGAAAAACTGATTTCCTGGGTTTTCTGGAGCCCAGTTGAGTCTCCTGGACAAGCGGGATTTCTGTCCCTTGTAGCAGAAATCCTGTTCTATGTCATTCTGGAATTCAGACCCCTTCTAGGCCTTCAAAGTGAAGCATTTTCCCTAAGATTTCTTCAAGACTCCTTTTCCTCCGGCTTGAGAGCAGCTCAGGAAGGCTGGGGTGGGGCTGAGGCTATTAATATCCCTTCCTTCCCTGATTAACTCTCCATTAATTTGCACTCCGCTTCCAAGTGGAGCAGGCAGAGCCTGGCCAGTGGGCCCGCGAAGAGGAGAGGGTGGTGCGGCCCCTGTGATGTATTACCCTGGGTGCTGACAGACGCTGTGGACGCTGTGGGCAGATCGGCCTTGCTTCCCGGCAGGGTCAGGGCCTCCAACCCCGCTGGCTGCTCCCGGGCTGGAGCAGCCCAGGGAGAGCTGAGGAGAGGGGCAGGTCTTTTGTTACTCATTTCGTTTTGGCCCAGCCTGTTGGGTGCTTCCTGAGGGCTTGGCTGTTTTACATCATTTTCCCATGGTGCCTGGCACACAGTAAATCCTACCCCCACCCTGACTTGCTCTGTGACCTTGACAAGTCTGTTTCCTGGACCTTCATTCCCCCCCAAAAAAAGAATGACAAATAGGTTTCCTCATAAGGAAATGAGGAATATCAGTTATTGCCCGGAGGGCTCTGTCACAGATGTTGGTGTAGGGGCGCCTGGGTGACGCAGTCAGTTAAGCGTCCGACTCTTGATTTCAGCGCAGGTCATGATCTCAGGGTGGTGAGATCGAGTCCCACGTCGGGCTCTGCGCTGGGCATGGAGCCTGCTTGATTCTCTCTCTCCCTCTGTCTCTCCCCCTCCTTCTCTTAAAAAACAAAACAAAACAAAACAGAAAGATACTGGTGTGGAAAGAACAAGAGCCACAATTGGTGAATGATATGAGGGAGGGGCAGTGGCGTGTGGGGCCCACGCTTAACACCCCTGGTCATTACATGATCCCTGAGGGATCCAGCTCTGATGTGTGTGATAATTCATAGTATCTCTGGGCCATTGGTTGTGTCCCTGTGTCCCTGTGGGAAAGGGGGAGCTCTCGTTCCATCTGGTGCTGGTGACATCATTTCTGAATAACTTCCCTCTAGAATCTCTCCTTCGAGATGCTCATCTCAGTATCTCCCAGTGGCCAGAATTCACTGTTTGGTGCATTCGTTGTTCTGTTCGACAAATCTGCCTGGGTACCACCTGCCCCAGGCGCTGAGCGAGGCTTGGGAGCACCCTCTGGAGGAGCACTTTCGTCACTACTTCCAGACCTGGCCTTCCTGAGCAGACAGTGCGGGGGGAGGGGGATCATGTTTTCCCATTCTACAGAAAAACCAGCAAGGCTTAGAAGAGAGGAGCGATTTGCTCACAGTCACCCCGTGGTGGCGCAGTCTGATGTGGTCAGCCCCCAGAGTGGTCACTGGGTCCCTGGTTCCAAGGTCTTCCTTCAGGTCCTGTCGGGAGAGACAGATCACTCTGGGCATACAGGGGACTCTGGCCTGAGGGTGGTGGTGGGGGGCAGTCAAATGAGCCCATCACATCCTCGAGCCAGGGTCTGCAGGCCCGGATCTGCCCTTTTGTTGTTGCCCACCCCCCCACTCCCCACTCCCCAGGGCCTGGGTCAGGCCCAACCAAAATCTTCTTTTGACCTTTCTTTTATTTTAGCTCTGTTCCAAAAATGACAAACGCGTTTGTCCTCTCCGCCCATGTCCCCCTTCGAGTTACTCAGCCGCTGTCCGGTTGTAAAGGCCTGGAAGGGGCTGAGTGCAGCCGAAGGCCGTCACGAGACGCGATTCTCAGATGCACTTCCTGAAGAAGGGATAAACAGCCTGACCTGGGGTGGGAAAGAGTGCGGCGGAGGCCTCACGTGACCGCGGGCGCCTCCTGCCAGAACAGGCCCAGCGGGCAGGGCTTCCTGAACCAGGTGCTCGGTGCCTCACCTGGGAGCCGTGTGAGCGCCACGCTCCAGGGCCTCTGGGCATGGGGGCCCACGGGCTGCTGTCTGTGGGTGGGCGGGCCACGTGCGTGCTGACCCTTGTCATTGTAGGTCTGAGGCATCGGAGGAGCTCGAGTCTCGGCTCATCTGTGCCACAGTGGCCTCGGTAGAAGTCCTCCCCTGTCCTGGATTTGCTCTGTGACCCTGGACACCTTGTTCAACCTCCACATGCCTCAGTTTCCCCAACTGCAAAATAGAGATTAGAGTAGAACTCCCATCATAGACCTCGTTGTGAGGCTTCCCTGAGGCAGGATTCACGAAGCCTTTCTGCTCCTCTCCTTGGCCCCAGTCTTTGTCCCCGGCTTTTTGCTCCAGGTTTTCCCCTCTGCCTGGAGTCTTCTGTTGCCCCCCCACCCCTTCGCCTGGCGCCTTCTTGTCTTCTAGGCCTCAGTTGAAGTGCCAGCGAGCTGCTCAGAGCAGCCTTCTGGGACCCCCCTCACTAGCCTGTAACTCTTCACCCGTTCTCTCCGTAGCAGCTTCCGATTACTTTCTTCCTAGACTTTCATTCTCTGAAATGATCTTGTTTGTTCCCTTGTTCTAAGTCTGTTCTCCGCTGGGGAGGAAGCTCCATGGGGGCAGGGGCTGCACCTGTCCTGGCGTGCGGTAGGACTGGTGCCCGGACCGTGCCGGGCGCAGAGTAGCCATTCAGTACATGCGTGTCCGGGGAGGGGAGGGAGGGGGAGGGGGGGAGGCTGCCCGCACCACTGCCACCATCATCCCAGTAGCGATGGGAGCGGTGGTCCTGAGTACTGATTATGCACCAGGCACCATTTGTTTGAGAGGCATCTTCATATACGTTAACTCAGATGAAGTCGGGTCCTGAACAATAACCATAAGAAGTAGGTACTATTGTTCTGCGGGACAGATGAAGAAACTAAGTAATTTGCCCGAGGACCCATGATTGGTAAGTATGGGATCTGAGATGCAACCCCAGCTCCGGAGCCCAAGCTCCTGAGCCACCACTCCTGAGTGGTGAGCGAGGCCGAGGGACCCCCTGGGACATGGGAGCGGTTTATTATTGCTGTGGTTATCATTGTCACAGCCAACCCCAGAGCTTCCATCCTGTACGCTGCCTGCCTGGGCCTCAGCGTCAGCGGGGCTGGGAGGCCGCAATGGGTGCTGTTGCCAGAGGCGGGGACCAGCTTCAGGGGCCAAGGGCTGTGTCCCAGGAGTCAGAACAGGAGGCTGTGGTGCGGGAGGCCGCTGTCCTCGGTCAAAGGGACAGCAGGTGTCTTCCAGGTGGACAGCCCTGTGCTCACACTGAGGAGCAGCAGAGCCAGGATTGGAGCTTCCGGGGCGAGGCGCTTTCCAGTATCACATGCTGCCTGCTCGCAAACTTCTGTGATTCCTGAGTCGCTAACATGTTTCTTGGGCATCTGCTGTCCCAGCGATACCGAGAGATCTGAGAGCGGGGGAAGGACGGGAGAGGATCTGGCAAGGGGCTGATGGTGGTGCGGCTGCATGTGCGGAGCAGATTCCTACCAAGAAGACGTGCAGACGGCCGAGCCCAGGCTACTGACTAACCGTGTCCCTCTCTGCTCCACCGCGCTCCTCACTTCAGATCATCGACAGTGAGAATGAGGCCCTCCTGGCAGCGCTCACCAAGACCCTGGACGACATCCCTGAAGACGACGTGGGTCTGGCTGCCTTCCCGGCCCTGGACGGTGGAGACGCACCATCCTGCGCTTCGGCTTCACCTGCCACCTCATCTGCACCCCCCAGCCCCAGCCCCTCGCTGGAAAGGCCCCAGGCCCCGACGCCTGAGGTGGACGAGCTCTCCCTGGTGAGAACCGAGTTCCAGCTGACGTGATGGTGGTGGGCTGGGCTGTGCTGTCTGGGTGTGGGCTTGTGGGTGCAGGGGAAGCAGCACCAGCCTCTGCAGGGCTCTCTGTGCACCACTGAGCAGCCTGGAAGGGCAGCCTGGAAGGCCTCTCCGGGCCTCACCGTTCCTGCCTGTGCAGCTGGACTTACCCCGCAGGCCCACCTGCACTCTGTAGGTCCTTTGGGATTTCACCGGTTGACCTTCCTTGTGTGGTGAACCCTCGAAATCACATGTAAACCTTTCCCTGAAGGTTATGCATGCACACACAGTCAAAATTCAAGCAGGAAATGTGGATAGTTAAAAGCAAAACCTCCTTATCCATCCCACAGTTGTGTTCTCCTTGCCTGGAGGTAACCATGGTTACCGATCTGTTTTGTGACTTTCCTCTTCCACCTTTTTTTTTTAAACTACAAAAGGGAGTCCACATTATACACCGCTCTGCACCTTTTCTCAGTGAACTGTCTTGAAAACTCAGATGAGCACAGGTCACTCTGCTCCATCCTTTTTGTCAGCTGCGTAGTGTTCTTTTGTAAGGATATACTGTAACTTGTTTAACTCGTCTCCTGGTTGGTGGAGATTTATGTTGTTCCAACTCTGATTGCTACACTGTGGGGGTCAGTGCCCCGGCACAGGCCTTTGCCTCATCTAAGTGGGTGAGTTTCTAGCAGTGGAATTCTTGGGCCTACAGATACCCGATGTTTCAGTTTAGACAGCTGGTTCCAGATTGCCCTCCACAGGGCTTGGGCTGGTTGATGCTCCCACCAGCAGAAGTTCAATGCCGTCTGTGAGTATATGTGGAATGGGGGAATGAGCAGTTTTCTGCACAGTTTTGCAGTTTTCTGGGGAGAAGCTCTCAGCTTTTATCAGGTTCTCAAAGGAGTCCAGACCTCAAAAGTTACTGAAAGCAGTTGCCCCTAATGCAGGCTGAGGGTGTTGGAAGCTGGGAGCTGAGATGTCATGGAGCGTGTGAAGTCCAGCTTCACTCACCTGTCTTGGGGTCCCCGCCTTGGCGCTGCAGCTCCTGGGGGCTGACAAGACCCAGCTGGAAAATCGGAGCCTATTGAGCTGGGAAGGGTCTTAGGTCATGGAAAGTTCTGAGCGGAAAGGCCCTTGGTGACTATCAAGTGCAGCTCTGCGAAAACTGAGGCCCAGAGCAGGGAGGGACTCTCCTGTGGTCACAGAGCAAGTCAGTATTCTGACTTCTGTCCAGGAGCCTTTTCCTTCTTTCCCACTGCCTGCAAGTTCCCCAGAGCGGCATGAAACATTTAGTAAGCACCTACTGTGTGCTGGGCACGAGAATGTGTTCAGTCCCACGTTGTGGCTTCTGCTGACAGGAATCCGACTGGGTTTGAATCCCAGCCCCAGCAGTTAGTGCTTGTGGGTCCTTTATATCCCGAATATCTCTGATTCAGCTTCCTGGTCCATAAGGTGAAGCTGATAATAGCGGTTATCTCAAAGGCTGTTAAGAGGGGTCCAGCAGATAATGCATGGAGAGCACTTAGAACGGTGCCTGGCACATAGCAGTTGCTCAATAAATACAATCTAAGTGATAGTCCTGGCGGTAGTACTACCAAGAGGAATTCTCAGTGTGGGGACTCTGGAGAGCGATCAAACCCCAGAGAGGCAGAGAGCGACCCCTGCTGGCCACAGGGTGTTTCTCTCCCGTGCCTCAGACTGCCTTTCCTCCTACGTCTGTTGAGCACTTCAGGCACTGTGCTAGGTGCACAGGAAACAGACTCACCCTCAGACTCCCAGCATACCCGCAGAGTTCAGAAAGGCCCTGAGAAGTGATCCAGATGCCCAGTTTTCATGGGTCCCAGAGAGTCCACCGGTGGACTGACCAGGACCCATGGACCTCTGTATATCCATGCGTCTCTCTGAGGTCAGCAGCTTTTGTCTTATCCCTTGGGAAACTCCTGAGTCCAAAAAGGTTCATAACTAGTCTTTTAGTGTTCTTGCTGCCATTATGCCAATGGAGAAACCAAGGCCTGGAGAGGGAAAGGACTCGCTCAAGGTCTCATAGCGAGTGGGGCTGAGCTGGGCCAGAACCAGGTCCCTCCCACCGGCTCAAGGATCTTTTGCTGTCCATGTCAGAGAATCACAGAGCTGCGTGTGTTGGTTTGGGGTCTAGGTGGGGTGGTGGGAATCCTCAGCTTCTAGGGGAGTGAGGAGTGGCCTTTTCTCTGGTGCCTGAGCCTTTGGCACTCCTTGCTGGGGTGACCTGGGGGGCATATCCCTTGAGGGAAGATTGGTGCTATAGCAAAAACCCATCATGCTTCCCGACTTGTTCTCAGTCTTGCTGGGACAGGATCCCTGGTGGAATTTCCAGGGATGCTCGGCTCCCAGCTCTCTTGCTGGGATGCACCATGCACCTACCCTCTGGGTGCAGAAGTGTAACAGCGTCTCAGCAATTTTTATAGAAAACTTAGAAAAGCTAGACAAACTGGTATTCTTCCACCTGTGTAAAAACAATCAGGTGTGTTGGAGGTGGTACGTACATACATTCTTGTGTGATCGATCCGAAAACCTCAGGATTGGGTCACAAGAAGGTGGTTAATAGTCATTGCCTCTGGGAAGGAGGAAGGGGACACCTCGGGCAGGAGGGAGACTTGCTTCTCATTGTCCACCCCTTAGTATTTGTGGTATATATTTTTACACCATTTACAAGTATTACTTTTTTAATTTAAGAAATTAACTTTTAATGGAACAGTATGAATAAGCAAAAAGAACAAAAGGGAAATCAGCTGGAATCCCATACCAAAGAATCATTGTGGTGCCCGACTTTCCAGATTGTGTGTGTGCACACATGTGTGTACTATAAGTGTATGCAGAGTGTCCCAATAAACTGTTCATGTCATATCTTAACAGTAGAGTGGGAAGACATTCCCCAAGATCTGTGTGGATTTCTCAAAGGCACAGGGCGTTAGTAACTCTGAAAACGATTTACATTTTATGGGGGTTAGTAACTCTGGGTTAGTAACTCTGAAAACGATTTACATTTTATGGGGATGCTTAGATTGTTAGACAATCTGCTTTCTATACTTAATGTAATGGGAACATATTCATGAAATGCCCTCCCTGTATTCTTACCATAGTCCTGTGATGACCCGGGGTCAGGGCGTGCGCCATCCCAAGAAGCTGCTAGCTCTGGGCTCAGACTTCTCCCCGAGCCACGTTTTTCCATGTCCCCCAGCAGAGCACAGCCCCAGCTCCTCTCCTCTCTGCTTCTCCCACAGCTGCAGAAACTCCTCCTCGCCACGTCCTACCCGACCTCAAGCTCCGATACCCAGAAGGAAGGGACCGCCTGGCGCCAGGCAGGCCTCAGGTCTAGGAATCAGCGGCCCTGTGTCAAGGTATTTGTGCACGTGTCCCCAAATCCACCCAGGCCCCCAGGTGGCCTCTGAGGGGTGCAACCTTCAGCTCTTATTAGGGGGTATCGAGTTCAGTCACCTTCCATTTACCCTCCTTGTGCCTCACATAGCCCTTGTAGCTGGTGCGCTGGGTACTTCTTGAGGCCCAGGCCAGTTTGGGGTTCTGGAAAGAGCATTGGACTTTCTCCTACATCTCAGTGTTTGAGGCACCGTGTGCTCTAACATTGGGTTAGAGCAGGGACAGGAAGATGTGGCCTGCTCTTAGCGAGCTTATTCTAATGGGTGACACACAGAAACCTCAGATCCTCGCTGGAGACCACAGTAAAGAGTTTGGATTTCTTCGGGGGGAAGCCATGGGAGAGTCCCAGGCTCTGTTGTGAACACCAAGGAGCAAAGCAAATCCCTTTTCCTCCTTGGACTCCATCTTCCAAGACTTTCAAAGAGGTTTCACTGGTGATTCCTGGCATTCCCGTGACTTAAAGCCTGCGCTCGGTCCTTCCCCTTGGGTCCCTGGACACTCCTGCAGGAGACTATTGCACACAATCCCATGCCCTTGGGGCAGAAACAGGGTTTTTTTTTTTCTTTTTTAACAGTTTTATGGAGGGTTCACTTATGTATCATAAAAGGCACTTATTTCAAAAGAACAATTCGATGATTTGTAGTAAAGGGACAGGGTTGTGCAGCCATGACCACAATTTAGTTTTAGAACATTGCCGTCATCCCAGAAAGCTCCCCAGCACCCCCATGTACAGTTAATCCCTCTCCCCACACCCAGGCAACCACTAATGTGGTTCCTGGTGCCATTACTGAAGGGTATAGTACAAGGGAGCGGGGTGGTCACAGCAGGGCTGCGGCAGTGAACCGGGAAGGGGTGAAATCCGTGGCTGGGAGGCCTGTTAGGAGGCTGGTCATTCCTTTGCTCCTCATGACCTGAGCGCTGCTAGATGCCACGCGGGCCCCAGCCGGTGGCTACAGGCGTGGGGCAGAGTGGAGGGGGGGCAGTGCGGGGCTCCCTCCTCACTCGGCCCTCTTTCTCTCTCTAGGTGGACGGCACCCAAGACAAGAAGGCCCCCACGATGCAGTCTCGGAGTCGGAGTTGTACAGAGCTGCATAAGCACCTCACTTCGGGGCCATCCTGCCCCCAGACTAAAGCCCGCTCCCCAGACAGGGGCTTGCAGCCACCACCCGCCCTGAGTCCCCAGCTCCCAGCCAAGGAGGAGGAGGAAGCTGGTGAGGACTGCCCGAGCCCCCAGCCGGCTCCAGCCTCGCCCCAGGACTCCCCAGCCCCGGGCAGGGCAGGCCCCGGCGCCCAGGGGTCCCGGGAGGACATGCGGGCGATGGTGCCGCTCATTCGGTACATGCACACCTACTGCCTTCCCCAGAGGAAGCTGCCCCCACCGGCCCCAGAGCCAGCCCCCCAGCCCTGCGGCAGCCCCTCCAAGCAGGTCAAACCCCGGCCCCGGTCCCAACACCCTTCCAAAGGCTCCTGGGCCGAGTTCTCCATCCTGAGGGAACTTCTGGCTCAAGATGTCCTCTGTGATGTCAGCAAACCTTACCGCCTGGCCACACCTGTCTACGCCTCCCTCACGCCCCGGCCCAGGCCCAGGCCCCCCAGAGACAGCCAGGCCTCCCCTGGCCACCTGTCCCCCGTGGAGGAGGTGAGGATCACAGCTTCGCCCAGGAGCACCGGGCCCAGACCCAGCCTGCGCCCACTGCGGCTTGAGGTGAAAGGACATGCCGGCCGGTCAGCCAGGCTGCAGCGGGAGGAGGAAGAGGAGGAGGAGGAAGAGGAAGAGGAGGAGGAAGAGGAGGAGGAGGAGGAGTGGGGCCGGAAAAGACCGGGCCGAGGCCTGCCGTGGACCAAGCTGGGGAGGAAGCTGGAGAACGCGGTGTGCCCCGTGCGGCGTTCCAGGAGACTGAACCCGGAGCTGGGTCCCTGGTTGGCATTCTCCGATGAGTCTCTGGTCCCTGCGGAGCCCCAAGGAGCTCTGCCCTCGCTGCGCCTGGCTCCCGAGGCCTACGACATGGCGGGGGCACTGGGCAGCCCCACGGATGAGGACAGTGGCCAAGACCAGCAGCTCCCACGGGGACCCCAGATCCCGGCTCTGGAGAGCCCCTGTGAGAGTGGGTGTGGGGACACGGATGAGGACCCCAGCTGCCCACGGCTCCCTTCCAGAGGTAGTCGGAGTCGGTGGTCTGCAAGAGAGGGGGCAGGGATGGGGCGTGGCGTACCCCACTGCGCCGGGAGCCAGGAGCCCTGTGCTGGGCAAGTCCCTTCCCCTCTCCAGCTCTCGACTTCCCTCTCTGTGCAATGGGCTAGTTGGGCGGATCTTCAGGAATCACCCACCCATCTCTGAGTTTCTCATCACGCATGGGCCAGGCACCACTTAATGAACACGGAGCGAGATGCCTGCCTTCGTGGGGCTTATGTGTCAGTGGGGCAGACAGGCAATCACAAAGTAAATAAAAAAGGAAGATAATTACAAATTGTGCTAAGTGCTCTAAAGAAGATGTCCTGGGTGGTGATGTGACGAAAGGAGTGAGTCTGTAAATCCAGCTCCCTAATGACGTTGAATTTTAAATGGTAACAGTAGTGGTGGTGATTATAACAGGTATCTATCGTATGCTTGCTGTGCCAGGCGCTGGTCTAAAACTCAACACAGCTTAACCCCACTGACTCCTCATGGGGGCCTGTGTGGTAGGTGTGGGCATAATCTCCATCGTCAGACACAGAAACTGAGGCACAGAGGTATCGAGCGACCCGTCCAGCTAGCGAGTCCATCCATCTGTCCACCTGTGCCTGGGCCCTCCAGCCCCTGGCCATTCCTGGGGCTCCCCCCGGCCCCGCACTGTACTACACTGTTTGGCCAGAAGGGGTCACCTGCTCTTTCCGAAACCTCCCGTAGCCCTCCCGCTGCTAATGTTGCTGAGACCCTGGGAAGGAAGGTGGCTTTAAGTTGTCCCTGCCCTTCCCTAAAAATGACGGAGGCTTTTGGGTCACATGCCTACAGGGAGCCCTGCTTGGCACCAGTGGGAGTTCGGGGTTTCCTCCAGAGGGAAACGTCTGCTAGTGATGCCGTGCTGGGGAATCTTATTTTTTTCTTTTTCATCTTCTTTTCAGACTCTCCCAGGTGCCTCATGCTGGCCTTGTCACAAAGGTAGATTTTTGGAAATCACTGGTTTATTATTCCATGAGTCTTTGTCCTGTTGGGTATGTGTATCGGGGGTGGGGGGTTGGGTGGGTGGTCAGGCTCTGTGCCTGCCCCGTCCCATGCCCCCACCCTCATTGCCATGTGGGGCCCTCGGTAGCTGGGGTCCCTTAGAAGGGAGGTCTCTGCAGGCCCAGGAAAAGTGGGGAATTAAGGTTTCAGGCCATTTCATAAGCTGTCCTCTCCAGGACGGGGGAGGGGGGTGGAATTCTTTTCTCCGCAGGGGAAAGCTGATAATGCTGTGTGGCTTTGGCAAGTCTCCTCCCCACTCAGGGCCTCAGGTGCTCCTTCTGTAAAATAAGGAGGGTGTTGGAGGGTGATGATGCTTGCCCTCTCTCCATCCTCCAGAAAATGTCTCCTGTGTCTCCCGCCAGAGCTGTAGGCTGCTTTGAATTCCTCTAAGCCAGGATGGGGGTTTCCCAGAAAATTCTCCCCGGGACCCACGTCTGTGGGCAGCAGAACCAGGGTCTGTCACAGTGTCCCCTTGCCCTCCTTGCAT
This sequence comes from Phoca vitulina, assembly GCF_004348235.1. Taxonomy (NCBI): domain Eukaryota; kingdom Metazoa; phylum Chordata; class Mammalia; order Carnivora; family Phocidae; genus Phoca; species Phoca vitulina. The sequence goes on from NW_022589786.1 coordinate 2,999,121, forward strand.
GGTGGGGAAGTGGAGCCTGCTGCTGATTGGCCTCTTTCCTTTCTGTCCTCCCCGCCCCCACCAGTGACCCTCCTTTCGGCAGGAAGAGCTTTGAGCAGACCTTGACGGTGGAGCTCTGTGGCACGGCAGGTGAGCCCGGGGCTCAGCTGGTAGGGTGCCCTTGGGGGAGCCGACACGACTCCTGGCCACGAGTCCCCACACGGAGCGGCCCCCTCGAGCCCTCCCTGCCACTGCTGCGCAGGCTGCAGGGCCCCGAAGGTGCACAGTGAGGGTGTCGTAAGGGGGAGAGTCAGCCGATCGGCTGCAAACGATCGGCACGTGAGCTGAGGGCGTGGTTAGGAAAGGGACACACATCTCCCCCCCGGAGGAGCCCGCCATCTTCTGTAGGAGACAGACTCACGCCATGACGAGTCCTGTTCCAGGCACACGCGTTCAAAGTGTGTGCCAGAGCTCTGGGAGCACGCAGGAGGGGGCGGGCCGGGGCCGGAGTGTGGCCCGGCAAGATTTGCAAGGCCTCCAGAGCAGGGGGCTTATGAGCCGGGCTTGCGGGAGGAGCAGAAGCTGGGGAGATGAAGAGGCGGGCAGGAGGTCCCTGGTGGGCAGGATTGATGGGAGCAGAGGCACGTGGGGTGAAATCACAGGTGCCCCTGGGGAGGCTGGTCACCTGGAGTCGCTGCGTAGCAAAAGGGGGGCGGGCAGGAAGGAGCCATCACAGAAGGCCGAGAGGAATGCCGGGCTGAGGGTTTGATCTCCATCCTGGAGGCTTCAGGAGCCCCTGAAAGGGAATCGCAGGTGTTCAGCAAGTGCCCTTGGGTGCACTGGGGAGGAGGGAGGCCAAGGTCAGATGCGGGAAGCACTGATGGCACTGTGGCGGCCCGGTCCAGGTGGGAGGTTTGGCCTGTGGCGCCTGCCTCCTTCCCACTCAGGGCACCTCGGAGCCAGTTGAGAGAGCTTGTTGAGTGACTGGATGTAGAACAGGAGGGGATATCTCAAATGACCTGAAGGTTTGGGCTACTGTGCTCAGGCTACAGAGGGATGGCAAGGGGATTTCGTCACATGCCCGCTCAAGATTGGCCATGGACTGTGTTCGGAGTCCTGGGCCACATTCAGGCTCAGCCAGCCGTGCAGCGATTGGTTAGTGACACCTGCCATTCGTTGGGCTGGGAGAATGGTGGTACCTGGGCTGCTTATTTGCCATCCTAGACTAGAGTCTCTGTCCTTTGGAGAAGTGATCTGTCTCCGCCTCACAGCGTTCTCCTCTTGCTTGGCTAGGACTCACCCCACCCACCACACCTCCCTACAAGCCCACAGAGGAGGACCCCTTCAAGCCAGACATCAAACACAGCCCAGGCAAGGACAGAGCTCCCAGCCTCCCCAGCTTGGAGGGCCTCCAGCTCGGGGCTGCCCCCGTGGCTGCCCACAAGCTGCCAAAGAAGCACCCAGAACGGAGCGAGCTCCTGTCCCACCTGCGGCATGCTACAGCCCAGCCAGCCTCCCAGACTGGTCAGAAGCGCCCCTTCTCCTGTTCCTTCGGAGACCATGATTACTGCCAGGTGCTCAAGCCAGAAGGTGCCCTGCAGAGGAAGGTGCTGAGGTCCTGGGAGCCGTCTGGGGTCCACCTTGAGGACTGGCCCCAACAAGGGGCCCCACGGGCTGCGGGGCAGGCCTCCGACAGGGAGGAAGACAGAAGCTGTGACGGCGGTGCCCCCGCCAAGGACAGCGTGCTCCTGAGAGACCACGAGATCCGCGCCAGCCTCACCAAGCACTTTGGGCTCCTGGAGACCGCCCTGGAGGACGAAGACCTGGCCTCCTGTAAGAGTGCTGAGTATGACACAGTCTTTGAGGACAGCAACAGTAGTAGTGGTGAGAGCAGCTTCCTCCTGGAGGAGGAGGAGGACGAGGATGAGGACGATGAAGAGGACGACTCAGGGCTCAGCCCCCCTCGCTCTGACCACTGCCCCTACCAGAGCCCCCCAAGCAAGGCCAGTCGGCAGCCCTGCTCCCGCAGCCGCTCCAGCTCCGGCTCCGCCTGCCGCTCCTGGTCACCAGCCACCCGGAGGACCTTCAGGTATGGATGGGTGGCCTCAAGAGGGACAGTGGGCAGCTGAGGACCGCAGTTCCCAGGGTGCCAAGGGAGGGAGGAGCCCTGAAGCCGGGGCTGCGTCTCCCCGTGTGGCCCACGTCTGGTCCGAGGCCCTGGAGGTTCTCCCTGGGGGAGTTGTGGGCAAGTTCTGGAAGCAAGCAAAGCCTGCTGTGTGATGGTCAGGAGCCACCCAAATCTCTTGGCCCCGGGAGAGGAAGAAAGCCCACTTCCTGGCCATTCGTGGCCTTTATGTCTAAATGAACTCATCTGTGTTTTCTGCTTTTATATTTGTAAATCGGACCCAGTTTAGTATCTATGTGACATCTACATGTGAAAGGAAGATTAGCAGAATTCTAATCTGCGTTCTAAAAAAAAAAAAATACCTGGACTTAAAGCAGGGATAAGGTTTATTCCCATTTCTTGGTGCTGCTGAGCTGTGCAGGACTTCTAGCAGCCAGCCGTCCCCCTGGTTGCTGCTGACCTTCCCACAGGGATGGATGGTGTATCATGAGCCTGTGTGCTCATACCATCTTGGCTCACTGAACTGGTCTGAAAGAAGGTGCCGGTCCAAAAGTCCACGGGGAGCTGGGCAGAAAGAATGGAGGTTTGGCATATGTTGGTGGAGACAGGTTGCTTCTCTCCCTGATCACAGCAGGACCTGATTCTTCACCTGAGGGAGGCCTGAGGAGGGTCAGTGCAGGTCCCAAACCCTCTGCCTGAGATGCATGTGAATGACCACTAGATGGTGCTCTCGGGTCTGGAGCCGGGCAGCGGCCACCTGGCGCTCGTTACCCTGTGATGACTGGACCCCACCCGCCCAGCGTCTGAGTCTGTGCGTCTGGGGGTGGTGGTGGAGAATCTGCATTTCTAACTAGTTCCCAATGATGATGATGTCCCCAGAGTGCCAGACTCTGAGACCCAGAATTCAGGTAATAGAGAAATATCTTTTCTTAGAAAAACTCAGCTTTATATATCTATACCAGTAGCTCTTATCTGTTTGAAAATCTGATTAAAGCAAACACTCCTCTTCCCCTTAAAATACATAGACCTCTAACTGGGCATTCGATTTTAGGGGGTTTGTAGACTCTTCAGACACTAAGGTTAAGAAGCCCTGCACTACCTGTTACTCAAAATGAGTTCCTTCTCGATTTCTCTAAAAGCCCTTCTATGTAATAAGCCAGGATGATTGGTCGGACCTCTCTGAGCCCTCTTTCCGGCTCCAGTCTCCTGGCATCTGCATTAGGCAGTTTCCTCTGCAACATTTCGTAGCTTAGAAGCTACTAAAGCTCTTTTCTTTTAGAAATACATCCCCCAAGGCTGGAACTGGAGCTTCCTGGCCTCCTTTCCCTCCTGACCAGTTCAGGGCTGTTGGGGGAAGGCCTGCATTCATGCACTTGCCTGCAGAGAGTTGGGAGCCTCTCTAGAAACTCCCATGGATTCTCCTTTTCCTCCTCTAGAAACTCCATGGATTCTCCTTTTCCTCCTCTAGAAACTCCCATGGATTCTCCTTTTCCTCTTCTTGCTTTTGGGCCAAGTTCAGGGCTGGCTTTTTCTGCTCCCTAGAGAAAATTAATTGGTTAATTCAATTCTTGCTCAGCTGACAGAACTTGGCGCCTGGTAAATCTGGTAAACTAGTCATCCGTCTTCTCCAAACCCACATTTTTTCACCCGTGCTTCCAATACCAAACATTGGTCCACAAGTGTTTTGAGCTGGTTTAAAATAACAAACCCCACAGTACCTTCTGGTCACTCTCAGCTCTTCAGGTGGGAAACTGCCAATCTGTTGCAAAGGGATGATGATACTGTTATTTATAGCACTTTATTTATTTATTTATTTTTCAATTTTTTTTTTTATTTATTGGAGAGAGAGAGGGCAGGGCAGAGGGAGAGAGAGATTTCCAAGCAGGCTCCATGCCCAGTGCGGAGCCTTACTCGGGGTTCAATCTTGTGACTCTGAGATCATGACCTGAGCCAAAATCAAGAGTCGGACGCTTAGATGACTGAACTACCCAGAACGCATTTATAGCACTTTATAGCACTTTAAAGTTTGCAAGTCATATCCCCTTCTGTGACCCTGTTTAGCTTCACAGATGCACTTGGAGGGCACATCTGCTTCTTATCCCCATTTTATAGATGAGGTTGCTGAGGCTCTTAAGAGGTGCAACAGAAAAGCAAGCAAGCAATTATTGAGCAGGTCTTGAGCTCAGCATTTTCTAATTTGCGCCTCACAAATGGCCAGAGAGGCTGTACGGTCAGTTCTCCCTGTCTTAGAGTCGAAGAACTGGAACTAAGGGGATGTAAATAACTAGCCCAAGGTCACCCAGCAGGGAGGTGGTAGGGCCAGGATTCGAACGCAGGCCGTCTGACCAGAGAGCCGATGTGCTTATCCTATGTGCTGAATTTCCCGAGGACGCAGACGGAACGGGCAGAGCCAGGACTCCCGCCAGCCGCGCATGCCACACTCCTTCCACTCCAGCATCTCGCTCCCTGGAGGAGGACAGGCGAGGGGATGCGGGCATGTGGCGCCCAGGAGTGTCCTGGGACTGCGCGCCCGGGCTGAAGAGCCTGATAGCCGGACTGGCCGTGGGGGCTGTGACCGCCAGGCTCGCCTCTTGGCTGGGCACCAAGCGCTAGAGAGCAGTGGGTCTAGGATAAGCAGCTCTCCTTCTAGCTCTGGCTCCCCCACGTTCTAGCTTTAGGCAGATCCCATACTGAACCTGAGCCTTGGGGTTTTCCTTTGGAAAATGGGGAAACGTAAGACCTCATAGGTTGCTTTTCCCCCATCAGATCAAATGCAGTAATGAAGCGAAAGAGCCCTCATGGCATAAAAAGGCGCTGATTAGCGACACGGTGATTCCCAGCAATCCAGTCCCAGAAGCTGTGGCCAGAGCCATGTGTCCGATGGTGCAGACCCGCACGCAGTCCCGGGCTGTCGCTGCTGGGGGCGAAGCTTGGCTTCTGTAGGCGCCCTTGTGAGCGAGTTCGAAAGAAGCGTCCCTTGCTTCCTGGGGCAGCTGCACCCGCCCACCCTGCCGTGGTCCCTCCTGAGAGTGAGTGCCTCTGCTTTGCTTGTTCACTGACAGATGTGAGAGCAGAGGGCCGTGTTCAGACGGAACGCCAAGCGTCCGGCACGCCAGGAAGCGGCGGGAAAAGGCCATTGTAAGTGATCTGGGACCCCGGAGCCCGGAGTGAGTGGGGAAGAGCAGGGGCATCAGGACGTGCCAGGACTTCCTAGACCTGAAGCCCTTTGAGGCTGGCTGTGGCCTGCAGAAGATCATTCCATTTCTCTGACTTCAGAAAGCACCAGGGTCCCCAAAGGGCACCAGAGGTGGCATCGTGCAAAGTGTGGCCTAGGGACTGGCTGTGAGGCACGGAGCCGGTGGTGATTTTAGGGCTGAGCATTGGAGGCTCGACAGGGCCAAGAGGGCTGTGTGTGTGTGTGGTGGGGGGGCAGCGGGGAGCAGAGCTGGGCCAACCAGGCCACAGAGCAGCCCTGCTACCACCTTCTGTGTGACCTTGGGCAGGTCTCCCAGCTTCCCTGAGCCTCAGTTTACTCATCCATACATAAGGGAGTTGGGCCTTGTCCTTCCTAAGGGTCCCCCAGCTTGATCAGGGCTAAGGGATCAGGAGAGCCTGCTCCCTGCTTCCCACTGACCTCCCTCATCCTCCCCCAGAGTTAGTCTCTGGGCCCAGGCTGTGCCAGGAAGCTGCAGAGGAGAGCTGGAACCAGCCCCTCCACGTCACTAGAAGGAAGGGAAAGGAAAGTAAGACGGGACGCAGAAAGACAGACTTGCGCTTGATTGCTTTCCCCCATGACGGGTGCTCCGGGGCAGGGACGGCGGGGTGGGTACATGAGGTGTGCATACCCCAGAGGTGCACAGGTGTCAGCAAGCAGGTCCTTACCAGCACGGGCTGTGCCTGGAGCGTCTTCCTTGAATGCATGTGTGACCAGTTCAGCGGTTGTGACGTGTTTGGCATGAGCGAGACGGACAAGGTTCCCCCCAATTCCTGTGGCTGGGGCAGAAGGGGGAGAAGGGCAGCAGACTCATAAACAAGGAATAATCACTGTAATCAGAGGTGGGGAGGGGCGCGGTGGCAGTAATCATGGCAGGCTAAAGTCTCCGAAATAAACAGTCGTGTGTTGACTGTCGGGGAGGATGTATTCATAGGGCGGTCTGGGAAGGACATCGGCAAGGAGCTAGATGCTGATGGATGAAAGGGGCCACCAGGCAGTTTCAGGAGGACCATGGGGCTGAAGCAGCAAAGAACCTTACCAGTTGAAGGAGCCGCCAGGCGCCTGGGGGAGGGCGTTCCTTCACTGAGCAGAACCCCGTTCCCCTGCGATTGGCAGCGGAGGCCCACCGTGGCCCCCGGGCCGACCTTCCCTCCCTGTCCTCTGTGAGATGAGAATGGAACGGCTCCAGAATCACTGGCCTGAACCTGTTCCCAGAGAAAGCCTGTCCAAACCAGAACCTGTCCGTTTGACCCACCGGAGCACAGGTTTCCAGGAACGCAGCTGGAGTTGACCCAGCGGGTCAAAGCAGCTCTTCCAGCAGCAGGGCCTTGAACTGGATCCAGTCACAGATTGTAGAGGAGAGGAGGGGACATTCCAGCCTGGGTTTCTCCCCACCCCTCCCTCTGCTGGGCTGTTCGAGGGACCCAGCTCGCCTGATGTGACCTCTTAAGTCACAGTGTCTCCACGCTGGCCTGGCACAGCTGGGGATGATGGTGGCTGCGAGCCCCATGGCCTGCATCCCTTTGCCCTCCTCCCAGCCCACCGTGACCCCCACAACGACCTGGCTCCCCATCCTTGCCCATTACCATCTTGGCAACTTGCCTTTCTACCACAACCTCCCCCACGACCAGAAAAAGTCCCAGGCTCAACACAGCTGTGGAAGTAGGCAGTTACATTAATGATGAACCCTTCTCTCGTTTCTGTCCCTTCTCGGCTCCTTTCCTTCACGCGAGCAGTTGCTTCCTTTGGGAGCCATTCCCCATCCGACACTCGGCGGCCCCTCTGGCAACAAGGCAGGTCTTCTGGGATAGGGGTCGTCATCGTCCTCTCTGACTCCAGCCCCAGCTGGTGTCACCCACTCAGCCAGGTGTCATGGGCTGAGGACGAGGACTCCACAGGAGCCCACCATCAAGGGGGTCCCAGGAAGCCAGGCAGTGACTGGGTCTTTCTGTGTTTCCCTTCTTGAGCAGGGCGAAGGCCGTGTGGTGTATGTTCGAAATCTCTCCAGTGACATGAGCTCCCGAGAGCTGAAGCGGCGCTTCGAAGTGTTTGGTGAGATTGTGGAGTGCCAGGTGCTGACGAGAAGCAGGAGGTGAGTCAGGTCAAGCTATTGCAGGAGAGGGGAGCGGGGAGGGGCAGAGGTCCCAGTCCGGGGCTGGCCACACAGAAGATGGCCGAGAAGATGTGCAGAACAAATCTGATGAAACCCGCGGCCTGGACCTGGAGAGCCAGGCCCCAGAGAAGGTCCAGTAACAGTTGTGCGGCCTAGCAGTGAGCTGGTGGTTTGCTAAGTGCCAGGCAATTCCTGTGCGTTCTCTTAAGCCTTCGGGCAGGCCTGTGACCTCTGCGCTCATTCTAGCACTCTCCCTTTCGGGACAGCTCAGACCAGTTAAGTGAGCAGCTAGTTAGTAGCAGAGCTGAATCTGCAGCCCACATGTCCGCTTCAGATTCTCCACCCTGGGGCTGGTACAGGGCAGCAGACAACCCCCAGGGCTTAACTGCACACTTGTACTGGAACGTCGCTGACCTGCAAGACCCCCGCTACTCACATCCCTCCGTCCCACTGGACCAGCCAGCTTCAGACCTTTTATTCTGCTGGGTGTCTTGGTTTTTCCTCCCTCACCTGGGGAAGCAGTGTTTATCTGTCAGGGGATCTGCAAGAAGAATGGGTTGTGTGTAAATGCACAACTTAGATGTCAAAACTGTCCGTTTCGAGATAATTCTAAAGTATCTCCCATTGTATTTGCCAACTAGGTTATTAAGGTTTTTAAATTCTAATTTAACGATCATTTTTAAAAGCTTCATTGAGAAAATAGTTTCTATATAGGAATCATTACACACTTCATATCCATTAAGGTGGCTACAGAACATCCCAAGTGTTGACAAGGGTGTGGAGAAATCAGAACCCTCGTGCACGTTGGTGGGAATGCAAACTGGGGCAGCCACCATGGAAACTGGTATGGAGGCGCTTCAAAAAATGAAATAGAGAATTACCGTATGATCCAGCAATCCGCTGCTGGGTATATACTTAAAAGAATCGAAAGCAAGATCTCGAAGAGATACTTGCACGCCCATGTGTATAGGAGCGAGCTTTATTCACAATAACCAAGAAGTAGAAACAACCCAAGTGTCCGTTGACTCATGAACGGATAAAGAAAATGTAGCCTCTGCATACAGTGGAATATTACTCAGCCTTAGAAAGGAAGGAAATCCTGTCACATGCCTCAAGCATGGATGGACCTTGATAATCATAACCTCATTATGCTCTATGAAATCAGCAGTCTCAGAAGGACAAAGATTGTATGATTCCATTACATGAGTTATCTGGAGTAGTCCAATGCCAGGAAACAGCAAGCAGCAGAGAGAGTGGAGATCAGTTCCCAGCAGCGTGAATATACTGAACACACTACTGAACTATACACTTGTTCTAAAGATGGTACATTTTATGTTTTGTGTTTTTTCCACAATTAAAACAAAAAAGTCATTACACAAGTAAACTTTTTTAAGTTCTGTGCAGTATTCAGGGCATCAAATGGAAAGAGCATGCAAAAACAAAGCGAGCAGTCCTGGACGTTTCAAGAGGCAGAAGGGGTCCAACTTTGGCCTGGTTCAGAGAGGAGTCAGGAAATGTGATTCAGCTGAGTGTTTATTAGGCGCCTGGTGTTGGTAAGCCTGTCCTGAGCGGTAGGGGGACTCCACCGTGTCTCTGCCCTGAGGATTCTACATAGCAGAGGGACTAGCAGCCAGGATTCTTTTTCTTGCTGTTTGCAGAGCTGAAGAGCTGAGGGAAGAACTGACTTTAGGACCCCCTCGCCTCACATCCTTCTCGTGCAGGCTGCCCTCCGATGGCAAAGTGGCTGCCTCCAGCTCTAAGCTTACCTACCTCCTACCAGGGAAAGGAGGGGTCTCCCTCACAGTTCCAGCCAAGAGCTGGGACAGATTCTTTGGGTTTCTGCTTTGGGCAGCAGGCGCATCCTTGGACGGGTCGCTGCGAACACACGGCACCATTGTCAGAGGAAGGGGAGTGGATGCTGAGCAGGCAGACACGGGGTTGTCTACCACAAAGGACGAGATGTGTACAGAACACCAGCTGTATTAGGGAAGGGGGAGGCCACATTAGCAGCCAAGGAAGTGGTGGCCGAGGCTGGCTTCGAAGGAGGCAGGAGGGCTAGACTGGGGGTAGAGGTGTGGCAAATAAGCTTTCTTGCTGGGAGGCCTGAGTTTGAATACCCTGCCCTACCACTTGCCTTTGGGGCAAATTCTGAACTCCGCAGAGCCGGTTTCCTCATCCCTGAGGGGGAGCAAGGTTGAGGCGTGTGGCAGACGTTCTGTGAATCACCTGCTCTTACTATTATTACACAGTAGAGGCCGGCCTAGCGATGGCCATCATCTGTATTTGGGGGGCCATGCGACATGGTTACTGAATCAGTGTGGCTCTCCGCTCATTATCTCATGATGGGTGGTCTGAGAGTGTCGACCAAGCTGGCTCAGTAACGTGCTCCCCCTGACCTCTCCCCACAGAGGCGAGAAGTATGGCTTCATCACCTACCGGTGTTCGGAGCACGCTGCCCTGTCTCTGAGGAATGGCGCTGCCCTGCGGAAACGCAACGAACCCTCCTTCCAGCTGAGCTATGGAGGACTCCAGCACCTCTGCTGGCCCAGACACACTGACTATGGTGAGTGCACAAGGCCCCGCCACACTCCAGTGAGACCTAAAGCCCGCTCTGACCCAGCTCCCACCCTAAAGCTCTAATGTGCCTGCTGGTCAAACTTCGCAGCCTGGAGGCTGCCATCTTGTTTCTCTTCTGGTCTCTGGTCCGTCTTGTCCTGTCTCAAGACTGGTACCAAGAGAGAGATTCGAGGCCCCTGTGGCCTCTTGGAAGGTCCAGTCTTGTGTTCATAGCCAGTTGGCAGAACCATGATTAACTGTCTCTTTCACCTCCCGGGGGCCAGTGGCTGCCCTGCTGCTTTTCGGGGGCATTCCATCGTGGCCCCAACAGGCAGCAGGCAGCCTTGTCTGTCAATGGGCCACAGCGAAATAATACTGTCAGCACGCCCTCGCCACTGGGGGACGAGTTAGTGAAGAAGGACAAAGATGTACCGTTTAGGAGAGAGGGATCTGTAGAGGAGAGTCTGACCTGCCTCCGTAGCACAGGTCCGAGGGTGAGGACACGCAGGAGGGTTCCTGGCCAGGCCGTGTTTCGCCTGGCTGCCCGTCCACGGGGCATCCTAGCTTTGTTGGCCACCCTAGGTGACGTCGGCAGTGGATTACTAGTGGGCAAGAAGCTCTTAGGGAGACAGCTTTGTAGGATATCGGAGCTAGAAAGGAGCTGTGGGGCACGCTAGTTGGGGCCACCACGTTCTGGAAACAGGGCAGCCCCGAGCCGTTGACGACGGGGCAGAGGTAATGCTTGCTGTCTAGTGCTCTCTGAGGCCTTGGACCACACGCGCTCCACGGGGCTGACCCTGGTGGCAGGTTTCCTGATGGTCCGGCCTTTCTGAGTTGCTCACCGCCTTCCCCTCTCCTTGACTCCTCCACCCCCTGCCCAGATTCCAATTCAGAAGAGGCCCTTCCTGCGTCAGTGAAAAACAAGTACGAAGCCATGGATTTTGACAGCTTACTGAAGGAGGCCCAGCAGAGCCTGCATTGATAACAGCCTTAACCTTCGAGGAATACCTCAATACCTCAGACAAGGCCCTTCCAATATGTTTACGTTTTCAAAGAAATTAAGTATACGAGAAGGCGAGAGCGCGAGCGCGTGAGAGAACACACGTGAGAGAGAGAGAGAGAGAGAGAGAGACTTGAAACTGCTGTCCTTTTAAAAAAACAATAATCAATGTTTACATTGAACAAAGCTGCTTCTGTCTGTGAGTTTCCATGGTGTTGTTGCCCCACTGCCACTGGGGCGTCCTCGCTTCCGGCGGGCGGCCCCGGGCGCGCCTCCCGGTGCTGGGCCAGCCCCCGTCCCCTCGCTCCCTGACCGGCTCCCCTCGTAGACGTGCAGCCGTGTGCACCGTAACAGTTCTTGTCCGTAGTATGTGATGATGAAATTGTTACTCGTGAATAGAATCAGGATTATACACTCGTTTTTAATTGAAGAAAAAAAAAAGTATATCCTTCAAATAACGTATTTATGGCTCAGACGTACTGTGCCTGGGATTATTGTATCGCTTCCTTGATTTTTTAACTATGCACTGTCGTGAGGTGTTTGCCACTGAGCTGCCGTGCTCCCTCGGCCAGGGCGCCCTAGAGGTGCTGGGTGGCTGGCGGGTTGGTCCCCAGGGGAGCACGGGCTGCAGCCACAAGTCGGAGCAGTGGAGAAAGGCTTCTGGGACTCGCCTGCCAAGCTCTGCCCTGTCTCTCACTGAGCACGTATGGGTCCAGTTCCAGTTGGAACCCTCATCTGGTACCAGCCGGTGCTCGGGGCTTGGGCCTGGCCTGGAGTGCTCGGATCCTGGCAGACCCTGTAAGGAAGGTGGGGCGAGCCGCCCGATTCTTGTTTTTCCAGGCGAGGTGGGCAGTGCCCCAAGAGGGGATGTGACTTGCCCGAGGTCCCATGGCCAGTGACGGGGCGGAGCAGTGACCCAGCCCAGGCCTCCTGATTCCTGGTCCCATGCTCTTGCAATAGCTGGGGTAAAGATGCCCAGTTCCAGGGGCCGGTAGAGGTGAGGCCAGCTACGTTGGGCCACAGGCTAGAGGCCTCTGGGCTTGCTTGGAGGGTTAAGTCAAAAGCTGGCTCGCCAGCATTAGGCAAGTTTAGGCTCGGGCATGCGTCTTGATCCAGAGGGTTCTGTGGTTTGCCTATACCTGTGGACATGCCATCAGAACCTCAGTGACACACCTGGAGTGGCACAGGCAGGCGATCTGGGAGCAGTCATCCTTCCGGGGCCAGCCACCAACCCATCCTCCTCCTACCAGCTTGTCTTCCCCTCCTCCTCACCTGTACAGTTGTTTGGGTGGCATGAGGCAGGGGAAGCAGGAGGGGCATGTGGGGGCCGGGGGTGGAGAAGACAATCTCCAAGGTCCTTTCCAACTTAGACGACATTCTAATTGGGCTTTACTTTAAATTTTATGTTCTTGAGTGATGTCAAAACCATGTCCAGCTTGGATGTTCTGCAGGTGCCTTGGGGGCCATTCGTGAGGGAAAGCATGGCCAGGCAGGGTATGAGCTCGTTACCTCCAACTTCATCTCGTTCGTATGTCAGGGTTCCTTGGGAAATTTTTGTATTAAGAAGAAAAGAAAGAGAAAAAGTCCTGCTTGCTTTAAAAACTTTTGAAATTAACTCAGTAAACTCAACAAGCTAATTTAATCTATTGCTCCTGCCAGGCTTAGAACTTTGAGAATTGGTATTTGATCATTATTATTATTTTTAAGATGATCAGATACCTGAGTAGGTATCCAGTGGGCTTGTCCTGGGAGGTGGGCATACTCCAAGCCCACGGAGAAGGCTGGAGGAAACGGGCTTTAGAAGGAATAGGGAATTTGAGCTCCTGTGTATCAAGTCACTTCCTTCCACCTCCCTGGGCCCCAACTTCCTTTTCTGTGAAATGGACTGAGGGGGAGAAGTAGGCAAGAAGTAGGGACCCTAAGGTCCCTGCCAGCTCTTAGCTTCTGCAAAGGTGGTATCTTGCTCAAGATGGCAAATACATGGCACATGTACCACTATTGCCACATCCTTGGCCAGTGGCAGACATAACTAATCGACCACAGCACTCATGTTCTTTGAGCTTGGGAGTTCTTTTAGAATTCTCAACACAGTGCTCTGGGCAGCCATTACTAATGGATCAGAGTTTAACTAAACCATCTGACATCCTGGTCTGATCTTTGAAAAGTTTCCATCATATAGAACCAAATGGTGGCTGGGTTTCATGCTGGCCCATCCCTGTCTATCATGTCCTGGTCTATGAGAGAAAATGCCCCTAAAGCCATTCATTGGCACAGGACTCCCAATACTGTGACACACAACTCCCACTTGGGTTCGGGGGGGAGCAAGCGGAATAGCGGACATGAAATGTTTGAGGGAGGTGGGTTTATGAGGATGAACCACAAAAAAAGGGACTTTTCCACAGCACAGACCTGAACATTGTAAATTCCTTTTACAGCTATTCACTGCCCAGCACACGGTAGGCACACAATGAATGGTTGTGGAATGCAATAGGATAGAATTTAAATCTGTCTGCTGCCTCCCCTAAGTCCTGATTTGCACCAAGGAGTACACTTAGGCTCCACCAAGAGCTCTGTGACCTTGCGAAGTCACAAAATCCCTCCCCCTCTCCTCTGCTCCAGAAGGAGTTGGACTAGAGGTTCCCTAAGCCCCTCCTACTTGTTTCTTCCTTGGTTTGCCCTAGGTCAGAGATTCTCCCCTGGGCGGGTGGTACGGGAGGGTAAAGAAAGGCAGATTTTTAGTGGAAGACCAGTCTCTCCCTCCCCTCTTCCTGGGGCAGCTGAGGCTGCCCATCACTTCACATGGCTGCAGGACACTCGAAGGTCCTCAGATACCGCCCGTTGAGCACAGCAGAGATGCGAGCATGGCACTGGGAGGTCCCGTGCCTAAGGTCAGGGCTGGCTGTGGGGGGACAGGATGCTGGCAAAGAGCACCAAGCAGTTTCTGCTTGCCATCCCATCCCTAACAGGCTACAAGTTGGAACACTGACCGAGCCTGCAGACAACCTCTATCTGGAAGACTCATTCGGTGCTGTGTATCACTAACCGAGGAGACTCCACGGTCTCTCCAGGGAAGCTAGTCCACCTTGGTCCCTCGCCCACCACATTGAGGAGTAACCCAGAGGGAGCAGCTGCTGCTAGCGACCATGTCATTGTAGCTCTGTCCCAGTGTGTGCTCTGGACGATGTTTACGTGTGATGCCATAAAAGCTGACAGTAGACTCTCTTGACAGCCGCCCACGCCGGGCACGTTGTGCTGTCCGTCTGTGTGCCGTGCTGGTGTTTCCAGAAATGTCCGGTCCAACCGCTAAGTGGAATTCTTCATCTCCTTCCTCAGTCGGTACCAGGCTGAATCAGAATCCTGTCTTGGGGGTTCTGGTTACCGAAGGAAAATGCATCAAAGAGGTAAAGAATATGAGTGGATGGAGTGCAGAGAAGGCCCCCACCCGCCCCCGCGTAGCCCATCACACCTTGCTTCCAAGCTTTGAGTCAAAGAGCCACCGAGCAGGTGTCCGCATCTGCAGCGGGGCCTTGCAGTGTGGTGTGCTGACCGTGTTGGGGGGCGGTGGGGGGGGCGAGGCAGGGCTTGGGGGCAGGAGGAGGAAGGGAGGAGAGCTCTGAGCTGCAGACGCTCAGTACCCAAGTCCTGGTGTAGGGAGAGACGCACTAAGAAGGCTGGCATTGCATAGAGCCTGTGCTGGGGCAAGTTTTGAGAGCGGCGGCTTCTAGGCGTCTGCAGCATGCCCGCCGAGGCCACCGAGCGAGTGGTGGGAGGCGGCACGTGGTCCTTCTGCAGGGACAGGGGAGAACCTCACCCCAGGCCTTGGGCTGCGCTGAAATCACAGCTGAGCCTTCAGCTTGAGAGGGGCCGTCCCAGCCGCAAAGCAGAACCAGCCCCGGACGGCGGGTTGATCTGACTCCCTGACATCAAAACCGCAGTCTTTTTCTTACCGTCTGAGAGGTGGCAGTTACCCTCAGATAGGACTAAGGGAGGAAATGGGATGTACAGTAGCAAATACGGTGAACCTCATGGTTTTGTTGGCCAAAGAAGAGGGACCCCCTCGCCCCTTCCCACCGGGGCAGGAGTTGGTGCAGTGTTTAAGCTGGCCGCCAGGTCCCGGGGGGTATTTGCCCACAGAGGTGGGCTCCAGGGCTGTGCGCGGAGTCCGGAGGTACAGGGTAAATGGAGGGAGAGCTCGGGGGCTGGGAAACCTACAGAAATGCCCTTGGCTGGGTGGGGGGAGGACCCCCGGGAGCCGGCCACAGGATGTCAGGAAGTAGACAGAGCCTGCCTTCGCATTGAACCAATAAAAGCACTTTGAGAAAACCACAACACTTCAGCCTGGCTCCATGTTTCTACGCTGGCAAATGTGGGTCTCCGGCTGTGTGAGGGACTCTCCTAGGGATTGGGCTGGGGTCGGGAGGGGGGCTGGTCAGTGGGGGGGATCGAGATTCCCTTCCTAAATAGTGTGGCAGAGCCGATCCTAGGGCTAGCCCTTTGCTGGCCCTTTTGTTGGAGGCCCTAGAGAAAGGGAACAGTGAGTTTAGATCTTGGTGCCTCTTTTTACGTATGTATGAAAAGCTAAAACAGCCCGGCTGTCGGAAATGGGTTTACAGAGCAAGTCACCCAACTATAAGCCATCTCAGTGAGAAGCCTGATGTTTCTCACTTGCTGTGTGATCTGGGGCCTCTGTTCCCTTCACTAATGAAGGAGAGCATTGGACAGAATGAGCACCAAGGTCCCTTTCGACCCTGATAGGCTCAGGTTCCCACCCGGGAGCATCGGGAATCCATCACTCACCTGTGAAACCAATCTCACCCTCTGGCTGCGCCCAGCTCGAGTCCCGGGTGAGAGATCTCTGCAAGGCCACCAGCCAGCAGTGGATTCAAACCCACCTGGTCCTGGCCCAGTTCCCTTGTATGAGGCCAGCTCCCCGGGACAGATCAAAGCCATAGTTTCTCACAGGGATGGTGAGAAGTTCGACCCCAGCTTGGCTAGGTGGCGGTCTCGAATCTCACATTAGCCTTCTCATTGTCCCCACCGAGCAGCTTTTAATCCGACCGTTGTGACCGCTTGGCTGTTTCTCTCTTGCTCTCAGACGATACTAGCAATACACTTGTTTTTGTTTTTTGTTTTTTTCAAAACAGCTTAACTTAGGCACTTTTCACACATTTCCTTCAAGTGATTGTAAAACCTCTGGGGCAACAGGAGGCATTGATCACACTGCATGTGTTTAGGGCAGCTTTTGCTTTTTGTTTCTTTAATAATCCAGCAGTGGTGGCTGAGGCTTCGAGGTCTTGGGGGACAGGTTTTCAGATATTCCGGTTCTTCCGATGCCTTGCATACCGGAAGCCGCACAGAAATCCACGTCCCCGAACCGGAGGCTTGGAGAATATGGTTTTGTAGGTGGTCCGTCCCTGGGCAGAGCAACACCTCCAAGACGTGTTTCTATGGTTAAACCCCCTCTGTGCTGTATGTTTTGTCAAAGGATCCTGCAAGGAAGCCTAACAGAGCCTCCTTTCCCACTTGGCCAGCCTTGCTCACGGGTGACTTGTGAAGGGATTGGTCAGCTTCCACCTCAGCACTTTGCCTTATCAACGTCTGGTCGCCCTCTAGTGGCCAAAGACTGTATCCACCAGCTACCCGGATGGAAGGCAAATAAATCCTTTCGGCCACCTTGCTGTCCAACACCAATTCGGGGAATTAAATGTAATGGCCTGAGTGAACTGTCTATGTGTTTAGAACCCAGTGTAACACCAGTCAGAAGACTCCAGAAGCAACCACTTAGTAGACTGAGAAGCACACTATAGTTATTCTTTGGGCAGAGGAGACAGGAGTGGACCCTGTGTCCAGGTGCCCGGGAGGGGTTTACTCTAACTGCAATACTAGCAGCCCAGCTGCTGACCTTGTTAAGTGAACCTCTGCTAGGTGGCCCGCACTGTATGCTCGGGGCGAGCAAAGAGGTTGGGTGTGAGGATTCGGGAGTGGGGGGGACTGGGGGGCCTGGCCATGGCCTTTGGTATGGTCCACTGAATAGCCAAACAGGTCTTTTGGTTTGTTTTTGTATTTTGTATTTAAAAATTCTTGTCCAGTGTTTTTGTGTTAGGAATAAAAAGTCATAAACAATTCCCAACTTTGTTCCTTGAGGGGTGTTCTGATTCCGACGGAAACAGGTTGGAGATCTCAAGGGGTGTGTGGTCAGGGCGGTCAGTGGGACAGGGAGGCGGACCACCCGCATTTCCAGATGGTCTCTGGGGAAGATGACCGTCCAGAAGTCTGGCTCCGTGCAGTCTGCTCTGGAAATTCACCCCCACCTCCTCGTGCCACGGTGTTAATATTGGCTTGGAGCGTCAGCTTCCTCCAGAGGCGGCTGCAAAGGGTGAAACCGACACAAGATCCCTCTCCCCAACCCCAGGTTTCTAAAGAGACGGTGTCTGTAGCTAGCCTTAATCGACTGGGCGAGGTGGTCCCTATGCTCCCTTCCAGCGTTTCCAAATCTTGGACTCAAATCCTTTTCTCTTGGTGTGACCACGCAGCCTAGAGAATTCTGAGCAATAGGGAGCCGGGGCTTTCCCCGGCTCTGTGACAGGGTCAAACCAGGGAGTGGCTGAACTTGTCAGGTTTGGGCATCCCCAGGGGTACTACTGTAGGGGGCATTATCTATTGGGAAGCTCAACAAGGTAACTACAGCCTGGGGTGCGTGAGCGCAAGGCTGTGTGTGTGTGTGTGTGTGCGCGCACGCCTGTGTTTGTGTGTATGTGTGGACTTACATTGATGCATTTCTTGAGAAAGGTGCAAGAATTTCACCTACACAGAGGGACACATCTGCTTTGTTATTTATAATAGAAAGCTAAATTTTAATTTTTTAAAGGACACTGCTAATGATTGAGAATCGAGTTTTTAGTTTTGCTATTTTTTTTAATTGGTAGAGGATTTTTATATATTTTTTCCATTTTGTTGGGTTGTGTCCTTATTTATATAAATACTTTATCTGTAAGAGGCAAGGAAGACACCTTCTTTGCTTTTAATTATTGTGGTTGTCATTGTCCCTATTTTATTTCCGGTGTGATTTATCTGTCTTACCTTCTAAATGAGAAACCGTTTTCCTGTATTTGTACATTGTCAGATTCTATAGTTTCATAGGTAATTTAACCAAATTGCTCTATGTATTATTATTCTGTGAGTATAAAGTTCTATTTTAACGTCTGTAAATACTTCAGAACTGGCTTCTTTCCTCAGACTCCCACTGTGGGGTTATTGTTTACATCACAAAAACTGTAGAATCTCTATGCTCATGTACTGTAAATAGTGAAGTGATCTGCTTATACATAAACTTAACAAATACACTATGGAGATTAAAAAAGAAAATACCACCCACAGCCCCATCTAGGTGTGACTTTATTTTGTCGGCGTGCTTGCTGTGAAGGACACCCCGCCCGCTAAGTGGGAAAAGGATTCTGGTTTCGGGGTCACTTTCCCGGAGAAGAGCCTGGTCAAGGTGGGCCCCGCAGCCGCCCCACCCCCAGCCCTCTAAGCTGTCACATTGTCACATTGCATAGCGACCGTGATCGTGAACCAGTCGCACTCAGCCTCCCCCAACAGCCATTCCGTGACCAGCTTTTCGCCATGACTTTTTGAAAGTTCTCCCGCTTTCTGCACAAGGACTTCCTTGTCTGGCTACAGCTCCTTTTTCACACGAGCACACTAAATAAACATGCGGAAAGCGATATTTTGACATGTTTTTAAGCAAAAACACCAACTGACAACTGCAAAACAGTTTCTGGTCCAAAAAAAAACAAAAAAACAAAAAACCCACAGACACACAGAAAAAACCGTTTCTGGCCAGAGGATCTGAAGAGCAGACTTGAGCTGTGTGCTGCATGTGGGTGACTTTGAACGGTTTTCCTTTGCTCACTTAGCCCCAGCGGGAGCAGTGAAGACGTGACTCTCTGTCTTGGACGTGTGTGTCATTTCCTTGGTTTCAAGCTCTCGCGGATTTAGCCTGGATTTTGCCTTAAAGCTGCTTTAGCTTTATTTTCTAGGTGCAGTTGGAGTGCAAGAGCCCCATGGATTCCCCATGTGCCCCCAGAGGGTGGAAACATTGGTGAAGAAAATCATAGATCCACGAGAACAAGTACAATAAGCCGTTCCATTTTATGTTCTGTGCAAGCTATTTCCAAGTTGTTGATTTCCTATGTAAACTAGCTCTCGTTTTCAGATGATTTATTTTCACAGTCTGGAAACGGTTTGGATTTCTGCAGTTGGAGAGAAGCCCATCATGATATTTCCCGTGCAGATGAATGGGGATGTTTCCGCTGTGCAGCGGGGTACCGCGACTTGAGTTGGTCTTTAGCGAGGTTATCCATGGGACTGATCACTCAGTATCTATCGCCCCCTTGCTTGATGGTAAAGTCCAGGAAAGCAGGGCTGCTTCTCTATTCATGGCAGGGTGCCCAGCCCAATTGCTCAGGAATTCCTGAATGGACGAGTGAATGGATCCTATCCGTGGCCTGATGACACAGCTAGGGAGGCAGCCAAGCCACGGAGTCACAGAAATAATCCCTTCAAAGATGCACTCAATGGTGTGGGAGATGTAGAGGCTCAAGACCTGTGTTTGAGACCCAACTCTGCCACTTCTGTATTGTGCAAACTTGCACAAGCCACCCCTTCGGCCCCTGGTTTCCCCGAGTATGAAACAAAATGATCTGCTTAGATGAACTCAGAGGTCCCTTATGTTCTAAAAAGGCTGATTCTCAGAAGCAGTATGGTGCAGGAAAAATGGTTACAAGCCAGGAGTCTGGTGCCAGGCTGTTAGGCTTTGAGTCTTGACTCCACCACTTACCAGCTGAGTGTCCTCGGGCAGGTTTCTTAACCTCTCTGAGTCTCGTCCTCATGTGATAAATGAGGCTAGTGATAGTTTCTAACCCGTAGGGTTGTGAGGGTGAAATTAGGTCGTGAACAGTACCTAGGACATCATAGGAGGTGCTTAATCAACAGAAGCTGCTATCCTCATGCACCGTCTTATTGGTGCTAACCATAGCCCTGTGAGAGGCATGGCGGGGACTGGGACTCTCATGTGACAGATGGGGAAGGCTGAGGACTGGGGAGAGCAGAGGCAACCTGCCCAAGGAGTGGAGCCAGGATCAGCATCTGTATGTTCCTGAGTGACACTTACCTCTCCTCTTTACCCTGCCACTTAACCACTAAATGTGGCGTGCTTGGGGACATGTCGCTGTTGAAACGCTCTAAGAGTGTCAATTTCGGGAGAGTTAAAAGATGAGGGTTCCAGACCCAGCTCCCTAGTGACATCCCGACCTGCAAACGTGGGCAGGGCTCCTGCGCCAGGAGCCAGGAGTGATCCGTTATGGCAGTCACAGGGCCATGTGCTCTGTTCTCTGCGACTCGGGGCATCTGGAGGGAAGCGAGGGAACAGTGCCACGAACTTGGCCCAGCTCGTGCCTTCACTGGCCTTCATTCCTCATTTATGTAAAAAGGGAGGTTGGAGGAGATCCCTGGTTTACACAGAGTTTGGAGAAACCCTCTGGTCCCCTCCTCCAAGCAAATGCTTTAATATGTTAGCCGCTGCTTTAATACATTCTCTCTGGGAGGAAGAGAGCTATCGTCCACCTTGAGAACCAGGGACAGCGGAGCATGAGGCGAACAGGTAAATCCAGACTATGGGACAACTGACAGTGTTTCCGCAACAAGTCATTGGCAAAGGAAAAAGCGGAAGGAGCGCTTTTGGAGATTAAAAGAGGCTTAAGAGACATAACAGTTAAAGTGTGAAACTCGTTTGGATCAGAGTCAAGCAAACCAACTAATTAGGACACTTTTGCAACATTGGGGGCGAGGCGACGAAGGATAGGCTGGGCTCCCCAGAAGGCAGCTGGGCTCCCCAGAAGGCAGCCTCTGCAGTGGTCTTGGTCTGCAAGGTGCTTATTAAGGAATGCCCATAGGACCAACACCTGCGGAAGGGAAGGGAGTAGGAATGGGCAGAGGGAGAAGCTGAGCTGTGATGGAGCTCCGGTGGCAGCCTTGGTGATCCCAGCAGGAATCCTGGAGCTAGAAGGGCCCTTTGGAGTTATCCCGTGAGGGGCCAAGGTGGCTGCACCTTAACAGGCATGGGTCCATCATTGTGTGTAGGCCATCCTGGGAAAGGGCGTGACCTTGGACAAAGTGTCTCCTTGCAGCTGAGGTCATGTCTGTGGGACAGCACTGAGAGCAGCAGGGACCGCAGGTCCTTAACTCTTCAGGAAAGTGTCTGTGCAGCTCATCACGGCCTCTACCACAACTGGATGTGAGGTGTTCATTTGCTGCATGTGATAATAATGTGGTTATATTAGAAAACACCCAGATGTTTTTAAAGACGTGTAATGGAGGAGTGAAATGGTATGTCTGAAACGTGCTTGTAAATACTTCAGCTAAAGAGCCTGGGTGGCTCCTTTGGGGAAGAGCATGCAACTCTTGATCTCGGGGTTGTGAGTTCGAGCCCCATGTTGGGTGTAGAGATTACTTCAATCAATAAATACACTTTAAAAAAAAGAAAAAAGACCATCAATTTAATAAAGAAAATACTTCAGCTAAGAGAAAAAAATGCAAAAGAAATGTAAAAGGATGGATGAGCAAATGTGGCAAAATCTTGATATTGGAATCTGGGTGATGAGGAAGGAGGGAGGGATTTGTTGTACAATTCTCTACTTTTGAGGATGCTTGACAATTGTTACAAGAAAACAAACAATGAAAGTATAAGAACAAAAATGAATCTAAGCAAGCCGGTGAATCTGGCCTTAATGAAATGTTTAATTGATATCTATGCAAGCCAGAATGTTGGTTTTAGCTCAGTAAAATACTCAAAACAAAAAATGTTTGAACACCACTAGATAGGATGTAAGCTAAACTCTCTTTCAGCTTTCAAATCCTATTACTCTTTTACTTCTCAAGCAGGCTTTTGGTTTTCTGCTGGCTTGGGTAGTCTCTTTCCACGAAGGGTGGTGCCATTCCGTTCAGCGGATGCTGGTCAGCATTACTGGATGCAACAGGACTTGGATGCAGGGGCGTCCCCTGCTTGGCCGGAGCTGCCCCCCGGCTGATTTCCTGCCGCTCCTGCAATCAGACAGAAAGAGGACCCGCTAGGTGAGAGGAGGCAACCGTGCGCTTCCCCTTTGCCCCGGTTTAGACCAAGAGTTGCAAACTCAGGGGCTTTCCGCGGCTGACAGATAATCACACATGTAGAAGGCAAGCCAAGAGAAACCAAGAATGGGAAATAGGATAAGAATAAGAAAAAGAGCGGTACAATCGTGATGATAAATGGCAACCAGCACTTGTCACCACTGTCTGAGAGACAACAGGGAGTGGTGGAGACTGGGGCAAACTGGAGAGATCCCCTGTCCTGTCTAAAGGGGGCAGTTAAAAGGTGAAAGCCACTCAGCTCCAGCTCACTGTTGTCCTATAAAAATGCAGACTGATGTGGCTGAATACTGATCTTTTATTTTATTTATTTAAATTTTATTTATTTGTTTGTCAGAGAGAGAGAGCAGAAGCAGGGGAAGCAGCAGGCAGAGGGAGAAGAAGACTCCCTGCTAAGTGGGGAGCCTGATGTGGTGGGGCTCGATCCCAGGACCCTAGGATCATGACCTGAGCTAAAAGCAGACACTTAACTGACTGAGCCACCCAAGCATCCCGAATACTGACCTTTGAAAAAAGAAATGCTGGAGATCTGGATTTTTTAAAATCTGAAATATCCCAATTTTAAAACATGGACAGCAAATTCACATGGACAGCAAATTCACACCAAGAGAATGCAGGCCAAACAAAACATATGTGCAGGCTACACGTTTGCACAGACCTGCCACTAGCCCCAAAGACAATTTGCAAATTAGAAAAAGACTCATCTTCCTCAGGACACTTTACTGCCATTTCTGGAAAATTGTAATAACCATACAAAGCTATGATGACTAGGGGCGCCTGGGTGGCGCAGTCGGTTAAGCCTCCGACTCTTGGTATAGGGCTCAGGTCGTGATCTCAGGAACATGAGATCGAGCCCCACATTGGGCTCCACGCTCAGCGAGGAGTCTGCTTGGGATTCTCTCACCCCCTTTCCCTCTGCCCCTCCCCCTGTTTGCACTCTCTCTCTCCCTCTCTTTAAAATAAAATAAATAAATCTTAAAAAAAAAACAAAAAACCCAAATCTATGGTGAGTGTCCTGTACGGGACACCTCCTGGAGCTTTGCAAAAAGCAGCCCTTGCGAAATACAAACGGTAGACCCCCGTTTGCAGCCACGGGTTTAGAATCTCCCCGTGACGCCAGAGCCGAGCTGGAGCCATGACGGGGTCCATGATAAGAACACGGGTAGAGGGGCAGGTGTGCAGAGGCGGGCAGTCTGAGTGGGGTCTGGACTACAAGTCATGTCCTGTGAGGGAACTGGGCTCACACAACCCGCAAAAGAAATGACCCGAGGGAGGGAGAGTGTGCTGTCAATCGGGAAGAGCTGGAGCAAACAAATCGCATCTCATTCCTGAAGGCGGGACTATGGCCGCTAGGTGGACATTTCAACAAGGAGAAGAACTGCAGCTCAGGGAAGAGCCTTCTAATAGTGGTACTGAAAGAGGATGTCATGTACGGTAGTGAGCCCCCCGTCACTGGTAGTGTGCAAGCAAAGGCTCACAATGGTATAGCGAGCATTCAAACACCAGACAGAAGGCCAGAAACACGGCCCCTCAAATTCCTTCAACCTGTAGTTCTAGGTTTTCTCCTTGGCCCGTGGGTTGGGCCCTACGTGCCCAGCCTTGGAATTGGAATCTGTCCTGCATCGGCTGGGGGACAGTCGGGAATCCTAACTGGGAGCCTCAGTCCTGGGAACGAGGCTCTTCCACTGACTGTGCCTTGGCCACGGTACTCCCTCTCAGTGAGCCTCAGCACGCCGCCGTGTGCAGAATGAGGGCACTAACGGGCTGGGGAGGCCTGCGCGGGACCACACAGCTGGGGCTCTGAGACCAGGCCAGGCACGCTGTGAGTGCTCCGTGTGTCCACACACCTTGCTTGGCTGCCTTTTGCTTTTGCTTCTCCTCCTCCAGGGTCTTCATCTTGGCATCGTATTCATCGGCGAGCGCCTTCCACTCCTTGCGGTTGTTGGTGATGCCATCCAGCATGGGAGTGATCTCCTCGTGGAAGCGGGAGAATTCCTGGAAAAGAGAGAGCCTCTGGTGCAGGGGCCACACCCCAGGGTCCAGTGCAGGGGAGAGGCTGGGCTGAGCACGCCCACCACAGGAACGAGCTGCCTGGGGCGGCGGGCTTCCCGTGCTGACGCTGCGGGGCCTGCAGTCAGCAAGAGCCCATCCATCCCTCTCCTGCTTAAAACCCTCCTGTGGCGGCCCCTGTCCTTCAGGACGAAGTGCGAACTTCTTCACACGGCTTCCGAACCCCTCCAGGACTGCTGCCCTCGCCCCTTGACCATTTTGAACCCTCTGGGTAAGTAGAGTCCTCTATTAGAAGCTCGCAAAGCCTCTCTTCCACCTCTCGCTTCATCGTAATGACTCCCTTTGCCTGTGTCCCCCAGGGGCTGTGGCCTTGGAGAGGGCAGGGACAGCGGCGCCTTGTTCACAGAGGCGGCCCTGGCGCAGCACAGGGTCTGGGGCATAAAGACACCAGGAAACACTTGCTGAGAGGAACTGGGGTTTGTGAAGGGGATTCTTAAGGCCCCTTAACTCCAAGAATAAAAATAATGCCTCGGAGCATAGCACGTTAGAGTTTATGAAGCGCTTTCTCTCCTTTGATCTCCAGAAACTCCTGGGAGGTGGGAAAACAGGATGCCTCCCTCCTAGATTTTCAGGGGAGGAAATCAAGATGCAGGTTGATGGAGTCGATTGGCTCAAGGTGAGAACGGCAAATCCAGGGCCCGCTGCGGAGTTCCAGCCACAGCCAGCTGTGCTCAGAGCTCCGGGTTTGGATGCAGCTCTGCCACGAGCTGTGTAACCGTGGGGCGGTGACCTGCAGAGCTCAGCGTCAGCCATAAAGTCAGGACAGCACAGTACCTACCTCACGGGGCTGTGATAGCGCATGCAGGGCGTTCAGCCTCGCCTACCTGGTTCTGTAATCTTGCTGATGATAGTGGGGAGCACGGTTACACTGCCCTGTTGCTCTGAGGACCCCAGTTAGCCAAGGTATAACAGAGAAGCACTTGTCCTCCGCAGCACAGCAGAAAGAGCCTGGGACTAGGGATCAGGTACCCTGGCTCTAGTCCTGGCTCAGGGCTGACTCCGGCGATGCTGGCCCTGTCATTTATGTCTGGCCTCTGCCTCCTCAGGTTACACATGACCAAAATAAAAATAACAAATGGGAGGCAGATGGGGCACAAATCACACGGAGTTGGGAGCAGTGGGTTTTCAGTGGGTTTTCTCCGAGCAAGAGCTCAAAGAAATTCCAGACGATCTTTTGACAACTGGTTTACCTTGACCTATCACATTTCCACCAGCAAGGGAAGTTAGGAGGGTGTGTGTCTGATACGCCTCCCCCTTTCCTGTCTGAAACCACATGTAGTCATCTGCCCCTATGGCGTTGAGCAAGTAGAGCAGGTGAAGCTCCAGGCTCCAGCCTGGGTAGATAATCACTCAGGACCCCATCAGGCTGGACTGAGGACCAAATGCCAATGCAGATGAGAAGCTCTTTGTAAACACCCACCGGTCACTTGCCAGGGTTTATGATTCCTGATGGTGTTTGGGAATTCCTGGGTTTAACAAAGACACCTCGCTGGGCCTGAGAAAGCCAAGGACCTACCTTGTAGACAAAGGTGCAAACAAAGTCAATGAAGCCGACCTGAAGCTTGGGGAGTTCATCCGCCTTGTTTCTGTCCATCATGGGCTGTCATGGAGGAGAAAAGGTTAACTGTACCGGGCTCCTCCTGGCATGATGCATTAAAAGGGACCCACCCTACCTAGGAAGCTTTCTTGTTCAAAACAAAACAAAACAAAAAACCCAACTAAACCTGAACTCATCAAGTTTCCAGATCTGACTAGTGGTTTGCAGGAAATATGGGGATAAAGGAACATATTAAATAACACCATGAGAGTGCAATCAACCCAGTCCAGACTGTGGGAAACTACACAACAGAAGACCCACGGTCTTCAACAAGCAAACACATGGCAAATAAAAAGAAAAAAACAAAAACCAGGAGAAAATCTGCTATGTCTTGAAAGAGACTCAAGAGACAGGACAACCAGATGGGAGTGTGGTCTGTGACTGGATCCTGATTCGAAAAAATCAAACCTAACTATTTTTCTCACTCAATCAGGGAAAATGAACAGAGATTAGATGATAATACAGCATTATTTCTAATTTTGTGAGTGTCACAATGGTATTGGGGTGTGTGCGTGCCTGCACGCCCCACGTGTTTTTCTTATCTGTTAGAGACCCGCACTAAAATCTTTATGGAAAAAATGATAACATCTGGAATTTACTTTAAAATACTTCAACCAAAAGATAAGAAAATGCCTGAGGGTGGAGGGATAGATAAAACAAGAATGGCTGTCTCTAGTGGTGGTGGTTGAACCTGGCTGATGGGTCTCTGGAGTTCCTTCACTAGACCTTCTACGTGTTAAAATGCGGAGAAGAAAGAAGAGAGATCCAAATCCGTGGCCCCGTGCTACTCAGGTCGGGACGCTCCCTGCTCAGTTGCACTCGGCTCGCACACCCCCCACTGCCTGTGCCCTCCCTCCGGCCCTGCCCAAGCCTCACGTGGGTGCCCCCGCATCCTCAGCACTGCCCCAGGCTTCACCCATCCCCATCTCCATCATGGCTCTGTCCTCAGAATGTCGCTCCCTCCTACCCCGCCTCTGCTTCCCAGCCCTGCCCTTGCTCAAGGCCTTAGTGAACCTCTCACTGGGCTCCTCGTCTCGGTGACTGTCCTAGCCAAGCCTACTTTCAGTGTTGATGGGTGCTCAGCTTGCCAAGGTCTTCCCCTTGTACGCTCCTGTACTGTTAACACAGGGCCTGGGGAGGTGGCCTCCTAGACTGTTGGAACCGGGAGGAAATCTGTTTTGGGGTCCCCTTGTCCACCTCTACTTAGCTGAGGGAGCCAAGGATACGTACCCAAACTTGAGGAGAGCTTATGATTTAGGACGGCACACATTTGCCGAGCCCACTTCCAGAGTTGCTGCTTAGGTGGGTCTAGGATGGGGCCTGTGAATTCTCATCTCTAATGTGTTCCCAAGTAATGAGGTTGATGGTGGTATGGGGACCATACTTTGAGAACCAGTGCATTAGGAAAAGGTCATCTCTACTGTAAGATCACACATGCCTATGTCAGGGGGAACGTCTGTCTATCAGGATAAGATCATACACACTCAACATCAGGCTGACGTCCCCCCCAACCCCTACTCACAATGGGGTTCTGTTGCAGCACACTGCGCTCGAGGTCACCTTGTTCCCAGAATTCGGCGGCAACCAGCAGAGCTACCTGCAATAGGCAGATCCCCGCCTCCCCGGCCGACAAAGTCAAGCCCCAGCCCAGATCCTCCTACCCCTGTTCCCACCCTTCCTAGGTTTCCAGCTCAGCGAAACTTAACCCCCACCCCTGCCTCGCCGCCCCCTTTGTCGTCATCACTGGAGAGGCACTAAAGTGGTTTCCGTGTCTTGGCAGATGAGGCGAAGGTGGGCTGCTTCTGGAATTGGGAGTCCAAGCCACATTGGCTGCTGTCATGATGCCGGGACTCCCCTCCTCTCAGGTCAGGAGGGCTCCATACCTTACTCTGCACCTCCCAGGGCTTGGTGATGGCCGAGAGATCACAGGCGGTCATCATCATGGCCCTGCACACAAGGACACCATCCATCAGCCCAGAGCTAATTAAGGCTGCAGGTGCTGGTTAATTCCAACTTTCTGTCCTTTCTCTGCACCACATTGCAAGGAGGGGGTCACTGCTGCATTGCATCTGGAGGTCGGGCTTTGAAGCCAGACAGAGGTTAAAATCCTGCCTCTGTCAATTACCAGCAGATTGGCATGGGGCAATTAAACCAACCTCTGTAAGCCTCAGTTTCCTTATCTGTAATAATAACGGTACTTTCCTCATGAAATGGGTGCAAGATTAGATGAGATAAGGTGTGTAAAAAATCTTAGCAGAGGGCCCGGACATAGTATGTGCACAATAAATATTGGCGATAATCGTGAACATCTATTGGGTTTTTCTTACGTGACACGCACTGTTCTAGGTACTTTGAAACGTCGATTTCATTTCAATCTCAGCGCTTCTTCAGAGTTCTTTCTCTCCTGTCTAGTGGAGACCAGTGTTTCTTAAGCTTTATCTCATCCTCCACCTTCCACATCAAACAGCCTCTATACACATTTTTTCTGTAATCACTCCACCATGAAATCTGAATACCATAGACACACTGTGTATCTGTTTGGAGGGCCACAGGTCACCTTAACACCGAAGGCTTTTTTTTATTTTTTAAAGATTTTATTTATTTATTTGACAGAGAGAGACACAGCGAGAGAGGGAAGACAAGCAGGGAGACTGGGAGAGGGAGAAGCAGGCTTCCCACTGAGCAGGGAGCCCGATGCGGGGCTCGATCCCAGGACCCTGGGACCATGACCTGAGCTGAAAGCAGATGCTTAACGACTGAGCCACCGAGGCGCCCCTACCTAAGGCTTTTTGCTTCACCTCCAGGAACTGCTTTTTGCCCGGGGTGGGCAGTGATAGCACCCCCATTAAAAATGCATGGTATAAGAAGTACCACGTCAGTCATTTCAGGAAGCCTTGCATGAAGAAGTAGAGGGAGGGATTGGGGACAGAAAGAATGGAAAGATAAACTCTTAAAGCAGTTTCACAATAATAGGAAGAAGGTAAGACAGGTATTATTACCTAGGTAGGTAGAGTAGAAGACAGAGAAGGAGGGGATAGAGACAAAGAACTGGAGGAAGGGGGGAGTTGGAGAGGGTGTTTCAGAGCTGGGGGCACAGCAGCATGCACATACGGGGTGGGGATCCAGGCTCGTGTGGTGTGGACATTGCTGGGAAATGGAAACTGTGTCCGAGAAGCAGTGGAGAGCTATTGAAGGTCGAGGACCCGGTCATGACCTCTTTCGAGCTGTGCTGCAGGAAAGCAGGCTGGCAGCACCTGGAGGATGGTGCAGAACGGAGGGCGTGGGGAGGAAGGAGAGGATTTGCTGCGGTGATTCCGGGGAGGGCAGCAGGGCCTGACCTGCCGCGGTGTCTGCTGGTCAAGCCGCCTTGGTGGGCTCCACCTGATTTGGTGAGACTTGGTGAGGGAGGTGGGCAGGGGCTGGGGAGAGGGGCTAGTTGGAGAAGGCTGGGGGTCTTGCTCTTTGGATGATTTTACACTTAACCAGCTGTATCTGGCGTAATTTATATAAGCTGGTCTGGGAAGCCTTCAGAATTACTCATGGAACAAACTGGTGGTCGCCAGAGGAGAGGGGGCTGAGGGAATGCGCAAAAGGGGGGAAGGCGAATGGGGAGCCAGGCTTCTAGTGAGGGATGAATACGTCAGGAGGACGAAAGGCACAGCATAGGGAAGTATTGTCACAGTGTCGGATGGTGACAGACGGGAGCTACGCTTGTGGGGAGCACAGCATGACCTACAGAATGATCCAATCACTATGGCGGACACCTGAAACCAATGTAACAGTGTGTGTCGACTATACTTCAGTAAAGAGTTATTCATGAAATACTAACAGGTTTCGTTATCGCTCATCAAGTTAACCCTTGAAAATTCGTAGGATTCTTTAAGTAAATAAGCTTTCAGAACTGCACACATTTCTTTTGAAACACCTTCATGCTTTGTAATAGCTTCAAAATATGTGCCTCTGCTTCCTCTCAAGTGTCGGAGACCTGCTACCCTCAAATAAACTAAGCAAGTGAATGTCTGGCCGTGCACACCGGAGTCCCCGGCTTCCTGTTACCCGTCAGCGTCCACACTTTCAGTCCACGGGTAGTGTGGCTTCAGGAGAACACTGGATGTTTACTTTCCTTGGCGGGAGAGTTGGTGTGAAAATGACTCCCACAGCTGGGGAAACACACCCGGTGTTTTACAGACAGAGTCTGAGGGCCTGGGAATGGGGGAGCAGGAGAGTGAGGACTTCTGGGCACCAGAAAAGCAAATCCAAAGCCTCGTGCCCTAAAGACAAGGCACTGCATTCACTTCAGCACCATCTCCTTAGGTGCCGTGGGGCCAAGGTGCTACGCTAGGTCTTGGGCATCCAGAGAGTCTGGCAGAGAGCTCACAGGCACTCAGAGAACAGACAGCAAAAAGTTGTCATCACAATATGCTAAGGGAGATGGGAGAAAGAAGTACAAGTTTTAAGAGGGAAAAAAAAAAAAATCCGAAGGTGAGAGCAACTAGCTCAGGTCAGGGGGCATGCAAGAGATGACAGTGGAGCGGGGTCCTGAGGGGTGCATAGGAGTTCTCCAAGAAAGGGTACAGTAAGCAGAGATGCAGTGGAGAGTACGCAGGACTGCCCAGGGCAGAGGGTTGTCCAGGAAGGGACTGTAGGGAGCCTCCATCTATCCACCCTGTACCCATATGCAGACGACAGGCAAGAGCTGGTTCACAGGCTCCCTGGGGTCAGAGAGCTTACCCACGCACTGGGGAGTCATGCATTTACCACACTAATGGATGTGAATGTGTAAACATTCTCTGGGGGAAAGGAATTCGATTCTCGGAAAACAGGTCTGAACTCGGAGAACAGGTCTGAACCGTCAGGGAGGGCTCCCTCACCGAAGTGACCGGGCCCTGAGGTCTGGAGACAGTGTAGCTGTCCATTTGGTAAAGGAGTGGGTGGGCAAACACTCCCAGCAGAGAGAACATCCAGTGCAAAGGCCCTGGTGGAAGGAAGCCTGGCACATTCAAAGAGCTAGAAGGTTGGAGGAGCTCAGGAAGCAGCAGGAAATGAGGGGAAGACGAGGTCCAGGGGACAGCCAGGGCAGGCCCGCAGAGCCGGGGCGGTGCCGGGGGACCGTCTTCATGCCAAGAACAACAGGAAAAGCCTCCGAAGGAGAGTTTGAACAGAAGCCTGAAGCAATCAGATTTGCATTTTACGGGGTCACTGTGGCTTTAGTGTGGAGGGGACAGGAACACCAGCAGTGAGCCCAGCCAGGAAGCCATTGCAGGACCGGGACAAGTGTCCAGATAAGCAAGGCGTTTAAGAAGTAAACTCAACAGGGCGTGGGGATAGATGAGACGTGCATAGTCAGGAAGAGGGAGGTGGTGGCATGGGGGAGGGCAAAAGACAACGGGCTTACCAGGCAGAAGAGAGGAAAAGTCACAAAGACTTTGTATGTGGAGACATGTGAACCTTAGCGTCTGGGTAAGCAAGAGACATCAAGAGGAGGAGGGCATGGAATGAATGGAGAACAGTCTATAAAATGCCATGCAGGGGGGCACCTGGGTGGCTCAATTGGTTAAGCATCTGCCTTCGGCTCAGGTCATGATCCCAAGGCTCTGCACTCAGCGGGGAGCCTGCTTCTCCCTCTCCTTCCTGCTTCTGCTCTCTCTCGCTATCTCTGTCTCTCTCTCTCTCCAATAAATAAATAAAATCTTAAAAAAAAAAGTTCCAGGGCGCCTGGGTGGCTCAGTTGGTTAAGCGACTGCCTTCGGCTCAGGTCATGATCCTGGAGTCCCTGGATCGAGTCCCGCATCAGGCTCCCTGCTCGGCAGGGAGCCTGCTTCTCCCTCTGACCCTCCCCCCTCTCATGTGCTCTCTCTCTCT